>NW_027043000.1:327500-655000 GCF_036013475.1 Columba livia | reverse complement strand
AGATATCTTACAGAAGAGTTGAACATATTAGTAGGGAGGTAACTGTAATTATTAAGTTTTGACTTTGATACAATCTTCTGAACTTGAATACACTTAGATAAATATACAACGCAGATTGAACTTTCCCTTTTCTCTCCAAATTAATTATTCTGTGATACTACCCTAATAGATACAGGGAATTGTTCAGATATCACTATAATTTGCTGTGCTACTTCCTGTGAAACCAAAGGAGGTAGACCTAATAATTTTCCCAATTAAGGGAAGACCAATACTTTCATGTACAGGTGAGAGCTGTTTGGTTTACTTGTACCTGCTGTTGATAGGCTTTGCATACTTTCAGAACAAAAGTACTGTATAAAACCTGGAAGAAACACTGCCTTCGCTAAGAAGTGTCTCTGAATGACTACTAAAGATGGAAAAAACCTGCTAAAACTAAAATTTTAGCTAAAGCAGCTAGAAATACTCTTTTTTCGTAAGAGTTGGCATGTCCTGTTGCTAACCATTTGTATATTAAAAAAACCCAAACACACAAAAAAACAAACCAAACCAAACTCCACAAACCCCCAAACCAGAACACCTAGGTGAATTCCATTTTTAAGTGAGGAATCCAATCCCGCATCTCTAAGAAGCTACTACATTTGGAGATAGCTGGGACTCACCAAGGCTGCTATAAATCCTCTCCAGTCTCTTCGTAGAACATTTACAAGAGGAGGAGGAGGAGTGGATAATCATATTATCGCACACTGCTATGAAGCTACCAGAGTCTGAACTGCATCACTCATTTATCCCATGAGTGCAAAAGACACAAAGGACACTTAAAGAAGCTAAGCTACAGACACCTCTGAAATTCATTTCCTGTATTTCACTACACGGGTTGAGAAAACACAAGGTTACATTTTCTAAATTTGCAGAAATTATTTTATCATTCAAATACATATTTGAAATTACACTCTCAAATGACAGGAGGACAAATTTCAGATGATTGCTATTTTCTGTTTTCCCTCAAGAAGGAAGCAATCATCTGCCTTGGTGACAGCTATGTGTGTGAAGCACCTAATATATACCAGAGTATTTAAACACCAGCTAACCATATTTTGCTGCAGCTGCTTTGTTCATCATTACATGCTGGTAACTGCCTAGACATAGTTTAATTTATGCAAAATAGCAAGTATTCATATGCACAAGAATAAAAAGATCATGAGTAATACAAGTTTCCAGAAGCAAAAAAAAATATCTAAAATGAAAACACCCACCTGTATCAGATGTATTCACACCAGAGGTCTCAGGAGATTCCTTAAAAGAACATTAAAGGAATTTTAAGACCTGGTAGCATAAGCTATATTAACCAGTCTGTTGTATTCAGCGCTGGTGAGGCCCCACCTTGAATACTGTGCTCAGTTTTGGGCCCCTCACTACAAGAAAAACATTGAGGTGCTGGAGAGAGTGCAGAGGAGGGTGACGAAGCTGGCGAGGGGTCTGGAGCACAAGTCTGATGAGGAGCGGCTGAGGGAACTGGGGCTGTTTAGCCTGGAGAAAAGGAGGCTGAGGGGAGACCTTATCGCTCTCTACAACCCTGAAAGGAGGCTGTTGCATGGAGTGTGTTGGTCTCTTCTCCCAGGTAACAAGTGATAGGACAAGAGGAAATGGCCTCAAGTTGTCCCAGGGGAGGTTTAGGTTGGATATTAGGAAAAAATTCTTCACAGAAAGGGTTGTCAGGCTGCCCAGGGAAGTGGTGGAGTCACCATTCCCGGAAGCATTCAAAAGATGTGTAGATGAACTTCTTAAGGACATGGTTTAGTGACAGAGTTAGGTTAATGGTTGGACACAATGATCTCGAGGGCCTTTTCCAACCAAAATGATTCTATGATTCTGCGCACCTAGCAAGTAAAGACACATGTTTCCTAAAATAATGCAACTACATGCGGGGAACTACAAAACAATTGTTTAATAAGGTATCTAAAAATTTGAAGAGCTGCAGTGGAACTGCAGCAAAATACTTTAAGACCTCATTTTTTTTTTTTTTTTTTTTTTCAGAAGTTCTTACTTAAGGAGAACAAAGTGATTCAATTTAGCAATGAGCAGGCCTTTAAAAATCTGTAGGTATAGTACAGGATCACCTGTTCATGATTATTTTCTCAACTTTTGAGTACATATATACTTTTCCTAAAGAGGGTTTGTAACAGTAGACGGAATGCGGTGCCCATACCTGATGTCCCGTTGAATGTCCATCCTCAAAATCACTGTTATCTTGCTTTGACATTTCTTAGCATGCACAGGAGGAACAAAATAATTCTATTTCAATTTGATAAGTCACAGACCAATATTATACCCAAACTCATTAACTGATCATATGTATATACTCTTACTTGGAAAAATATTTAACATTGACATTTTGCAAATGGAGAACTTACATAGGACTGATACAAAGAGCAGATAAGTGACAGAACAATGTTCTAGTCAAATACAGCATGATTGAATGCATGTGACTTAAATAATAAAAATAGTACATGTGCTTAAGCAGCTATGTTTACCCGACTCAAGACTGTCACTAAACAAAGGGTTCACTAATAAGTATTTGGATCTCATAAAGATATTTTAAATGTTCACCATTAATAGAATAGAACTTCATGTATCCTAAATGAAAATACATATCAGGCCCACTTAAGAATATAGAAGAACAGGTAAAATGTGCACCGTAGCGTTAATAATCCATAGCCAGAGCCGTTTTTTTTTTTTTTAAAGGGTTACACCAACCATAATCAGCCATTTCAAATGCTCACTCCATTTACTTTTGCATTTCAAATAAAAAAAGACAATACAATATATGATTTTCTTAAATTGAACAAAATCTATGAGATTCCATCTTTTATAGCATATATAAATATACAGGTATAAATACTAATCTGTAAAAGCAGGTTTTTCCTCATAACAAAAGCTGTTAACGCCTTCAATATTCAGTTAAATATATCTTCCCTAGCATAACTTAAAACATAACTAAATGATAAAGACTTTGCTCAAATTATATTCAAAGTTGGAAAAAATAAGACAGACATCAGGTTTTTTTGCTTTTCTACCTTATTTGTGATGCAGTACATTTACAATTAATTAGATCAAGTCTTCATAGCATTAAATAAACTCCAAGTCAATTCCTTCAATAAGAACTTCTAGGGTGTTCAGACCTTAGGTCAACACACAAAGATTCACAAAAACTTACTTCTGAAAGACTTCCAACACTGTATCTTTTAAAAAACCTAACTGCTGGATGCTTAATTTCCGAGTTTTACCACAGATTGTAACCAGTCATTTTTTGTAGTTTTCAGACCCTTCGGCATATATTTTCTAAAAGCTGGAGGCAAAGGTCTGGACCATCAGAATCTTTTTATATCAGACCCTTCCCAGCTCAACGTTTTAATTATACGCTGATTCAAAGTATACCTGAAGCCTGTGTGGAAAACCTTTTTGGTAGGATTATAGAGAGACAGAGACACTAGATTGTGTTTTGTCCTCAGATGTTCAGCTAAGGGTTTCTTAGATGAATGTCATGAAATAAGCAACACCAAAAAAAAGAAAAAAAAAGACTGCAAAGCCTTAAGAAAATAAAGCCCAAAATATCTGTGCTGTACTACACATCAGCTTTCCCCCCCAATCATTTATTCCAGTAAAAACTTGTATTTTATTGGAACATACAGGACCTTTTCAGAACAATGACAAAATCTTCATATGGCATACATCACCCTAAGTAGTATCAGAATTACACTTAGGTGTGCAGTCTTGATTTGACTTTCATCGTGATACTTGGTCTCTAATGAACCTTTTCCTGCAGGCAGCCTGATTCATTCAGTATACAGAATAATCTGCTAAATTTTTGATAGTTCATCATGCAACTTAATGAGATTCTTTTAACACTCATTTTTTTATATGCCTGCTTATCTAATTATTTCAAAAAGTTAGCAACTTCCAAATCTCTCCACCTGAACATCCATGTAACTTAGGGCTGGAATTTTTAGATTCAATGAACATCTGCCGAAACTGACATATACAACAACAAGCTATCTGTTTAATTGATCAGGTGAGATTATTTTAAACAACTTGTGATGGCAGCAGTATCAATTATAATGTATTTACTGAAGCTTTTAATTATGAACATTATTGTTTTTGTGTGGTTCCCCCCACAAAAAACAGTGAGTATCCTAGAGAGTTTGGCATAAAAGCAGGATGTCTTCTATTAAGTCAAGACTCTTTGGATAAGATAATCTATGGCACTTATTTTCTTAAACACTTTACCTGCATTCCTTTCACTTCCTCTGTTACACTGCAATTAGAAACAGGAAAAGAAGAAACATCAGAAGAATATTAGAATAGTAATTAATGGATGCCTTTGTTTACTTTGGTACATCTCACAACTAGGCACTTCCTAAATAATAATTCCATTTCCATCAGGTTTCCCACGGCTGATCAGAAAAGCCACAAATACTATACATGTTAAAAGTTACCTGATCACTTACTTCTTGTCATACTATTGCTGTTAAAATCGCTACAACGATGTAAGCTTTAGCTACCTTGGCCCAGGCTAAGACAGATAATTCCTTTTACAGTCCTTAATGTATTTAGTCTGTAAAGTTGTGCAGCAAGGATTAGTAGATGATGCACAAGGTATTACCCAGGAGTGGAAAAGGAAAGGGAAATACAGCCCCTTTGCTCTCTCCATTAGCTACTCTCTTGTTTCCCAAGACTGAATTTTACCCCTTGTCCCCTCACTCTGTGGGGTTCAAAACAGCTTCTGTGTTAACTACCAAGGCACACCACATAACTTAGCTTTTTAGGCAGATATTAGGAATGTAGCAACAAGGTGACTTTTGGCAGTTATGGCAGAAACACTGAGATTTAGAATAAATTCACTGTTGAGTTCTTACGAGGGAGTTCAGGAAATAGTAAAAGAAGTAACTGCTTGTTTAATGTAAGTACTCAGAATAAAAAAATACAGATCACACAACAGTAATGGCTTTAGTCTGGCAAAGACAGCAAGTGCTGAGACTGCAAAGATACTTTAATTACTGTAGCATTATTTTGCAGGAAAAAAGAAAAAAAATCTAATGATGAAACCAGTAAGCCCTCTGGAATTGAAGAGCTGATTACCCCTGAACCAAGATAAATTGATTCAGTGCTTGTTAACTTCAATGACAATATTCTGATGAGATCCAAAAGTACACATCCCCATCAGCCAGGATGTAAAAAAAAAAAAACATATTTATTTTTTCCAGGTTTACTAGAGGTGCTTACCACTGGTAAATGGTCATCTATTTTAGTTTGTCTCATCTGACAGTCTTAACCAATTTATCCTAAACACCTATTTTAAGGCAGATGTTGAATTAATTGATTAATACCTCTTGCAAATATGATATGGCACAGCGAGATTTGAATTTATTCCTATAGATATTATATATGAAGGAAAAAGAAACATTACTACAAACTGCATAATAGGACTACATTAATAGCTACCTCAAGTACTTCCTCCTGCCATTTTCTTAAAATTTTATTGAATTGTCCTGGTTTTGTTAAAAACAAGTTTCTCTTTCAGTGAATTTTGCCTGTCTGCTAAAGCCTTCATATTAACTGCATTTTCCTGGAGAACCAGACACATGTTTTGGTAAACCTAGCAATGGAATGCAAACTTATTGATAAGCATGGATGGACATCTCACGAGAGGGGCAACGAGAAACCGGTGACCAAGAAACTGACCAACTGTGTATAACAATCCATTCACGTGAATACTTCATATAAAAGTGAGAGATCACGAGGATCTCGTCCCTTTTGCCTTTGCTTTTTTCCCTACTGCTTACGGCCGACATTAGGAGAGGACTTTGCTAGTCGTCCCTGCGAACTGAGGCCTAGTGACAGACTGAATCCAGCTCCAGTTGGCTGCAGAGTGTAATTCAGGACTTCGGTTGCCGGCTCTGCCGTTGCTGAGACTTTCAAGATTGGTTTTGTATATTTTGTATTATTTTCTCTGTTCTTATTAGTAGCATTAGTAAATCATTGTTAATTTTTCCAACTCTCTTCTCTCTGTCCTTCTTTCCCTCCCGATTACCTGTCCTGAGTGGGAAGGGGGGAGTGGGAGGGGCAAAAAGGGGGAAGTGGCAGGGGGAGAGGAGGTTAACAATACATCTGCCAGGGTTTTATTGTCACCCCGCAATCTTAACCTTCGACAGATAATTGGCGCCCAACGTGGAGCAAGAGAAAGGGGTAAATTTGAAGATTTTTGTCTTTTCTACTGCTCTGACGTACCTTTCAAGTTTCTTGGCACGGTGCCAACTCATAGAGTTGTGATACTCGCGGATCTGTTTGCTTTGGATATTATTTAGTTGTATTAAGGCAAAGTGAATTACACTGATTTAAAGATGTTATGGCATAAGTTGTATCAGTTATTTTCTACATTGTGCTCACTGATTCCATATCTGTGTTGGGCCTTCTTTTTAAATCGAAGTATTCATCATATAACAAGGAACTGGACAATGGTCATGATGATACTGTTTGGTTTGTCACTGGTCTATTTCATTATACTGCATCCGCTAATGTATTTCTACTAATTTCTGCTTTACCTTGAAAAGCCTCTGGGAGAGATTAAAGAGCAGTATGGCTCTGTGTTTGCTAATTGGTCAAGCGAATCTTTAGAAAGGCTGACTAACAATACTTTCGTTTTTTCACTGGGACAGTTCGCAAATGTTTTAGAGAGCTTTGAATATCCTTGGAGTTTTGATAGAACTGTGATGGTGTTATCTGGTTTGCTGAAAGTGTAAGTTTCTGTCACTGTTAAGAGAAATGGGGTTCAACAGGACGTTTGCGTCTCTTTTTTGTCCTGAGATTTGTGGTGCGTCTTCGGAAGCTTTAGCAAAAAGCACTCCTAGCCGCTCGAGAAAGAGCAAAACAGCAAAAGCTGCCGCTGCAGCCACTGCCCCCCCAACGGCAGCTTCGCAGGCTGAAGCTACAGCTCCTTCGCAGCGTTCCTCTGCCAAGGTCGCTGCAGATAACATTACTTCTCCAGCCTCAAAGGCTAAGAAGGCAGCCCCCTCTTCTTCACACATTGTTCACTGTTGCTGCTGTAACCACAGCAATCACTGTGACAGTCATTCAGACTCTGGAAATGAATCAAATGATGGTGAACCCATATCAGCATCAGTTGCCGGTTGTAAGAAAGTCACTAGAAAGACTACCCGTGCAACAGGTGATGGCACAGGACCAACATCAACCCAAGGGTCATCATCAGCACAGGGAGGAGATGAAGTGACCACCACTCGGTCCTTTTCTCCAGGTGAGCTGAGAGATCTGCGAGAAGACTTTAGTCGTCATGAAGGCGAGAATGTTTTAACCTGGCTGCTCCGATGCTGGGACAATGGGGCAGAAACAATTGAATTGGAAGGCGGTGAAGCCAGGCAGCTGGGATCTCTATCAAAAGATTCCACCATTGATAGGGCAATTTCAAGAGAGTCTAAAGCCACTACCCTCTGGACCCGACTCCTGGCAGCTATGAAAGTAAGATTTCCCTTCAAGGAAGACTGTATATCCAAGTTAGGGAAATGGAATACTATGGAGAGAGGTATCCAGTTCCTGAGAGAATTAGCTGTGCGAAAGATCATCTATTTTGGACCAAACAGCCAAGAGGGGACAGACCCTGATAGAATCAATTGTACACGACCTCTGTGGCGCAGATTTGTACAAAGTGCACCACCTGCATATGCTAAGTCATTGGCAGGAATGGTCTGGTCAGCTGGAGGTGTACAAAATATTACTGAAGTGATTGAGCAGCTCCGGAACTTTGAGGACAGCCTTGCTGGTTCTCTACGGGCTTGTGTCTCTGCTGTGGAGAAACTGTGTGAAAAATCTGATGACCGGTTTGAAAAGCTGTTGCAAGAAATCAAAGAACTCAGAGAAGACACATACCATTCACAACCTGTACAAACCTATGTTTCAGCTATTAGGAGAAGGCATTTCCAATTGAGAGAGAGAGGACAGAGGCAGCCCACAAAAAGAGGTTCACTGTGGTTCTTCCTACATGAGCAGGGAGAAATCATGAATAAGTGGCATGGAAGACCTACCTCAGAACTTCAAGAACGAGTACATGAAATAAAAGGGAAAACTCCTAGGAAGGTGGCTGCTCCAGTTTACAAAAGGGGCAGAAAAGATTCTGATGCTCTTGAAGGAACCTCTAATTCACACCCAGAGACTCTGCAAAACAGAAATTAGAGCTGCCCTGCCTCCAACCAGGTGGAGGAAAGGCATAAGAGAGTTTATTGGACTGTACAAATACAATGGCCTGGTACAACACACCCCCATGAGTACAAAGCTTTGGTGGACACTGGTGCTCAGTGCACAATAATTCCTTCTATTTATCAAGGAACGCAATCCATCAATATTGTTGGAGTGACTGGGGGATCCCAGGAACTGACTGTTGTAGAGGCTGAAATGAGCCTAACTGGAAAAAACTGGCAAAAGCATCCCATTGTGACTGGTCCAGATGCTCCGTGCATCCTTGGCATAGACTACCTCAGGAGAGGGTATTTTAAGGACCCAAAAGGGTATAGGTGGGCATTTGGTATAGCAGCTGTGGACACTGAAAAAACTGAACAGCTGTCTGATTTCCCTCGTCTTTCAGATGACCCTTCTGTTGTAGGACTGCTGATGGTTGACGATCAGCAGGTGCCAATTGCTACCACGACAGTGCATCGCCGGCAATATCGCACCAATCAAGACTCTTTGATTCCTATCCAGAAGTTGATCCGTCAATTGGAAAGCCAGGGTGTGATCAGTAAGACTCGCTCACCTTTTAACAGCCCAATCTGGCCAGTGCATAAGTCTAGTAACGAGTGGAGACTAACTGTAGACTATCATGGCCTGAATGAAGTTACACCACCACTGAGTGCTGCTGTGCCTGACATGTTAGAATTGCAATTTGAACCGGAGTCAAAGGCAGCTAAGTGGTATGCCACAACTGACATTGCTAATGCATTTTTCTCTATTCCTGTAGCAGCAGAGTGCAGGCCGCAGTTTGCTTTCACCTGGAGAGGCATTCAGTACACGTGGAATCGCTTGCCCCAGGGGTGGAAACACAGTCCTACCATCTGCCATGGACTGATCCAGACCACGCTGGAACAAGGTAAAGCTCCAGAACACTTGCAATATATTGATGACATCATCGTATGGGGCGACACAGAGAAAGAAGTCTTTGAGAAAGGTGAGAGAATAATTCAGATTCTTTTGGATGCTGGTTTTGCCATAAAACGAAGCAAGGTCAAGGGACCTGCACGAGAGATCCAGTTTTTAGGAATAAAATGGCAAGATGGCCGTCGTCAGATCCCAATGGATGCGATCAACAAAATTGTAGCAATGTCTTCACCTACTAATAAAAAGGAGACACAGACTTTCTTGGGCGTTGTAGGTTTTTGGAGAATGCATATTCCTGACTGCAGCCAGATTGTGAGCCCTCTCTATCGAGTGACTCGTAAAAAGAACCAATTTGAGTGGGGCCCAGAACAACGACAAGCCTTTGAACAAATTAAGCGTGAGATAACTCATGTGGTGGCCCTTGGACCAGTTTGGACTGGACTAGATGTTAAAAATGTGCTCTACACCACAGCCGGAGATAATGGACTTACCTGGAGCCTCTGGCAGAAAGCACCAGGAGAAACCCGAGGTCGACCCTTAGGTTTCTGGAGTCAAGGATACAAAGGATCTGAGGCCAACTATACTCCAACTGAAAAAGCGATACTAGCAGCATACAAAGGAGTTCGAGCTGCTTCAGAAGGGATCGGCACTGAAGCACAGCTCCTCCTGGCACCTTGACTGCCGGTGCTGAGCTGGATGTTCAAAGGCACGGTTCCCTCTCCACATCATGCAACCGAAGTTACGTGGAGTAAATGGATTGCATTGATCACGCAACGAGCTCGAATTGGAAATCCCAATCGCCCAGGGATCTTAGAAGTGATTACAGACTGGCCAGAAAGCAAAGACTTTGGGATGTCTCCAGATGAGGAGGAAGTAAAACGTGCTGAAGAAGCACCACCGTATAATACGCTTTCAGTGGCTGATAAGCAGTATGCACTGTTCACAGATGGATCCTGTCGTCTTGTAGGAAAACATCGAAGGTGGAAAGCTGCTGTGTGGAGTCCCACACAACAAGTTACAGAAGCCACTGAAGGACAAGGTGAATCTAGTCAATTTGCAGAAGTGAAAGCCGTCCAGCTGGCTTTGGACATTGCTGAACGAGAGAAGTGGCCAATACTTTATACTGATTCATGGATGGTAGCAAATGCCTTGTGGTGGCTACAGCAATGGAAGAAAACCAACTGGCAGTGCAGAGGTAAACCCATTTTGAGCTGCCACACTGTGGCAAGACATTGCTGCTCGGCTAGAGAGCCTGCCTGTGAAAGTTCGCCATGTAGATGCTCATGTGCCTGAAAGTCGAGCCACTGAGGAATATCTAAACAACCAACAAGCAGATCAAGCTGCTAAGATTAAAGTAGCTGAGGTGGACTTGGACTGGCAACATAAAGGTGAACTTTTCCTAGCTCGGTGGGCCCATGATGCTTCAGGGCATCAAGGTAGAGATTCAACATGTAAATGGGCTCACGATCGAGGGGTGGATTTAACTATGGACACTCTTTCACAGGTTATTCATGAATGTGAGGGTTGAGCCAAAATCAAACAAGCGAAACGGTTAAAGCCTGTATGGTATGGGGGGCGATGGTTAAAGTATAAGTATGGAGAAGCTTGGCAGATTGATTATATTACACTTCCACAAACACGTCAAGGTAAGCGTTATGTACTTACAATGGTGGAAGCAACCACTGGATGGTTGGAAACATATGCCGTACCTCATGCTACAGCCCAAAATACTATATTGGGCCTTGAAAAGCAAGTCCTTTGGCAACATGGTACGCCAGAAAGAATTGAATCAGACAACGGTACTCATTTCAAAAACAGTATTACAGACAATTGGGCCAAAGAACATGGTATTGAGTGGGTATATCATATTCCATATCATGCACCAGCCTCTGGGAAAATTGAAAGGTACAATGGTTTGCTAAAAACTACACTAAAGGCACTTGGTGGTGGAACCTTTAAAAACTGGGATTCACATTTAGCAAAAGCCACTTGGTTGGTCAACACCAGGGGATCAACCAATCGAGCCAGGCCTGCCCAATCAGAAATTCTACGGACTGTAGAAGGAGATAAAGTCCCTGTAGTACACATGAAAAATATGTTAGGAAAGGCAGTCTGGGTTACTCCTGCTTCAGGCAAAAGCAAGCCCGTTCGCGGGATTGTTTTTGCCCAGGGACCTGGCAGCACCTGGTGGGTGATGCTTAAGGATGGAGAAGTTCGGTGTGTACCTCAATTTGATTTGATTTTAGGTGAAAATATGCAATACTGAACTGCAGGATGTGAATTGCCATACTAACAGTGTTTAATAAGTGTATTTCAGATCAAGACAGTGATGATGAAACCAAAGCTAGCTACTTCGAGTGGCGCCTGACAACTTCTTCGAAGTTGATGTCTTTAACCCACAAACAGTGGTCATGAGATGCACTTGTACCATTTTTCCTGCCCTGGGAGACTGTTGTGACAAAATGAACTTAATGAACTTTTTAAAGGATGGTCCACTGATTAATTACTCTTGTGTATATATGTACATATGTATATATATATATATATTAGTAGTGATTAATTAGATTGTATTGATAGATTGTATTTATAAGGTTTAAGTATTCAGTGAATAGCATATTATAAGAGGTGGAATGTCCTGGTTTTGTTAAAAACAAGTTTCTCTTTCAGTGAATTTTTCCTGTCAGCTAAAGCCTTCATATTAACTGCATTTTCCTGGAGAACCAGACACATGTTTTGGTAAACATAGAAATGGAATGCAAACTTATTGATAAGCATGGATGGACATCTCGCGAGAGGGGCAACGAGAAACCGGTGACCAAGAAACTGACCAACTGTGTATAACATTCCATTCACATGCATACTTCATATAAAAGTGGGAGATCACTAGGATCTCGTCCCTTTTGCCTTTGCTTTTTCCCTTCTGCTTACGGCCGACATTAGGAGAGGACCTTGCTAGTTGTCCCTGCGAACTGAGGCCTAGTGACAGACTGAATCCAGCTCCGGTTGGCTGCACAGCCTAATCCAGGGCTTTGGTTGCCGGCTCTGCAGTTGCTGAGACTGTCAGAATTGGTTTTGTATATTTTGTATTATTTTCTCTATTCTTATTAGTAGCATTAGTAAAACATTGTTAATTTTTCCAACTCTCTTCTCTCTGTCCTTCTTTCTCTCCCGATTGCCTGTCCTGAGTGGGAAGGGGGGAGTGGGAAGGGCAAAAAGGGGGAAGTGGGGGGGGGGAAAGGGGGATAACAATACATCTGCCAGGGTTTTATTGTCACCACGCAATCTTAACCCTCGACATAAATGCATGCTGACTACATGGTATCTCACGTTAGTTAAAGCCACAGTTAAGGCTTGACAGGACTGAGATCCATATTAATTCCATACTGAATAGAGGTTAGTAAACCAAAAGTATAAGCCAGCCTTTACAAATCAATGGTTGTGAATTACAGTGCTGCTGTATGCCACCCTCTCCTTCTCTTGATGGACAACGTATACAAAATGCTGTGAAATGCAATTTTCCCAGTCTGTAAAAGCCTTTAAATGGTAAATCATATTTGGTGCAATGATTAGATAAGGCTTGGTGTCGGGGATTGGCTCAAGGAGCATGGACATGAGTCCACCGAGCAACTGTACGAGCAGAGCCCATTTTAGTTGACATAAGTAGGCCTTAGTTAGCTTGTCTATTAGGCCGTGGGAAAGGGGGGAACGGAAAAGTACTGACTAAGGCAGGGTTAGGATATTTTTGAAGAGATAAGAGTCAGAAGAATGTGGGATGCGCATAGCTAGCTAAACCCAAGTAGGTGGAGTAAGTAAATGTGCTTAGCCTATTAGATAGAGACAAGTATGCATAATTATGGTATTTGGTATAAATGCACGCTATCTCGGGCAATAAAGTTGAAGTATGCTTTATCACTCATATTGGGTCGGCCGCATTTCTTCCTCTGTCCGCTCGGGTCTGGAACTCTGATGGGACTTCTCTCTGCAGCTTGGTACTGTGGTAGTACATCACGTGTAGGTGTGGTAAGTTCTACTTTACAAGAATTGATAAAGTAACTTACGAAACGTAATCATCACTTCAGTGATAATAAAAACTGGTAGAACATTTCATTTCCCTGTAAAGCCACCAATACATTGCACACACAGGATGAGATTAATTACTTTCCTTTGTCATTCCCTAGCTTAGGAGTCACTCAGTTTACAACCATCTTCTAATTTCTTAATATGTAATTTTAAACTAGAAATAGAAGTAGCCTCAGACATTTTGTATTTGAGGTAATCACTAACCTGGAAAAATAAGGGTGTGTTCCTGTTATTTCAGTTTCATTGGGAGAAGATCAGTCTTTCAGCCAGTCTACCCAGTTGTTACTTTTGGCTGTTTGGAATTCCTGCAACACTTCACTAGACTGACAGGAGCCCTCAATTGCAAATAATTTCTTACACCACCCCTGTGAGAAAATGAGAGTGGCATTCAGCAGTTGCACATGAAAACTATCCTATAGCAGTAGTAACTGGTATATTTGATAGGGTATAACCAAAAATTTCAAACTCCATGACCTTAGGAATCACAAAGTCAATGAACGTTAGCTAATGCTTTTGCCCAGAGTATGCATTTATGCAGACTGCAAAGCAAGATAGTGCATCAAACTGTAAACAAGCAAAAGAAATGAAACAAGGAAAAACTATAATGTTAAAATGTTGATGTTAAGGAAACAGCAGCTGTCATTTGTCTTGTGTGATCTGAGAATGGCCTGTCTTTTCTGAGTGCTGCTCTGTACTTCTTTTTGGAAACTACCAGTTACCCCATTGACTGGCAAAGCTCACCCAGCTGCACAGAGTGAGTTTGAAACCTGTGGTTCTTCTCAAGGTGAATATGGTGACAAAATCATTAGCCATTCTCAGTACACATCTACCTTAAATAAAACCTACCCCCCCTGTGATGATGATATACGCAGCCCAGCTTCTCCAGACACTCACAGCTGGCATCTGCATCAATCTTGTTGACAAAGACACTTCTTGAGAGCAAGTGCTAGACTGTTTTTTTCTCTCCCAGGCGGGGCTTTGAAGCAAAAGCATTCCTGTGGGCTCTGGCAGCCCTCAGGATCAGCGGCTCAGCTCTGCCCCTTCACCGCTCGTATTTGCTAAGGGTTATAATGTAACATGAGCTAACATTAGACTTTCTTTTTCCTTTTCTGATGCCTATTAAACTAGCAAGAAGCATTCCGATAATCAGGTCAACTTACAATATACCTTCATGACTTCAAAGCACCTCCCCAACAACAAGTTGCAGCTTCTCGTTGGTTAGAACAAGACTTTGGGGAGTCACACTTGAGAGTTTTTTTTTCATGTGCCACTTGTTTTCGCTGACACGCTTGATGAACAGCTGATGAATTCAGAAGAATGACACCAATAGAAAATGGTGACCATAATGCATTTATCTCAAACAGCTGTGTATCAAATGATGCTTAAGTAGTTAAAGGAAATTTATGTTAATCAACTTACAAAAAACGAGATAGAATCTTATGACTAGTCCCAAACACATGTGGAGTTACTGTAGGTAAATGTTTTTTGATATGATGTGCCAGAGTGTTTACATTAAGCAGTAAAGATATTTGCTTCTTAATTACACAGGTTTCTGCTAAATGATTTTAGATCAAAGTGTGGAAAATTACCATGTCAGCTACTTTAAAATTTAGCTTAACAAAAAATGGCTAGGAATTTCATTACATGCATAATTTTTTTTAATACAACACAACACTCCTCCTGAATAGGTAATTCACTTCATATAATTACAGTTAGACAGACAAATCAGAGAAGTTTAAATTGAAATATTCTCTTTAAAATGCCTTTATAAAAAAGAGTCTGTGTAGATAGATAGTTTGCATTTTTTCAAAGCCCATGACTTCGTTAGTTTAAAAACCCAGTTTAAACTAGCAATATGCGTTAGATCTTGACTACATACTCAGAATCACAAATCAAATTTACAGGTTCCGCCTTAAAAAGCTCTAAGTAATTTAAAGCTGTGCCAAATTCTGCTAATTGGGTTGAACCTTCAGTAATTTTTACAGAATGATGCCAGTCATTATCTTCACACCAAACCACTACAGCTTTATGAGACTTCCCAGAACCATCAACAAAAACTTTGCAAGTATGTAGGATCAGACCAAATACAAGTATGGCCTATGACCTTGTGGCAGATTGCAACCCCCCTCCCTCGTTCAGTATGGCACATCTCCCTCTTCCTCTGCTACTTGAGGCTAACAGCTTCTTTTGTTTGGCCCAGAGCACCCTGGCTCCTGGGACATTAGAAGAAGGGAGTGCCAAGGCACACTGAGCCGCGCCCAGTGTGGGGGATGTTTGGAGGCTTCAGGGGCACCCACAGCCAGTGTGGGGGGTGCAGAGAAGCTTCTAGAGTGCCTACAGTCATATCTGATCAAATAAAAATGGGCCTCTCGTCGAGACCCAGCCCCATTTTGTGTGGGGGTCTCTCGGAGTACGAGCTTAGCCACTGCCGCCAGGAGAGCCCCCTCCCTGGGATGGAGACTCTGCTTGCCTTGTCGCCACGTGTGTAAGTAAACTTCTCGCAGGATTGCGAGTATATTTATACTTTTCGTGCACATATGCACGTATAACTTTCCGCGCTCCATATGAGCGCGTGTAAAATTAATCCTCGCAGAATCGCGGGTGTATTTTCTTTCCGTGCACATTTGCACAAGTACTTTATTTCCTCGCACAATCGCGAGTGGCCGCCGAGAGCCCCTCGCACAATCGCGAGTGTATTTTCCTCCCGTGCTTCCACATAAGCACGTGTAGGATTCCGTGCACATTTGCACGTGTAAAATAACTCTCGCAGGACTGCGAGCGTATTATAAATTTACTCCCGCGGAATCGCGAGTGCACACTTTCCGTACTCACTACGAGTACGTGTATCTCTTTAAAAATAATCCCGCACCGTGTTCAGGCAAGTGTGTATTCCTCCGGGACTCAGGGACGGCTCCGGCATTGTTTTGAGTGAAGCCACGTGCATGCACTCTGTGGACCGCCCCTCTCAATAATTTCCTCAACTGATATCCGAACCTGTATTTAAGTCACTTTTGGAGTGCTAAAACCCTGTTCCTCGCCGGTCTAATAAAAGTTGTTTTTGGACCTTGTTGTCCCTTAAATTGACCTGTGGGTTGCCTCCGTGACAGACCTGATGTTAAAGACTTGCAGGTTCTGCAGCAATTTACATTTATGCATGCCAAAAGCTGTGCTGTTAAAAAAAAAAACAGCTAGTGCAATTTACAAAGACATAAATTACAAATAAAAAAAAAAATCAGAATTAAATTTCACAAATGTTACATATATGACAAAAGGATCATGGCCTATTAAGACTTAAATTCATTCCCTGCATTTTCTTGATCAGAGTGACAGTTGATATATAACAGTCGGTATATCAGTCTGCTAGCAATGTCATCATACTGTCCCACAATAGCCACAGGATGTTTCATAGACAAATCTGCAAGTCCAATCGAATGCAGTCAGCCTGTAAGATTGTCATAAATTTATTCCTCAACATTTCTAACTCCATTTTAGCTGTCATATTTATTGGATATTGTTTTCCCTTACCGGATTGAAGTCCTGTTTCAGATCTATCAGTGTAGTATTTGCTTTATCGAAACATTGGCTGTTAATACTAGTGGAAATGCAGCATTTGAAATTTCCTTGGAGATTTCTCACTTGCAGCAAGCAGATCTGCGCCATCCAAGCAGCATCTTGTAGGCCATGCAACTAAACAGAATTTTCAGAAAATGTTATTTGACCTTACAATTTACTTAACAAATCTTAACCTAAGAGAGGTATAGGACTTTCTGGAAACTATAAGAATTCATGTATTAAAACTTTGTTCCAAATTTGGCATTCCACTGGTCTCAAAAAACGGCCTTTCTTTCGTTCTCTCCTATGACCTCAAAAACTAGCATGGTGAATTTACTGAGAAGTCTCTTACAACTAATTACCACAGAATAAGTCTATTAAAAAATTTTTGGTTTGGTTTTCCAGTTTCATTAGAACTACGGGTCTGCTAGGAATGCCTTTAAACTTCACCATCAGACTGCTCCATTCAGCAACAAAATCCATCAAAACCCCTCCACAGGGTAGTGGCAGCTATTATTGGAAAGATTCACTGTGGGACTGAGGGTGCTTTATATAATTGGTCCAAGTTCTTTGGGATGCAAGACATTATTTGATCTCTTTTTCTTCTTACTGTTTTTGTTTGTTTTTTTTTTTTTTTTTAATTATCATCCAGTTACTAGTAACAATTTTCATAGGCTTGGTCTGTGCAGAAAAGTAAAGATGGGTGATTCTCGTCTGTAAATATGATCTCATTTGCAGTGCGAAATGTATGCCTCGTGTGTCTTTCCCCTGTTTTTCTCTGTGTTTTTCAAGCCAAATTATCAAACATTTTTCATATTGGAATTTTCATAGGTTAGTCTGTTTCTGTGAAGTTAATAAAGCAAATGTCTAAATTTAAAAGAGAAAAAAAAAAAAAAATTTTCCACCACCTGGAAGTATCCTGAGAGAGAAGCTGGAAATCAACTCAGGAAATCGATGCTAGAAATTCTTCAATTACAGACAAATTTCAGCTGAAGGTTGCATGCTTTTAGGCATCCAGGTATCTCAACAAAATATAAATTGATACAAAACCAGGCATTTATTTAAGGCATATAGATTTTGTGTTGGGCAAGAGAGAGCCAGTCAAACTCATGATTATCACGTGATGCCACTTGTGTTTTCACTTCAGTGATGTCCAAGATAAATACAATTAATTCTTTACATAAGCCATGGCATTAGATGTAGGCTCAATTCAGCCTGATCTGCATGCCTGTGACCGAGCTTTATTATGCCATATGGATGGAAATGAGCTGTCTATAATTCTCCTGCTCCCTCATTAATGTCCCAGATGGAACAAAGGGTCGAGTCCGTGCTTAAATTCCTTGATGAACTATGACACTAGTGCATGGTAATTTTCGTGATGAGCAGTGTGAAAATTTTTGTTATATATTGTCATGGGATACACACAAAAATTCTGAGACAGACCACATTGCCCTAATTCAGAAATCCAGAATTAAACATAGAGATACCTGTAGCTGGTTAACTGGCCTTTGAGGCTGGGACTTCATCTGCTCGTAACAACATTCCTCTAGAGTTTATCAAAGTAGAAAAATGTTTTAGTTATTAAGGCACACTACTGAGTCTTAAAAGATCAAATTAACAGATCCTCCCTGTTACAGAACCAACTTTGCCCAGTTTACTTTGGTAGAAGTTTGTTTTGGTTTGAATTCACACACAGATCTCTTTCTCTATTAACAGAAGGGCGAATAGCTAAGAAATTCAGACATGCATACTGTGAAAATGAAAAGCATTTTCTGTTCATATGGATGGAAAGTTTCTCATTATTCACTAAGTGGGCGTCATTTTAGACTGCTAGGGGTACATCTTGCAATTAGAGCGTAACCACATATTAATGTATTTTTCAGCACGGGCAAACTTATACTGGGCCACGAAAGAGGCTGTGAGTTGCAGCAGCTGGTGATTAAATTGTATTCCTGACTCTACTTCCAGTTTTCTGAAAAATCTGGTGTAAGTCATTTTTTCATCACGTATCTCATTTTAGCCATCAGTAAAACAGATTATTTCCTCACAGTTTTCAGACTTGTTCCAGCATATTTGTCAACATTGCTGATGATCTGTGGACAGCCACAACAGAGAACTGGTCTGTGTCTGTTTCTACCAGCTTGTGTGGGAGCATTGACTTTGGGCAGGGAGTAATATGTGTCTTAGATTGCTGTAACTGCATGGATGAAGCTGTTATTTCAACTGGTGCAGCTTTACATGAAGAACAGCTCTTGGTTTTGAGATATTTGGCTGAACAGGATCATTTGGACTGCAAAAAATCCAATTCAGTATGAGACCTGGTCTTAAAAAGAGTAGTGCAGTATGATGGTTTGCAGTTCTATCCCAAACTGGTATTAATTCTGTGTTGAGAAACACAGAAAGCGTTGGTCAGTCAGTTTTTAACTACACATTTATCACAGCCTCTGAACAGACACGTGTTCTCAAAGTGAAGCTTACCTAAAATATCTTGATTGAGATTGCCATAAACTGGGTCATCTTCTGTGTAGTAGCCATCATAGCTAGAAGGGCAACGGAAAAATACTTTTAATTCACAGAATATGCTTGATTTAGGACTTCACTATTAGACTTTAAACATTTTACACGCATGTGGCAGTAGCAAGCAGATTGTATGTGATCTGAAAAACAAGACCAAAAATATCGGGGTGGGGGGGGAAACAAGTGTGGGGACACAGCACAGAAATGGCTATGTGCATGTTCTGAAGAGAGATTTGTTATCTAGCCAAGAATAGAACTCTTCTTTCCTGGAACTTACTTAAATATAAAGCTAATCTCAAGACCACTAAGCTACCGTTTGATGTAGTTCTAGAGGTATTACTGATCACTGAAATGAACCCACTTCATGTCCTCTGAGCCCGCTTTGCAATACAAACTAAAGCACTAAATGGGTCTCTTGGGGCAATGTTCTTAAAAACTCCAGTCTTGATTCAACTAAAATATTTACATTGACCCAACTAGAGAAGACCAAGGCAAAGTTCAGCTTTGAATTTTGAATGGTTTTCTGTGTTTTATCAGCCCGTGTCGCTTGAAAATATTTTTAACCATGTTTGTAAAATGGGAATTTTTAGTGGAAAGCACTGAGCAACCTTGTTCCTTTCGCATCCATGTACTGTGCCTTGTCAAGGGAATGAAATAATGGAATCTAACACCACTTTTACCGTGATATTTTTCAACTGAACAGGCAGCAGTAGACAGAGACTTCCCAACTTCAGGTAAATTTGTAAGTGAGGATTGGTTTGGGGAAACAGGTGAAGGCTTTTGTATTTTTGTTTCAAGGGCCTTTTATATTTTGGTTGACATGAGACCCTTTCCATCTCTGTTTTTTAGAGTTTGGCCTATTTTTTTTTAGTTTGGGATAAGAGAAACAGACTTGTAACAGATCATTAGGTATCCAGCAGCTGTATACAGACTCCATTTAATTGCTTTTGAACATCATGTATAAAATAAGGGTATGAAATGTAAATACATGTTTTTATATATTGTAACTTATTGTTTTCTGATATTTATCTTAAATTATTATAGACTTATTGAGTTTGAGTGATAGTAAATATTGTTTTAGCTCTATATCTTGCACTTCAGTATACAAAATTATCATATTAACATGCAATTATTTCATTTTTGATGAAATGACTGGAGTACATCACTTCCACATCATTTTTTTCCTGTTTTCTTCGGATTTTTCTTTTCCATAACGAGCGTGCTCTCTGGTGTTTCCAGGCGGGCTTCATGACATATACTGGATTTTTCCCTATGCTGTCCCTCCAAAGCCGTCTCTCATTATTTATTGCTTATTTCAACCTTTCCAGAAAGAAATATTTTATCAGTCTTACCTTGGACTGTTGTCTTCATAGTCCTTATACTTTTTAGCTGGAAAATTTGCTAAAAAAAACTAAAGAGCAAATTAAACACGCTATTTCTAGAACACTTCAGATAATTGTCCAACTGACATGCTTTTGATTTCACCGTAGACAGTAAAATGGAATGCTCTTGGCTCTGAGGACCTTCATTTGTCCCCCTGCTTTTCTCAAATACTTGTGACTAATACAAGAAATGTTGGTGTGCTACCCTGTCCTGTGGCTGCAAAGTCCACATTAGTTTACAAGTCCCCCAAAATGTATTGTAACACCTGTGATTAATTTCTTATTTCCTCCTCCTTCTGGTTCTACCTCATCTTTTTCTCCGCCTAGGGAAGTGCATCATGTGTTTATATTACAAGGCGAAGGGTTTCTTTATTTTGCTAGTTCTGCTGCTTATATCTCTGAAAGAGGGGTATATATCCTGTGACCATGCAGAAAAAGAAACTGAGGCAGAGAGGCATTGGCTCCAAAGAGATTTGTTACTAGAGCTTGATTAATAACTCAGGAACGCTTGACTTTCTATCTTCTGCTCCAGAACTCCCGAATTTAGCACAGTAAGCTCCGATTACATGAGCAATGCAACATCAGCCAACCTTACCAAAACCTTGCTCAGCATTAGTTTTGTAAATGACTGTGATTTTTCATCGTAGAAATCTCTGCCTAGCAGCACTAAAAGACAAACCAAAAAGGCACTCCCTCATCCCACAGCTCTCCAGCAGCTCTTTTAATATCCTGTCATATTCTAATTCTCTTGTACTTGGTGAGTTCAGTTTATAAACATAGGCGTGTTTATGTAGGTTATGTACGTATGTGTGTTTAACGTGATTGAACCCGCTAGTGTTTGCCTGAGCACCCATGTGCATATAGCACAGGTGCAGTTTTCCCTGTGGAAACGCACTTTTTCTCTGAATGGGCGTGGTGAGGATGTGCAACTGAAATCTACAGAATTGCATGCATAAGAGAGGTTGCAATGGCATCATCAAATCTGTTGAAAGTCATAGTTAATTTTAACCGAAACAAGAGTATGACTGTAGTCACCCTCTAACGTGAATTAAACAAACCAGTTCCTTATTGTGAGTGACACATTGATTTAAGAGCTACATTAGCATCCCACAATGAAAAGCAGTTTGGATTTTTTCAAAACAAACTAATTAAGCATAAAAAGTGTATGAAATCTGAAATTCAAATAAGCATTCAGGAATTTTGGGAAGATAAAATTTTCTCAAATGTATTTTGTATCAGTGCAGCTACTTAAACTTATTTTTAAACTAAAGTACGAATAATAACCAGTTACATGAAAAGTACACCTTAATAAAGGAAGTTACAGGTGTTAAAAATGTACATTAAAAATACAAATTTAGCCAAAACTTAATTCCTCAACTTGTACGTGTTCTGTTGGTTTTTCTTCAGAGAATGGACTCCGGTAGCTGTGT
The DNA here is from genome assembly GCF_036013475.1 of Columba livia. Taxonomy (NCBI): domain Eukaryota; kingdom Metazoa; phylum Chordata; class Aves; order Columbiformes; family Columbidae; genus Columba; species Columba livia. The sequence goes on along the minus strand of NW_027043000.1, from coordinate 632,880 downwards.
TTGGCAGTGGACTGGGCAGCTAGCAACCATTGTATAATCATACCTGGCTCCCCTAAACATGTTTAAAAGTTGCATGCTCTCTACTAGAATCATTCTTGCCGAAAGATAATGAATCCGTTTGTTGGCTTGAAATCTCCAAGCAGTGATGGCTTTCTCTGCAAACACTTTAACCACTCAAACTCCATTCCTTACAGAGACATTACTTACCTTGCTTCTTTTTCATATAGTGTGAAATGTTCAGTATCAACGAAACAAGAGCCAAACTCAGAAAGGCCAAAACTCCCCAGACAGAAAAATGGCAGTCCATTTCTGCAACTGAGAGAAAAGAATTCCATAGTTTGTGTTGTCAACAATTTTACTGTATTCTTTGTGGTGGGCTGATTTTTGCTTTCTGTAATTGAAGCTACTATTTTGTTGTTTACTCTGTGACAGCCATTGCTATACAAGCTAAATAATTAATATCAAACCCAGATGCTAAATAATAAGAGAGCAATGTCAATAAGCTGTTAACAGAACTACTATTTCATAGGAATTCGGCCAAAGGTTGGACTATTGGTTTACCTGTAAGATGCAGTAAAAGTCAGAAATCGATAAAGAAAAAAGTCAATAGCTTTGAAATTATTTTTGTAATTGTCTTTAACTTATTATTTACAGTAAATTTTGGGCTCAATTCTGGAGTTCGTGAATGTAGTTCTGAAGATTAATTCAGTCAAAACAACTTCACTGGAAATGTCTCTGAATAATAGCTAAGACCATCAGGATTTAAGAATCTCTGCAACAGATTTCAAAGGCTGGTTATGTCTTTTCTTGCATTTCCTATTAAAACCACTTGTACTCATATCCTTGCTCTCCTTCCTGAGAAAGTAGATGTTGTAGTGGCAAAGGAGGAGAAGTGGCTGGGAATCAGTGAACTACTACAGAGAAAAACCTGAACAGCTCCTGAAGAATCACTTGGGAAAAGGTGTGTCAACTTAAACAAAGAAAGCCTCCTTTTGCACTGAGCTTGCCTCTCCTTGGAGCCATGATAGAAATACAGGAAGGAACTCTCCCTGCACCAAGTGAATTTTGCCATTTAATTAATTCTTCGATTAACCTAACTCATACAGATTTTCCATCACAAACCATGCTGAAGAAAATAGCCTATTTGTGACAGTCTAGTGGCCAAAGTGATTGGCGTTGCTGCAAATGGCTTGTGAAAACCCTTCCTTTACAGAGGAAATGCTGAGCCAAATACATGAGTGAAAGGAGCTTGAAGCTAGATTTTTCACCTTCCCTAGAGGCATGTTTTATATTTTTCTAGATTCAGAGAGTTTTAAATAAAGCCCGGCCCCCAAAACTAAGGAATTCCACTAATATTGCATTAAAAGGTCTAGCTGGAACAGAGCAGTCAAGGGGAGAGACTAGATGGTACTCTCAGAATGAGATTAGAGCAGGTTCTTAACACACTTCTTTGGTTTTGCTGTAGCTGGATTCCTTCAGGGGGCTGATGTTTTGTTTGGTCCGTAAAGGAAAGCTGAGGTAAAAGAATACAGGAATACACGTTCCCGTGTTGCCAGCCACAGGTGGCGGAGGCAATGGATGTGCTCCTGCTGAGAAGACAGAGATTTTTTTCCCTGGTTCACTGGCTCCAGCTCATCTTGGGGACAGCCCCTTTACGGGCTTTGTTCCCTAATTATGTTCCCTAATTATGCTGGGGTTGCAAAAGCTCTTTTATTTTTGTTTTATTTCAAGCCAGAGATGTATTTTTGATGTTGAAACGAGAAGATAATCCTTGGTAGAAAAAAAATCACAAATCACATTGAATTCTATGATGCAGGTTTCCTTCACGTCAGAACTCTCTTTTAAAAGGGACAAAACAGAGATGTAACTTTCTGACAGGCTTGTAGCTGTTTTTATCACATTGCACTTCCAGTGGCCATTTATCCTTCCTTTTATACTAAACAACCAATTTCCAGTCCTTTCTTTTCTCCTAGAGTTCTCCCAAAGGTGTTTGAGGGTTGTCCATCACAGCAATACTACTTTTCATGTTGAGAGGCACTTTTTTACAAGGTACAGACATTCTTGAGGAGGGATGACACCTCCATGAAGCAGCTACATATCATTCTGATTTTTCAGAGAAGGAGTTAAAAGAAAGGGACATCATACCTTGAGAAGATGTTGTCAGGCCACGTCAAGAACCATCAGTGCTTGGAACGTGGTTAGTCTACAATTAGTCACTCGGCATTTGCATCCTATGCAACTATGCAACGTGTCCAAAACTACGAGATGTCTGTTGCAAAGGCAAGAGATTTTAAGTCTCAAGTTAGTGCCTAAATAATAAGGGTCATCCTTGTCCTCCTTCCTTCTTCTCCTACAAACTCTCTTTATTTATTTTATTTTATTTTTTTTTTTTCAGGGAGCAAAGCCAGTATTGTTGCATAAGAGAAGTGAAGCACGTGTAACTGAGATAGAAACTACAACCCTGTGATTCGTTTGAAAGAGAGTCAATACCTAAAATAAAGTTCTGATCTAAGTATATACCTTTTTCTGGATCCTGAATGCTGTCATTTATTTTTCTGATTGAGGAATCCATTTTTTCCCCTGGTGTTTCCAGGCAGAAGGAGAACTCTTAGTTTTACTTTTTTTTTTTTATATTTTCAGCCCTTAATTGAAGTGCAGGAGGAAAACAAATTTTTGATGACAAGTATTATTTTTGTGTTTCCGATTATGAATTAAATTGGAATTATTATCTGGAAAAAAGTAAAGGTTTGAAAAAAAAGTTGTTTCCCTTTTCAGTCTCACGTTTAACATCTACAGTATTTGAGCAGTCCCACTTCTCTAGGACTTTAAAAATATTCTAGCAAAACAAAAGGCATGAAACTGGGATTTCTAATACAATGTACCAATGTGTTAAACCTCACTATCTATAGTTCTTTCTTAAACATGATTTAGGAAACTGCATAGGTGTGAGGAGATTAAGAAAACAATATTTATATGTATTCCTAGCTGAACACAACTGAGTTTATTTTTAAATTTATTTTCCACAACTCTGACTTAAACACCTGGTTGTATTTCAGGGGAATGTATACAAACATACGTGTGACTTCAGGTTGTTTCGGTTTTTGTCTTTGCCATAGGAGCTATTTGTTTGTCAGACAACACTAGTTGTATCTGAGAAACAACAGCAGTTTTCATTTACCCTATAAAACCATAGTAAAGGCATGATCAGAGACATACAGGTGCCACTCTGAGTTCTCTATGTTTTTCCAATGTCCATTTCAAGTTAATCTTACTTTCCAAGTATAAAATATGCGAGATTTTGATTATATACCTTAGCTTTACAGATATACAACTCGCAGCTCTTTCCCACGTGTTCTTGTACTACCCTTACAGCTGTTGCCAGTTTGCTGTTTACATTTATAACTGAATACATTAAATATTTACTACTTTGGCAACAGCAGCAATAGAAGAAAAGCTGAATACCTGTGCGAAGAAAAAAATTCGCCTCCTCAGATAACTACACTGCTGTCCCTTTATGTATAATAGCAGATGCAACCCATGACGGTGCTGGTTGTTGATGGAGAGTGAGAAATAAACAGAAAGAGAAGTCTATTAGACTAATTATAGTCTGTTCTGAAATAGTCTCTTGTATTCTATACTCTAATTTTAATTATCATTCAAGTAATTTACTGTCAAATGTAGCAAAAGCAGATTATTATTTTTTATGTATTACATATTTCTTCCAAAGAACCTGTAGCACTGTGTTCAGGGGCATTCTTACTCTATTGCAATCAAATTGCATATTTTAAAAAAATTTGTTATATCTTTGAAAAAAAACAGTCCTAAGCAAATTTAGGCCCCTGGAAATAGTACATTATGATTCTAATGGGATAAGCTCAAATTTCATCAGGGTTTTCTGTCATAGTCTATCTCCAATGGGGAAAAGCCAGAGCCATGGTAGTTTGTTCATAAGAAACCATATTGAAGCTATTCTTAGACTAATGCGCTCCTCTGTGAAAGAGTTCATCATATAGCCAAAGGTTTCATGAGAAGGACGATTCTCGTTTTATTGTTCCAAGCTGGGAAGTGTAAGTGGCAGAAGTACTATATTTAATCATTATAAAGGTGAGAGTGTTTTGACTATCTAATACCTGAATCTCTCTAGTATTAATTATATATTCCTGTTCTGCTGTTCTTTCACTTCTATTTGGAAACAGGGTCAAACTTGGAGTTGCACCCAAGTAAACACCTACCTTCAGTAATTTGCTCCATCTGGATGATGTTTTTACTTTTCTGAGCTTAGGGATGGAGTTACTCGTCTCCTCTTAGTATATTTTACAGTGCTGTAAACTATATTCAACAACAAAATACAGGCAAGTAAAAGACTTTCTAAAGACATAGTTACTTGTGCCTTTTCTCCTTTTTAAATCTATTATTGACGACTTTCTCTACCAACAGAGAAAAAACACGGGAACAAATAAACTTTTGGTCACTTGTCAGGTTTTCTCTTTGCAGGGCTCGTTATACTGTAATTGGAGGGGGATGGAGAGGAGGAAGCAAACCAAAAAGAATAACCAAACAAACAGAAGCCCCCCAGACATTCTAAACTTTCCTGGATTAATTTCTGCAATTCAATACTACTGCAACTCAAAGGAGAAGATATAATCTTGTACTTACCTTTGGGGGCAGGGGACAGATTTAACAATTTGGGGCTAGAAATAGGTGTTTGTCCTCCTAACAGCATAAGAATAGGTAGCAGAAGTACTATGTTTGGTTCCTTCTTGTTCTAATGTATTTTGTTTAGAGAATCTCTCACAAAGGCTAACAGGAAGATACCATACTTCGACCAGTTTCTCCTACTGAAAAGGAACGTGAGGTGCGGAATATAGATACATGTCTAGCTGGACATGCCATCTATGGTATCAACTCATCATTCATACAAGCAGATTAATTACTTTGGTCGCTACCGGATTTAAAATGATCATCTGGAGCACAAAATTATTTGCTTCCTGTTCTTTCTGCAAATTTGTCAAGATGAGATAAAATTAGTGTTTTCCCCCCTCTCCAACTGAATGGTGAGATAAATAATATTACATACTAATGACCCTTAGATAAAGAAACCCATTAAAAGACTGATGAATGTTAAATTAGCATTAAACATGCTTCCACCTGTGTGAGTTTTTAAGGCAAGATTAATTCTCCGGAAAGGATTCCTTAAACTGCAATTAATTAGTGCATACTTCAGAAGGGAAGCGGCACATTGTAAAATAAGCCTTCAGCACAGTAAATATATTAAGCACAAAACTAACACCAATCCTTAGTCTTCATTAATAAACCTTAATTAAGGAAGGTTTAAGCTGTCGATGATGACTCATCATCATCATGATTATTATTAATAATTTGAATTCAGAACCCTGACCAACTTGCTTGGAATGCTAGTGCTCTACCAGTGTGTTTTTACCGCTGATTTGTTCACAAGTTTATAATACTGAAAAGATAACACCTGTTTTTGTTGTTTCTAGGAATACTCCCCACCCTTTATCCAACAGTCAATTAAGTTATGTTGGCAAACCTTGGATGCTCTTTTGTGTTGGACCTGGCAGCATGAATCTATCTCTACAGCTGCCACCAGTCTTTAAGGTCTCCAGCCTTTTTTTTTCCACCAGCTTTCTTAAAAACAGGAAGCATGGTTCAGGCTTATGCAACCTCACTAGCAAACTGATAGTCTCCTTCAGTGTTTGCCTCATTCAAATGTGTAATTTCCTTCAAAGGAATTTGAAATTCATTTGCATATGTAATAATGTATGTCTTTATTAGTGTATTTATTATCCACCTGCCTTGCCACAGAAGAGCATGTACAGGAATATTAGTTCCATTTTATGTGATACAAACCTGCTTTTGTGATATTCACATGAGACCCACGCTCTAAGTCTTCCTGTTTGTGATGTTGTGTTGAATTCAACAAAAGTATTTAGATACCTCTTAAACTAAATTACAGATCTATATTACCTAGGTGTGCTATTTGACTCTTTATCTCTTGAGATTTCTAAACCAAGCCTGAAAGTTCATCTCCGAGAGAGACTATGGTTTAGCTGAAATAGGATTCAGAGGCACGATGCAAAAATGATACCATTGCCAGCTCTGGAAGGTCAGGTTAGGATATCATGATATGTTTCCTCTATTCTTTAAAGTCTATAAATCTGGACCCACAATCCAGAACATTTGTGGAAAGACAGGGTACATCAGCATGTGGCTTACGATGTGTATTTGTCTTTAAAATTTAATGAAACATGCCTGTGTTTGGGTAGAGAAGCCATTGGAGTAGCTTCTTCCAGAGGAAGATTGCACTGTGAGCACCGTCAAAGAAGTTTTCTGTTAAATTCTGAGGGTTTGTTTTTTTTATGTTTTTTTTGTTTATTTGTTTGTTTTTGCAGAGCAGAAGATTTTATTTCCAATCGTGCATAATGTAGAAGGCATAACGGTTTCTCAACAGAAAAAGTGAATCACATGACTACATTTATCGTTTTTGAATACCTACATTGAAATAGCCCTCAGTGTAGTCTAAGGAGCAATGTAAAACATTATTCTTCAAGAAAAGTTCTTATGTGAGAAAATATCCTTTGCAGTATATGCTTATTTGAGATGTTATTACTTTGGAAAATTATTTTTACATTAACTGCCTTAGATCAATGCTTAAGAAAAAATTTACTGGATTAGCATGCTATTTGAACATGAAGGAGCAGGTTAGTCTTGATGAATATAATATAACCTTCCATCTGAGTCCAAAGGTGATATAGAATCTTAACTATTTAGAGCTTTATCATAATGAAGAGAGTTGATGAGGAGAAATTAATATAAAAACGCTGAAAATAGTGGGAATTCTTCTGCTTTATACCGTTCTTGAGGTAGTAAATAACATGATGAAAAATCGCATGAAAATGACACTATTTTAAAGTGGACATAGCTTTGGCATCTGCCAGCAACTGAATTTAGAGACCACACTCATCAATACAAGTAGAATCAAAATTTCTCATCGATAAACCAAAAGGCATGGGTCCATCACATTTCACTGAAAACCAGGATATATAATAGAACTAGAACTCCTTTTGGAAAGTGATGCATTCTATCATCTGTAGTCTGAACTGTGGCTTAAAGCAGGGAAGACATAGAGTTTTATGAAGTGGAGACTGCAATTCATGTGTTTGAAAGTAAAGGTTTTGTCACAAGCCCAGGGAAGGAGAAGGACTCAAGCAGTTATAAGGACTGGATTGAGTCATTCCATTTGTACGATCAAGTGAACAGAAGAGTCCCGGGGCCATCTGATAGGAGTCTGCACCTCAAGAGGAGGCCTCTTGTTAAGCAAAGAAGGATCTTGTACTGAAAGAGAAGCTGGGGAGAGTGGGAGATACGCATTGTAATACTGGAGACAGTTGCTTAGTTTCTCAGCTAAGAGCATGAGGAGAAAATCCGAGATCTGCAGAGGATTCAGAATGAAATGCTTATCCGCCTGAGCAAGAAGCTTACAAGGAATAAACTCCTTTGGAGATAATTAGGGGCATAATGGAAAGGTGAACACTGAGAATGCAGCAAAGGATTTCTGGGTTTGTGGTCCTGGTGGTGTGTTAATAAATCTGCTCTCCAAGAGCAAATCACTGTTGTACAGTGTCAGCTTTGACTGGCTACAGAAGTGTCGAGGGTTAAGATTGCGGGGTGACAATAAAACCCTGGCAGATGTATTGTTAACCCCCTCTTCCCCCCACCCCGGCCACTTCCCCCTCCCTCTCCCTCCTTTTCCACTAAGGAGAGGCGATTGGGTGGAAAAGAAGGACAGAGTGAAGAGAGTTGGAAAAAATTAAAGATGTTTTACTAATGCTACTAATAAGAATAGAGAAAATAATACAAAATATACAAAACCAATCTTGAAAGTCTCAGCAACTGCAGAGCCGGCAACCAAAGTCCTGGATTAGACTCTGCAGCCAATCGGAGCTGGATTCAGTCTCTCACTAGGCCTCAGTTCGCAGGGACGACTAGGTAGGTCCTCTCCTAATGTCGGCCATAAGCAGAAGGGAAAAGGCAAAAAGGGATGAGATCCTCGTGATCTCCCACTTTATATGAAGTATTCACGTGAATGGAATGTTATACACAGTTGGTCAGTTTCTTGCTCACTTGTTTCTCATCGCCCCTCTCGTGAGATGTCCATCCATGCTTATCAATAAGTTTGCATTCCAATGCTAGGTTTACCAAAACATGTGTCTGGTTCTCCAGGAAAATGCAGTTAATATGAAGGTTTTAGCTGACAGGAAAAATTCACTAAAAGAGAAACTTGTTTTTAGCAAAACCAGGACATTCCACCCCTTATAATATGCCATTCACTGAATGCTTAAACCTTATCAATACAATCTATCAATACAATCTAATTAATCACTACTATATATATATATACATATGTACATATATACACAGGAGTAATTAATCAGTGGACCATCCTTTGAAAAGTTCATTAAGTTCATTTTGTCACGACAGTCTCGCAGGGCAGGAAAAATGGTACAAGTGCATCTCATGACCACTGTTTGTGGGTTAAAGACATTAACTTCGAAGAAGTTGTCAGGCGCCACTCGAAGAAGCTAGCTCTGGTTTCATCATCACTGTCTTGATCTGAAAGACACTTATTAAACACTGTTAGTACGGCAATTCACATCATGCAGTTCAGTATTGAATATTTTCACCTAAACTCAAATCCCCTTGGGATACACACCGAACTTCTCCATCCTTAAGCATCACCCACCAGGTGCTGCCAGGTCCCTGGGCAAAAACAATCCCACGAATGGGCTTGCCTTTGCCTGAGGCAGGAGTAACACAGACTGCCTTTCCTAACATGTTTTTCATGTGTACTACAGGGACTTTATCTCCTTCTACAGTCCGTAGAATTTCTGATTGGGCAGGCCTGGCTCGATTGGTGGATCCCCTGGTGTTGACCAACCAAGTGGCTTTTGCTAAATGTGAATCCCAGTTTTTAAAGGTTCCACCACCAAGTGCCTTTAGTGTAGTTTTTAGCAAACCATTGTACCTTTCAGTTTTCCCAGAGGCTGGTGCATGATATGGAATATGATATACCCACTCAATACCATGTTCTTTGGCCCAATTGTCTATAATACTGTTTTTGAAATGAGTTCCGTTGTCTGATTCAATTCTTTCTGGCGTACCATGTCGCCAAAGGATTTGCTTTTCAAGGCCCAAGATAGTATTTCGGGCTGTAGCATGAGGTACGGCATATGTTTCCAACCATCCAGTGGTTGCTTCCACCATTGTAAGTACATAACGCTTACCTTGACGTGTTTGTGGAAGTGTAATATAATCAATCTGCCAAGCTTCTCCATACTTATACTTTAACCATCGCCCCCCATACCATACAGGCTTTAACCGTTTCGCTAGTTTGATTTTGGCTCAAGTCTCACATTCATGAATAACCTGTGAAATAGTGTCCATAGTTAAATCCACCCCTGGATCGCGAGCCCATTAATCATCTCTACCTTGATGCCCTGAAGCATCATGGGCCCACCGGGATAGGAAAAGTTCACCTTTATGTTGCCAGTCCAAGTCCACCTCAGCTACTTTAATCTTAGCAGCTTGATCTGCTTGTTGGTTGTTTAGATGTTCCTCAGTGGCTCGACTTTTAGGCACATGAGCATCTACATGACGAACTTTCACAGGCAGGCTCTCTAGCCGAGCAGCAATGTCTTGCCACAGTGTGGCAGCCCAAACAGGTTTACCTCTGCGCTGCCAGCTGCTTTTCTTCCATTGCTGTAGCCACCCCCACAAGGCATTTGCTACCATCCATGAGTCAGTATAAAGTATTGGCCACTTCTCTTGTTCAGCAATGTCCAAAGCCAGCTGGATGGCTTTCACTTCTGCAAATTGACTAGATTCACCTTGTCCTTCAGTGGCTTCTGTAACTTGTCGTGTGGGACTCCACACAGCAGCTTTCCACCTTCGATGTTTTCCTACAAGACGACAGCATCCATCTGTGAACAGCCATACTGCTTATCAGCCTCTGAAAGCGTATTATACGGTGGTGCTTCTTCAGCACGTTTTACTTCCTCCTCATCTGGAGACATCCCAAAGTCTTTGCTTTCTGGCCAGTCTGTAATCACTTCTAAGATCCCTGGGCGATTGGGATTTCCAATTCGAGCTCGTTGCGTGATCAATGCAATCCATTTACTCCACGTAACTTCGGTTGCATGATGTGGAGAGGGAACCGTGCCTTTGAACATCCAGCTCAGCACCGGCAGTCAAGGTGCCAGGAGGGGCTGTGCTTCAGTACCGATCCCTTCTGAAGCAGCTCAAACTCCTTCGTATGCTGCTAGTATCTCTTTTTCAGTTGGAGTATAGTTGGCCTCAGATCCTTTGTATCCTCGACTCCAAAAACCTAAGGGTCAACCTCGGGTTTCTCCTGGTGCTTTCTGCCAGAGGTTCCAGGTAAGACCATTATCTCTGGCTGCGGTGTAGAGCACATTTTTAACATCTAGTCCAGTCCGAACTGGCCCAAGGGCCACCACATGAGTTATCTCACACTTAATTTGTTCAAAGGCTTGTCGTTGTTCAGGGCCCCACTCAAATTGGTTCTTTTTACGAGTCACTCGATAGAGAGGGCTCACAATCTGGTTGTAGTCAGGAATATGCATTCTCCAAAAACCTACAAGGCCCAAGAAAGTCTGTGTCTCCTTTTTATTAGTAGGTGGAGACATTGCTGCAATTTTGTTGATCACATCCATTGGGATCTGACGACGGCCATCTTGCCATTTTATTCCTAAAAACTGGATCTCTCGTGCAGGTCCCTTGACCTTGCTTCGTTTTATGGCAAAACCAGCATCCAAAAGAATCTGAATTATTCTCTCACCTTTCTCGAAGACTTCTTTCGCTGTGTCACCCCATACGATGATGTCATCAATATATTGCAAGTGTTCTGGAGCTTTACCTTGCTCCAGCGTGGTCTGGATCAGTCCATGGCAGATGGTAGGACTGTGTTTCCACCCCTGGGGCAATCGATTCCACGTGTACTGGATGCCTCTCCAGGTGAAAGCAAACTGCGGCCTGCACTCTGCTGCTACAGGAATAGAGAAAAATGCATTAGCAATGTCAGTTGTAGCATACCACTTAGCTGCCTTTGACTCCAGTTCAAATTGCAGTTCTAGCATGTCAGGCACAGCAGCACGCAGTGGTGGTGTATCTTCATTCAGGCCACGATAGTCTACAGTTAGTCTCCACTCGTCACTAGACTTACGCACTGGCCAGATTGGGCTGTTAAAAGGTGAGCGAGTCTTACTGATCACACCCTGGCTTTCCAATTGACAGATCAACTTCTGGATAGGAATCAAAGAGTCTCGGTTGGTGCGATATTGCCGACGATGCACTGTGGTGGTAGCAATTGGCACCTGCTGATCGTCAACCATCAGCAGTCCTACAACAGAAGGATCATCTGAAAGACCAGGCAAATCAGACAGCTGTTCAGTTTGCTCAGTGTCCACAGCTGCTATACGAAATGCCCACCTATACCCTTTTGGGTCCTTAAAATACCCTCTCCTGAGGTAGTCTATGCCAAGGATGCACGGAGCATCTGGACCAGTCACAATGGGATGCTTTTGCCAGTTTTTTCCAGTTAGGCTCATTTCAGCCTCTACAACAGTCAGTTCCTGGGATCCCCCAGTCACTCCAACAATATTGATGGATTGCGTTCCTTTATAATTAGAAGGAATTATTGTGCACTGAGCACCAGTGTCCACTAAAGCTTTGTACTCCTGGGGGTGTGTTGTACCAGGCCATCGTATTTGTACAGTCCAATATACTCTGTTATCCCTTTCCTCCACCTGGTTGGAGGCAGGGCAGCTCTAATTTCTGTTTTGCACAATCTCTGGGTGTGAATTAGAGGTTCCTTCAAGAGCATCAGAATCTCTTCTGCTCCTTTTGTAAACTGGAGCAGCCACCTTCCTAGGAGTTTTTCCTTTTATCTCACGTACTCGTTCTTGAAGTTCTGAGGTAGGTCTTCCATGCCACTTATTCATGTTTTCTCCCTGCTCATGTAGGAAGAACCACAGTGAACCTCTTTTTGTGGGCTGCCTCTGTCCTCTCTCTCGAGATTGGAGACGCCTTTTCCTAATAGCTGAAACATAGGTTTGTGCAGGTCGTGAATGGTATGTGTCTTCTCTGAGTTCTTTGATTTCTTGCAACAGCTTTTCAAACCGGTCATCAGATTTTTCACACAGTTTCTCTACAGCAGAGACACAAGCCCGTAGAGAACCAGCAAGGCTGTCCTCGAAGTTCTGGAGCTGCTCAATCACTTCAGTAATATTTTGTACACCTCCAGCTGACCAGACCATTCCTGCCAATGACTTAGCATATGCAGGGGGTGCACTTTGTATAAATCTGCGCCACAGAGATCGTGTACAATTGATTCTATCAGGGTCTGTCCCCTCTTGGTTGTCTGATCCAAAATAGATGATCTCTCGCACAGCTAATTCTCTCAGGAACTGGATACCTCTCTCCATAGTATTCCATTTCCCTAACTTGGATATACAATCTTCCTTGTAGGGAAATCTTACTTTCATAGCTGCCAGGAGTCGGGTCCAGAGAGTAGTGGCATTAGACTCTCTTGAAATTGCCCTATCAATGGTGGAATCTCTTGACAGAGATCCCAGCTGCCTGGCTTCACCACCTTCCAATTCCATTGTTTCTGCCCCATTGTCCCAGCATCGGAGCAGCCAGGTTAAAATATTATCGCCTTCACGACGACTAAAGTCTTTTCGCAGATCTCTCAGCTCACCTGGAGAAAAGGACCGAGTGGTGGTCACTTCATCTCCTCCCTGTGCTGATGGTGCCCCTTGGTTTGATGTTGGCCCTGTGCCATCATCTGCTGCACGGGTAGTCTTTCTAGTGACTTTCTTACAACGAGCAACTGATGCTGATATGGGTTCACCATCATTTGATTTATTTCCAGAGTCTGAATGACTGTCACAGTGGCTAAAGCAGCAACAGTGCCCGGTGTGTGAAGAATGGGGGGCTGCCTTGTTAGCCTTTGAGGCTGGAGAGGTAATGTTATCTGCAGCGATCTTGGCAGAGGAACTCTGCGGAGGAGCTGTAGCTTCAGCCTGTGAAGCCGCCGTTGGGGGGGCAGTGGCTGCAGCGGCAGCTTTTGCTGTTTTGCTCTTTCTTGAGCGGCTCGGAGTGCTTTTTGCTAAAGCTTCCGAAGACGCACTGCAAATCTCAGGACAACAAAGAGACGCAAACCTCCTGTTGAACGCCATTTCTCTTAACAGAAGCACAAACTGACACACATTCAGCAAACCAGATAACACCATCACAGTTCTATCAAAACTCCAAGGATATTCAAAGTTCTCTAAAACATTTGCGAACTGTCCCAGCGAAAAAACGAAAGTATTGTTTGTCAGCCTTTCTAAAGATTCGCTTGACCAGTTAGCAAACACAGAGCCATACTGCTCTTTAATCTCTCCTGGAGGCTTTTCAAGGTATAGCAGAAGCGAGTTAAAATTCATTAGCGGCTGCAGTATAATAAAATAAACCAGTGACAAACCACACAGTATCATCATGACCATTGTCCAGTTCCTTGTTGTTATATAATGAATACCTCGATTTAAAAAGAAAGCCCAACACAGATATGGAATCAGTGAGCACAATGTAGAAAATAACTGATACAACTTATGCCATAACATCTTTAAATCAGTGTAATTCACTTTGCCTTAATACAACTAAATAATATCCAAAGCAAACGGACGCGCGAGTATCACAACTCTATGAGTTGGCACCGTGCCAAGAAAACTGAAAGGTACGTCAGAGCAGTAGAAAAGCCAAAAATTTTCAAATTTACCCCTTTCTTGTGCCCCACGTTGGGGGCCAATTATCTGTCGAGGGTTAAGATGACAATAAAACCCTGGCAGATGTATTGTTAACCCCCTCTTCTCCCCCCGCCACTTCCCCCTCCCTCTCCCCCCTTTTCCACTAAGGAGAGGCGATTGGGAGGAAAAGAAGGACAGAGTGAAGAGAGTTGGAAAAAATTAAAGATGTTTTACTAATGCTACTAATAAGAATAGAGAAAATAATACAAAATATACAAAACCAATCTTGAAAGTCTCAGCAACTGCAGAGCCGGCAACCAAAGTCCTGGATTAGACTCTGCAGCCAATCGGAGCTGGATTCAGTCTCTCACTAGGCCTCAGTTCGCAGGGACGACTAGCAAGGTCCTCTCCTAATGTCGGCCATAAGCAGAAGGGAAAAGGCAAAAAGGGATGAGATCCTCGTGATCTCCCACTTTATATTAAGTATTCACGTGAATGGAATGTTATACACAGTTGTCAGTTTCTTGCTCACTTGTTTCTCGTCGCCCCTCTCGCGAGATGTCCATCCATGCTTATCAATAAGTTTGCATTCCATTGCTAGGTTTACCAAAACATGTGTCTGGTTCTCCAGGAAAATGCAGTTAATATGAAGGCTTTAGCTGACAGGAAAAATTCACTAAAAGAGAAACTTGTTTTTACCAAAACCAGGACAAGAAGCAAAGTCTATTAGATTGGACACGAGCTTGGTATGCTATTTTGAGCAGCCTGCAACAGAATGGAAGCTCTCTTCAATAGCAAAAAATTATTTGCTGCAGGCTGTAAAATCCATTGTGAATAGAAAGGACTTCTTACTTCTCTTTCTTGTCCTTTATATCAGTGTTACATTAAAAAACTTAGTGAGCCAGTAGTGTGCTTAACGTGCTGTTATTCGGGATGATAGAGACAAGGACAAATCAAGTCCAGTTTTAGAAAGATGGGACATAAGGTAATATTATTCCATCCACATCTATTGTGCACAAAGACATTTCCTCTTCTTTTCAAAGTCCCCAAGCTATAAACTGCTGGGTGCATATTCTGGGAAACTATCTCTGACTGCATGGCTACTTATGTGATCTTTGGTAAACATATGCTGCTGATGTCTCCAAGGTAAGAATCTATGTCAAGTGGACATCTGACTTGGCTGGGAATAGCTTTTGGTATTTAAGTGCTTGGAGAAGGTAAATGGAGTATTATTAAATATTGACGTGCACAGCTGTATATGAAGGAGTAAGTCTGCTCAAATGGAGTTAAGCAAACAGTAGTGTTTGGCTAAAGGCTTACATGATTGAGTGAAGCTGACTGAGACAACACTTGACAAAGTAAAAAAAAAAAAAAAGAGCTTATGAGGCAGTATTTTGTTTGTTGTTTTAGAGAACAACAAAGAGAAGCATCCTAAAGTAGGCATGAAAGACAACTCTACCTTAGGGAGGAAAGGCATACTTAGAAAGAAGAGGGTAGGTCTCGAATTTCTTTCTTTGAGCTTAGCTAAGTCTTCCTAAGCTTGATATTAGTGTAGAGAAAGGGGGGCAGCGGAGAAGTATGTTATGGATGTAGGGGGGGGTGTTGCTTTTTTGTTTGTATGTTTTTGTCTTGAATATACATTGTGCCATCTACAAAGTGGAATAGTTAGAAAACCTGGAAGTGCCTGTGTTCAGTACTCATGTTCTAGTAGATGGTAACTCACACTTACTATGAAGTTCCTTCTACATGTGTGTTTATCCATCAGTGGTATATATGAAACTGGAAGGCTTACACTAAATTTTTGAGGAAGGAGATATGTGGCAGCAGCCAAACATGTTAGATATCTGTATCTAACTTTTGTGATGAGATAGCAGAATGTTGCCATGGAGCATGGAGCTAAGTCAGTGGCTGACCAAGGAAAGATTATAATAGTGCTGAGATCCCAAGAGAGGAAGTGAGCCAGTTTCCAGAAGCAATACAGTTATCAGAATTTTTATATTTAAAGGGCTTTTCTGGTTGTGGATGAAGCATGGAAGGATGGAATGTTTTGCTGTTGGTGTCTTAAAAAGGTAACAACACCCTTAGCAGTTGCCAGCAGGCTCTTCCAAGCCTGGAATTTGCTCTACATGACCAGAAACCTCAAGGGAAAAGAATTTTCAGCCTTATTGACCTGAAAGCAGTTTCAGAGTTTTTTCCTTTCCTTTCCTCTACCCTAAGAAATCAAAAAGCTGTCTTGAATCCTTCCTCTCTGTTTTCAAAGAAGAAAGTGTTTTCTATGCCACTGAAAGAAGACTTCTGGGGACTAGCTTAACTCTTTCTCAGAAAATGAGCGTTAAAACTAAATACTACATTTTTCAAGTGTAATTAAAGAAAATGCAAATTTAACAGGCAGCTGGCACAAGGCTTCAATGCATTGGACTTGATAAATCTGCACCTCTTATTTACTTAGCAAGTAAATCTTGTGAGTTTTGCGCAGGTCCATGTGGTGGGTTCTATAATCAACGTCTAGGATACCTGCAGACCGGTCCCTGTTTGCGTGGAGAAAGAGTGCCTGAAAGTCTGTGTTCGTTAGCGCCTGCTGTATCTATGAGTCGCTCCACACGCGTGTGAGTCCATGTCATTCTCTCCACGAGCATGTGGGTTGATTTCATCGCACATGTGCATCTGCGCTAGTGTTGAGCTCAGCGGACTGTGTCTGTTGACACTTGGTGTGCATTGGCTGTGCCTGTGTGTAACACAGCACAGCCATGACTGCTCAAGTGAACAGAGAAAAGGGAAATAATCTAGGTAGAGGCAATAAAGCAAAACAGAGGAAGGATTGACGTGTGTGGGGGGGACTATGGTGGGTCCATGGATTCCCTGACGGAGGGCATGGGAACAGAAATTAGCCTTGAAGATATGAAGGCCTACCCGTGAGAAAGATGGGAGTAAAGGAGTATCCGGAGATGTTAAGGATGTACCCGTGAGAGAGAAGGGAGTAGAAGAGTAACATTGATGATAACAGAATCAGCCAGTGAGATGTTACTGCTGTAACTTGTAACCAATAATGAAGAGACACATTAATTGGTAAAACTGTATAAAAATGCACTTGTGGCAATAAAGGGCATCTACTACTTTCATCCTGGAAGAACTTGGTGTATGTCGTTTGTCCGTCTCAACCACAACATATGGTGACCCCGACGTGATCCTGCATGAAGAGGATCTCGCATGAAGAAGAGACAGCAGTGAAGCTGTGACAGCCGGAGACGAGCTGTGGAGACGGAGCCCGGTACAGCTGATAGAGAAGCAGAGGGGAGCTGCCGAAGATCCGGATCCTTGAAAAGACACCACGCCAAGAGTTGGTGAGCTACCGGGAACAGGGGGGGTGGAACTTATCTAAAGAAGATGGTATTATATTATCTACATGGAAGTTGCTTCTGAAGAAGCAGGGTATTAGCCTTCTGGAATTGACTTTACGAAGGACTAAGTTACTATGGGGCAAAGCACTAGTGAAAGATCCAAAGCAGCAACTGAACTGTTAATAACATGGCACTTGTTGCTAGAGACTTTGAGAGGATTAGAAGAGCAACGGGAACATGCAGAGACAGTGGAGGGGGGTGGCTTCTCTGGACTAGATTTGTAAAAAAAAAAAGCACTGTTCCAAACCCTGAACCCACCTGTTGAGGGTTTGCAGCATATTCTTGAAAAGTTAAAAGGAGTATGTGTGCAAGTTGCCCCGAGATCAGATAAAATCCATGAGAGACTCAAAGGAAAATTTGACCTATGGAATGTAACAGCTATAGATCATTTAGGACGGAACTATGGGGATTTGTTGAAAGGGGTGGGTATCCCACAGCTCTAGGAAGAGACACTAATTGGCACACCACAACTACAGGCACTGATAAGTTTCTGAAATCCTGAGGCAGTCAACAGACCTCGCATATCAAGCTATAGTAGAGGTGTCTGAAACCAACAAAGCAGCCAAATCGTTTATAACTACTATCAGGGTCCCAATGAGAATTACATGTAATTTATTGACCATCTTCAAGAGGCCATCAATAAGGAGGTTGAAAACTTAGAAGTTAAGGAAGCACGGGTGTTGAAATTAGCAGTAGAGAATGCTAATGTTTGCTATCAACATGTTATTTGCGAGTTTTACAGTACATATTACATGCTTCTGTGTATTGCCTCTCTGAAAATCAAGCAGCTTGTTAGGAATGTGAGTTAATTGTTTCACGGGTTGCTATTAGACTTGTTTCTTTGTGGTATAAGTACACCGTAAAAAACCTTCTCCCCACTTTTCCCACTCACACTGCAAGCAGCCCTGTGCTTTTCCCCCCTCCCTCCCTCTTCTCATGGTTTTTACTTATGAGATGGGGTCAGAAACAACTGTTTTCAGTTGTGTTCCTAAGAGATCGGTATTGGGAGGTGTTTTAAAACATAGGAAAGCACTTGGAAATATGAGGAAGGAAGATCTTGTGAGATGTTGTAATTAAGGGTGGCTGCTGTATAAGTTAAATGATTGGGAAAAGTGTTCAGAGAATAAAATCTTGAAGTATAACACTTTGTTGCAATTCATGTTGTTTTTAAGGCGAGAAGAGCAGGACAAAATAAATCTCTACAAGAGATCATTAAATCATTTCAGACAGTTTTACAGGTGGAACGGTTTGAACTTCAACAAGCTGAGAGAGAATTAACTGATAACACACAGGTCAGAAAACTTGTTAAAGTCTGCAGGATGCTTTCCTTATTAACCTGTTTTCTTTGTAGGTATCTGTTTAAGTATGTTACAGTTTTGGTAGGTCTTTGTTATATGGTACGATAAGTTCACAGACTGTTAAATCGTGAGAATGCGTTGACTCAAAATGTGCATTTTGTGATAATACGGAAGATCATGAGTAATTTAGTTCTTTACTGCGTGAATGTGATGGTAAAATTTTTGTGTGTAGTAGCTGTTACTTTTCTTTCTAGAATGCTAGCTTTATTCAGGTATCCAGACTTGCGCAACTCTGTGATAGGCTATGTCTCATCTCGATGTGCTGGATTTGGCTCTTTTGTATGCACATCAAGTAAAGAATCCTGGTTTTGGAATAACAGTTGTAGCACACCAGATGAGACACTAATAAAAGCCTTGCCCAGTCCAGCTTGTTGCTGCGGGGGGGCGGGTGCCGATGAGGCTCCAGCGCACACTGACCTGTTTTGTCAGGGAGACCCAGCGGCACCTCTACCTGGCTGAGCAGTGATCGGCCCAAAGGTGCAATGCAAAAATTGAGATATTGTCTTGAATAAGTGTAACTGTGATCTATCTGCATATTTGAACTTGGTGTTTGGTTTTCATATCTGAGCTCAGCATTTTAATTTGCATATTTCTTTTTGGTATTAAAAGAATCTGGTTTGGGGAGATAATTACAAAATGGAAACTGTTTCCACTGCTAAAATTCCACCTTGCTCCCCCTTAGGATGCATCCTTAGACATTAGAGTAATTGCTTATATTGTTATCTATTTAGAGCTTTATCATAATGAAGAGAGTTGATGAGGAGAAATTAATATAAAAACTCTGAAAATTGTGGGAATTCTTCTGCTTTATACCGTTCTTGAGGTTGTAATTAACATGATGAAAAATCGCATGAAAATGACACTATTTTAAAGTGGACATAGCTTTGGCATCTGCCAGCAACTGAATTTAGAGACCACACTCATCGATACGAGTAGAATCAAAATTTCTCATCGATAAACCAAAAGGCATGGGTCCATCACATTTCACTGAAAACCAGGATATATAATAGAACTAGAACTCCTTTTGGAAAGTGATGCATTCTATCATCTGTAGTCTGAACTGTGGCTTAAAGCAGGGAAGACATAGAGTTTTATGAAGTGGAGACTGCAATTCATGTGTTTGAAAGTAAAGGTTTTGTCACAAGCCCAGGGAAGGAGAAGGACTCAAGCAGTTATAAGGACTGGATTGAGTCATTCCATTTGTACGATCAAGTGAACAGAAGAGTCCCGGGGCCATCTGATAGGAGTCTGTACCTCAAGAGGAGGCCTCTTGTTAAGCAAAGAAGGATCTTGTACTGAAAGAGAAGCTGGGGAGAGTGGGAGATGCGCATTGTAATACTGGAGACAGTTGCTTAGTTTCTCAGCTAAGAGCATGAGAAGAAAATCCGAGATCTGCAGAGGATTCAGAATGAAATGCTTATCAGCCTGAGCAAGAAGCTTACAAGGTGTTTCGGTGTTTTGTGCAGGTCCATGTGGTGGGTTCGATAACTGAGAAATGTCAGCTCAGCGAATTCATCTCTGTGTAGCAAACGTCAGTCCTGCCTCGGCTTTCCTTTGTTGCCTCTACCTAGATGGTTTCCCTTTTCTCTGTTCACATGAGCAGTCATGACTCTGCTGTGTTACACACTGTGTTACAGCCAACGCACACCAAGAGTCAACAGACACACTCCGCTGAGCTCAATATTATGGCAGATGCACTTGTGCGACGAAATCAACCCACATGCTCGTGGAGAGAAAGACATGGACTCACACGCGTGTGGAGCGACGCATAGATACAGCAGGCACTAACGAAGACAGACTTTCAGGCACAACGTCTCCACACAAACAGGAACCGGTCTGCAGGTGTCCTAGACGTTGATTATCGAACCCACCACATGGACCTGCGCAAAACTCCCAAACGCTTACAGGAAAGACACATGCTCTCCCACAAGCACACAAGTGTTTGCCCTCAGCTTAGGATCAGGAATAAGCTTGTGAAGAGATGCCATGCTGTTCTTTTGCGTTATGGCATGCTCTGTTTCGTTTCTCTTGGAGATCGATTGCTAAGCGTCTTTCCTCAGGCGACTGTGAAGCATTTACCGTAGGAGAGAGGTACCACGGAGCAGCATTCAGTACTGCCTGCGACTGTCTTTGTTCCTTTACTAGCAGAGCTCCATTGCATCGGTCCGCATGAGAAATGCAGGACTGGGCAACATTGTTTAACACTCGGAACCTCGCCAACAAACAGCGCAGCTGTGCACTCACTCACTCCAGCTTAAGCATGAATGGAGCCAGCACCAAGGCACACACATGTGGACAGACAAACGTTGGTAGGCACAAATGATTTCACGCAGAGGGTCGTCCAAAAACAAGCACATATCTGCAGGTACCCTCTGTATGTGTATTCTCATGCAGCCATGTATACGTTTGTGCAGTGCGCTATACATCAACGGACATGTTTACCCTCAGGCATGTCAGTACATTTCCCGTACGTCTTTCTGTCAAAAGGTGGGAGTAGGCGCGCTTGCGGATGTGTGCATGTTTGTGGCCATGCATTTGCTTACGCATCAGTGTGTGAAAAGGTGGGTGCTTTTCTCTAGCTGCGTGTGCGTGCACGTGGTGGTGGCTGCACATACCTGAGTGCTTGTGGATAGGTTTCTGCGTGGTTTTCAGTGAGGATTAGTCTGTGTGCACGTGGACAAACGGTCTTCACCAAATTTGCTTGCTAGCTGACGCTGCCATTAGAGGCTGAGCTGATGAACAGAAGGGGGACTGACCTAATTAAAAAATAAATGAGGGTAAGGGAATAAAGATCCTCTTTTGATGTAAGCACCTTTAGTATAAAAAAGGAACAAGGAACAATAAAAAACTATTTAACTGCAAATGTTCAACTTTTTCCTCTAAGTGTTAGCAGCTCTCTTAAAGAGTGAGCTGTGTTTTAAATCTGAAGTGTTTTGAAATCCTCCAGGATAGAAGCAGTTGGTCAAATATTTGTAATTTAAATAAAAAGATGAGGAAACATGCAAACTCTTCCCATATTGTCCAGAATCATTAAAGTTATGTGCCAGAGGTATGCTGCCAGTGTAAAAAATCCCCACATAATTTCGCTTTGGGGACAGGGATAGAAAGAACATGTGAATGGATGCTAAGAATGAAAAGCTGTGCCTGAAGCCTGATGGGAGTTTAGTTTCGTTTGATACACTCAAAACTGTGTCAACCCTTTCCATGAATATTTCATTCATTTTTAAAAGGAAAATTATCATGGTGCTAACACTTTACTAATTTTTTTAAAGTGTTTCCAAAATACTTATTTCATTCCTTCACTACAACCTTCTGCAGTAGCCCACAGAAATACTGTGCTGCATAAAAGGTTAATAAGATTCTGAATAAATCAAACATTTCTTATATTCTTCAGATATTAGCATGAAGAAATTCTGTTTCACTTTGCAACCAATGGGATCATTGACTTATATGGGACCACAAATGGTCCATAAGTCCACATTCATTTATTATTCTGAGTGTACTTTGAGTTTTCCAAGAAAAATGGAGTTTAAAAAATCTGTAATTGCTATGTATATTCAAAATGCCAGAAGACTAGATGGCTCATGGGATAGGAGAATGGAATATCAACCATTTTCTCTTTAGATCAGTTGCTCAGACTCAGTTGTGAAAAACAGCGCTCGAGTATCATTGGCATTCAGAGGGTATTTAGTTACCTGGGAGAGAAGAAATTACTGTGTTTCCCAAACAAACAGTTTTCCACAGCATGCAAAATTCTGCATTCCAACACACTTGTTGGTACCTTACTAATTTGGACAGCTAATGAAAATAATATAGAGAGGAACAACAAAAGGTACCTTTGTTTTGCTGGGCTGTTGAACATCCTCTCTGAAGAAACAGAAGACATCTTGAGTGGTTAATTCCCTTGGTCCATGAGAAATAAAGTGCAATAGCAGTAGTGCCCCAGCACTGTCCTCAGGTATAAAAAACTGCTGGGGCAGATCATCACTATCTCAAATTCCTAATGTGTAATATTACTAATCTGATTCCTTCTGAATGTCAATCCCTTGTCAATCTTGAAAGGCAGTTTTGGTTTGTACCTTTGTGCAGGAGCTAGGCCTATACAGGGTAGCGTGTATGACCTCTTTTGGGCTATTCCTTCAACGGTGCGTTGTTGGAAAAGTTTTTAGTTCCATTAAGGCAGCAAGGAGAGGCAAATCTTGGACAGAGTCTGAGACGAAATATCATATCCTTTCTGTTTAAGGTTTTGTTGAGCACTTGCAGAAGCAATTGAGTTGTCAAGTATCATCTGAGTCATAGAACAGTCACAACATGAACATGCCTCTTCATCACCTTTGTCTCTTCTCCTTTTCCTCTTTTCCATACTTTGAAATTTGGACTTTCTTCTAGAGCTTGTTCCTTAGGGCCAGAGGCTGTCAAGCCATGATGTCCGTTTCATGGAGCCTGATCGCCTCTACCTCCTCTCCAGGTTTCTTCCCCTGCTTCTTTTTCCCTGTGGTCTTTTTTGGTGTTCTGCGGCTCACTCCCACCCACCCTCCCAGTCTTTCTGGTATTCTGTATGGGATGTAGGTCAGTCTAGGTTTCTTATAAGCAGTGCAGCTTTAAATGAGTTGAGAAGTTCAGGCCTTACTGAAAGCAACTAGACATTCAAGCCAGAGCCAGTGGTATTTGATGGTTAGCAATTCAAAAGAGAGTATTTCATTACAGTGTTGGTTGTAAGCACAGTGACAACTATGTAGTGACCTGTCTTAAATTATCTCACAGTTCTTCTGCAGAGGAGGTGGAAATAAAAATTAAGTATTGACACACAAACATTTTTAGAACAACTTTCTTTGGCAGTTAAGTTACCTTTGATAGGTGAACCTTCTCTCACGTGGCTGCTGTAAGGCAAAAATCAGTGCAGGCCTGAGCATAAAACATTGCTTTTCACATTGAACCATATACCTTTATTCGAAGCTGGAGGCTTCTGCTCTGTGTCCCTGTCAGGCTATAGAGGTAAACAAGTTCTCTGCCTGCTACATGTACTGCCTGAGCAGTAGCTCCTTTCCTAATCTGAGAGGATGGACAGAAAAACACAAATGAGCAGGTTGCTAATGATTTTGAGTCTTGACAGCACTTATCCTTTTGAGTCTGTCTCTGTAGATCTCAAAAAAGAGTCAGTTTTATATCCATCATTAATGCCATCACAGCTGTGTAAAGATAAGGCCGGAATTTGTGTGGAGCTGGGTCAGGAGTCTAAAACTCTGACCTCAGCACCTCCTTTGCCTGATTTTAATGATGCTTATACAGCACACAGTAACCCCTTCATGACTAAGACGGCAGAACACAAAGGGGTGATGCAAAATGCTGTGGGGAATGGCGATTTTTCTTTCACCTTTCCAGTTACTTACAAACCATAACAACCACCAGAACATGACGGAATACCTACTTCTGTGTGTTGCCTTTCTGAAAATCAAGCAGCTTGTCAGGAATGTGAGTTAATTGTTTTATTGGTTGTTGTTACAATTGTTTCTTTGTGATAATGTTTGTATAAGTGCACTGTAAGCCTTCTCCCCACTTTTCCCACTCGTGCCGCAAGCCGCTCCGTGCTTCCCCCCCCTCCCTCCCTCTTCTCACGGTTTTTACTTACGAGATGGGGTGGGGAACGACTGTTTTCAGTCATGTTCCTAAGAAATTAGTACTGGGAGGTGTTTTAGAACATAGGAAAGCACTTGGAAATATGAGGAAGGAAGATCTTGTGAAATATTGTAATTAATGGTGGCTGCCGTGTAAGTTCAATGATTGGGAAAAGTGTCCAGAGAATAGAATCTTGATGTATAACACTTTGCTGTTTCTAAAGCGAGAAGAGCAGGACAAAAATAAAACTCTACAAGAGATCATTGAATCATTTCAGACAATTTTACAGGCAGAATGGTTTGAACTTCAACAAGCTGGGAGAGAATTAACTGATAACACACAAGTCATAGAAAACTTGCTGAACTCAGCGAGATACTTTTCCTTATTAACCTGTTTTCTTTGTAGGTATCTGTTTAAGCATATTACAGTTTAATAGGTCTTTGTCTGTTATATGGTACAGTAAGTACATAAACTGTTAAATAATGAGAATCCATGGACTGAAAATGTGCGTTTTGTGATTATACAGAAGACCGTAACTCAGTTCTTTACTGCGTGAATGTGATGATAAGATTTTGTGTGTGACAGCTGCTACTTTTCTTTCTAGCATGCTAGCTTTATTCCAATATCCAGACTTGCGCAACTCTGTGATAGGCTGTGTCTCATCTCGATGTGCTGGATTTGGCTCTTTTGTATGCACATCAAGTAAAGAATCCTGGTTTTGGAATAACAGTTGCAGCACACCAGATGAGACACTAATAAAAGCCTTGCCCAGTCCAGCTTGTTGCTGCGGCGGCGGGGGGGCGGGTGCCAATTGGGTTCCAGCGCGCACTGACCTGTTTTGTCAGGGAGACCCAGCGGCACCTCTACCTGGCTGAGCAGTGAGCGGCCCAAAGGTGCAATGCAAAAATCGAGATATTGTCTTGAATAAGTGTAACTGTGATCTATCTGCATATTTGAACTTGGTATTTGGTTTTCATATCTGAGCTCAGCATTTTAATTTGCATATTTATATTTGGTACCAAAAGAATCTTGTTTGGGGAGATAATTACAAAATGGGAACCGGTTCCGCTACTAAAATACCACCTTGCTCCCCCTTAGGATGCATCCTTATACATTAGAGTAATTGCTCTTATTGTTATTTAATAATTTTGAGACCAGAAAAGAATTGAAGTTGTTAAACTCTGTAAGACATTGCAAACGGTAAATGGGGCTGAGGAACGTAACTATTGCTCAGCTAATTAGAATTGCATATAGAGTGTATTATGGCTGGAATGAATTGGGAAAATAAAAAAGCAAAATATCCCAGGCCTGTGCTGTACTGTTTGAACATTTCAGGCCTGTATCAAGCTGCAAGATAAACTTAGCTCCCTGGCAGCTCCCACTTAGAACCAGCAATTAACGCCATCTGCGTGGCCTTGCCTGTATCTAAACTGCAGCAAGAAAAAAAAAAAAAAAATCAAAAAGAAGAAGAAAAACCTGGCTGCCCGCTTTTAAAGTGGTGAAAGGGGGGTTTTCTATCCCCACCCCCGCCACTGCAGCAATGTTGTAATACTGAATAGGGCAGTCTGAGGGTGAAATTTAAAGGCATCCCTAGCAGATCCATAGTTCTAATGAAACTGAGAAATTAAACCAAAA
This sequence comes from Columba livia, assembly GCF_036013475.1. Classification (NCBI taxonomy): domain Eukaryota; kingdom Metazoa; phylum Chordata; class Aves; order Columbiformes; family Columbidae; genus Columba; species Columba livia. The sequence continues at coordinate 607,047 of NW_027043000.1, read as the reverse complement.
ATCTTTTAATAGACTTATTTTGTGGTAACTAATTGTAAAAGACTTCTTAGTAAATTCACTGTGATAGCTTTTGAGATTGTGGGAAAGAAAGACAGACCTTTTTTTGAAACCAATGGAATGCTAAATTCGGAACAAAGTTTTAACAGCTGAATTCTTCTATTTGCCAGAAAGCCCTATACCTCTTTTGGGTAAAGATTTGTTAAGTAAATTGTAATCTCAAATAATGTTTTCTGAGAATTGTGTTTAGTTGCATGTCCCACAAGAAGCTGCTTGGATGGTGCAGATCTGCTTGCTGCAAGTGAGAAATCTCCAAGGAAATTTTGGATGCTGTGTTTCCACTAGTATGGGCAACCAAAGTATCGGTAAAGCAAACACTACACTGATAGAACTGAAACAGGACTTCGATCCGGTAAGGGAAAACAATATCCAATGTATATGACAGCCAACATGGAGTTAGAAACTTTGATGAATAGAATTTATGACAACCATACAAGCTAACTGCATTCGATTGGACTTGCAGATTCATATTGGCTGATTTTCCTGAAGAACCAGATACACATTTTGGTAAACATAGCAATGGAATGCAAACTTATTGATAAGCATGGATGGACATCTCGCGAGAGGGGCAACGAGAAACTGGTGACCAAGAAACTGACCAACTGTGTATAACATTCCATTCACATGCATACTTCAGATAAAGGGGGAGATCACGAGGATCTCGGCCCTTTTCCCTTTTTCCTCGTGGCTGACATTAGGAGAGGACCTTGCTAGTTGTCCCTGTGAACTGAGGCCTAGTGACAGACTGAATCCAGCTCCGATTGGCTGCAGAGTCCAATCCAGGACTTTGGGTGCAGGCTGTGCAGTTGCTGAGACTTTCAAGATTGGTTTTGTATATTTTGTGTTATTTTCTCTATTCTTATTAGTAGCATTAGTAAAACATTTTTATTTTTTTCCAACTCTCTTCTCTCTGTCCTCCTTTTCCTCCCAATCACCTGTCCTTAGTGGGAAGGGGGGAGAGGGAGAGGCAAAAAAGGGGGAAGTGGGGGGGAAGAGGAAGTTAACAAAACATCTGCCAGGGTTTTATTGTCACCCCGCAATCTAAACCCTCGACAACAGGTAATATACGGTAGCTGTACTACTAAAAATGTGGAGAATATACAGGAAAAATATGGTACATTAACCACTAAAATTGTGACAAATATAGAGGCAAATAATGGTTGCTGTAGCGCTGAAAATGTGCCGAACATCAAGGAAAAACACGGAAGCTACACCGCCAGAAATGTGGCAAACATACAGGTAAAATACGGCAGCTGCACCGCTGAAAAGGTGGTGAATGTACAGGAAAAATATGGTACCTTCACCACTGAAAATGTGAAAACATACAGGTAATATACAGGAGCTGCACCGCTAAATATATGGTGAATTTATAGGAAAAATATGGTACCTGCACCTCTAAAACTGTGACAAATATACAGGTAATATATGGCAGTTGCACCGCTATAAAACATGGTGACTATACAGGTAAAATACTGTACACACACTACTAAAAATGTCATGAACATTGGGGTAAAATACTGTAGATGCACCAATAAAAAAGTGGGGAATATACAGGTAAACTATGGTAGCTGCACCACTAAAACTGTGATGAATATACAGCTAAAATACGCTACTTCCACCAATAAAAATGGGGAGAATATACTAGCAGAACACAGGAAACGCACTACTAAAATGCGGCAAATATACAGGTAAAATACGGTAGCTGTACCAATAAAAAACTGGCGAATATACAGGTAAAAAATGGCAGCTGCACGGCTTAAAATGTGAAGAACAAACAGGTAAAACATGGTAGCTTCATGGCTAAAATTTTGGCGAATATACAGGAGATATACGGTAAAGGCACTGCTAAAAATGTGAAAACATACAGGTAAAATACGTTACCTGCACCACAAAATATGTGGCAGGTATACAGGCAATGTACGGTGTCACGGAGGCACCCCGTAGGTCAATTTAAGGGACAACAAGGTCCAAAAACAACTTTTATTAAACCGGTGAGAAACAGGGTTTTAGCACTCCAAAAGTGACTTAAATACAGGTTCGGATATCAGTTGAGGAAAATTATTTAAGAGGCAGCAACTAATACAACAGGCGGTCCACAGTGTGCATGCACGTGGCTTCACCCAAAACAATGCCGGAGCCGTCCCTGAGTCCCGGAGAAATACACACTTGCCTAAACACGGTGCAGGATTATTTTTTAAAGAGATACACGCACGGGAAGCGTACACTCGCGATTCTGCGAGGGTAAATTTATAATACACCCGCAATCCTGCGAGAGTTAATTTACTTACACGTGCAAGTGTGCACGGAATCCTACACGTGCTTATGTGGAAGCATGGGAGGAAAATACAGTCGCGATTGTGCGAGGGGCTCTCGGCGGCCACTCGCGATTGTGCGAGGAAATAATTTATACACGTGCTCGTATTGGGCACGGAAAGTTATGTGTGCAAGTGTGCACAGAAGGAAAATACACTCGCGATTGTGCGAGGAAATAATTTAAAGTACGCGTGCAAATGTGCACGGAAAGTTACACGTGCATATGTGCACGGGAGGAAAATACACCCGCGATTCTGCGAGGGTAAATTTTACACGCGCTCATATGGAGCGCGGAAAGTTATACGTGCATATGTGCACGAAAAGTATAAATATACTCGCAGTCCTGCGAGAAGTTTTACTCACATCCGTGGCGGCGAGGCAAGCGGAGTCCCCATCCCGGGGAGAGGGGCTCTCGGCGGCAGCATCTTGCTCGTGCTCCGAGAGACCCACGACAATGGGCGGAGTCTTGACGAGAATCCTGTTTTTATCTGATCAGATCTGACTGTAGGCACTCTAGAAGCTTCTCTGCACCCCCACACTGTCTGTGGGTGCCCCTGAAGCCTCCAAACATCCCCCACGCTGGGCGCGGCTCAGTGTGCCTTGGCACTCCCTTCTCCTAATGGCCCTGGCCAGGGTGCTCTGGGGCCAAACAAAAGAAGCTGTTAGCCTCAACTAGCAGAGAAAGAGGGAGATGTGCCCACTCCTTCCATACTGAAGGAGGGAGGGGGAGAGAGGGGGGGTTGCATTCTGCCACATACGGTACCTACACTGCTAAAAATTTCATGAAGATACAGGTAAAATACAGTACATGAACCACTGAAATTGTGGCGAATATACGGGTAAAATACGGTAGTTGCACTGCTAAAAGTGTGATGAATATACTGGAAAAATATGGTAGCATCAGCACTAAAAATGTGGATATGTACAGGAAATATACAGTAGATGCACCGCTAAAAATTTGGTGAATATATGGGAAAAATACGGTAGTTGAACCACTAAAAATATGGTGAATATACAAGCAAAATATGGTAGCTGCACCGCTAAAGCTGTGACGAATATACAGTTAATATACGGTAGCTGCACCGCTAAAAACGTGGCGACTGTACAGGTAAAATACTGTACACGCACTACTAAAAATGCGGTGAACGTACGAGCAAAATACTGTAGCTGCACGAATACAAAAAGTGGCGAATATACAGGTAAACTATGGTAGCTGCACCACTAAAACTGTGATGAATATACAGCTAAAATACGGTACTTCCACCGATAAAAACATGGAGAATATGCTAGTAAAATATAGGACACGCACTACAAAAAAAGTGGCAAATATACAGGTAAAATACGGTAGCTGTACCAATAAAAAACTGGCGAATATAGTGGTAACATACGGCAGCTGCACCGCTGGAAATATGGCGAATACACAGGTAAAATAGGGTACGTAAACCGCTAAAATTGTAGCGAATATACAGTTAAAATGCGGTAGTTACACTGCAAAAGATGTGGTGAATTTACAGGTAAAATACGGTACACACACTGTGTGTACACATACGCAGGCACGTTGCAAGAAGAGCCAGAGGCCATGAATGCATTGCAAAGAGCAAGTTTTATTTTAGTTACCTCTCTACTGGGGGATCTCCGAAGCCACACCTAAGCTCCCAGGCAGAGGTGACACAAGCGGGGAGGCAGGTGCTGGTGAATTCAGCCCTGCTGGAAGATCACTGGGCCACTGAGCTCGCCTGTATTTCAAGGCTTCAGGCAGGCGCAGCCTCCCGCTCTTTCTCAAAACAAAGCAGGAATCTCAGACATAGTGATAAGGTGCCTAGAGTTTCTCACAGGCCTACGTTATCTAACACAGAGGTTCTACTCATCAAGCACACAAGGTCAGTAAAACAATTAGTGTGACCTATGTGCTTTTTCTGCAGACAGGTGCAAGTCACTTGAACGTATTTACATTTAACTAACCTCCTTGCCAGATATTCCGCTATATCCCTATACACAACACTAATAATGTGGTGATTATTCCGGTAAAATAAGACAGCTGCACCAATAAAAAACTGGCGAATATACAGGTTTAATACGGTAGCTGCACTGCTGAAAATGTAGCAAATATACAGGTAAAATACGGTAGCTGTAGCACTAAAAATGTGGCGAACATCCAGGTAAAGTAAAGTTACACCGCTAGAAACGTGGCGAATATACAGGTGGAACACCGGACACGCACTGCTAAAAAAGTGGCAAATATACAGGTAAAATACGGCAGCTGCATCAATAAAGATGTGGCGAATATACAGGTGAAGAAAGGCATGTGCACTGCTAAAAATGTGGTGAATGTTCAGGTAAAATAAGGTACGTGAACAACTTAAAATGTGGCGAAAATACAGGTAAAATACCGTAGCTGCATGGCTAATTATGTGGCGAAACGGGACTGTACCTGGACCATCCCATTCCCTACACCAACTTTAAAACCTCTCCCTGCAATTCTCAGCGCCTCCCCTGCCCTGGTCCCTTCACTTAGCTTTCAGAGAGGCATGGGTCTGAATCCATCCGCAACAAAAAGAAACACCGCATCGTCTAGTGGGCATCTTCCTGCAGTCACCAGACTCCTTTAAAACATCTGCAACAGCAACAAAAAAACAGCAAGAAGAGCCAGTCAGTGCCAGCAATAATTATCGCATCCGTCGGTGATAACTATTTCCACAACTGCCACTTCCACAAAACTCCCATGGCATTCCATTCACCTGCTCATTCCAGAGGTGGACGCTGAAGCCCTTGTCACTCATGGCACCTAAGACAGCAAAAAACAAAATGACTGTAGTGCTTGGGACAAGTCCCCAGCCCCACGCTCTTTCTGGCCTCTAGCCCAGCTCAGCGCAAGTGCTCATCTGATTCCAAAGGCGGTCTGCAAAGCAAGAAGGAAATGCTTCACTAATTCACCAGAAAAGGCCATGCTCCTTAACACCGAGCAGCGCCCCACCTTCTCAGCTGCCGGTCGGTGTGTGCCTTCAACCCTCTGGGCTTGTGTCCAGCACCTGCTCGAGGCTTGCGAGGGCGAAAACTCATGGATTCCACACAATTCGATAGGAATTCAAGCAAAGCCATTTATTGCAGAAACAAGCCTCCTTATATATGCAACTATACTCTGATCACGTGTCCATGCTCCAAGCATGCATTAGCTGATTGAATATTGTCCATGTTCACGAGCCGTCCATGCGCCCGAGTCTCACTGCTAATAGGTCTGTTGATTTACATCTTTTTGAGGCCCTGAGGCCTCACTCCCACAGCAGGTGCTGTTTTTCAGCCTTCGAGCTGCCCTTGAGATACCTTTGGCTAGTTCAGAAATAAATCTCCATCTAATAGAAATCCATTCACACAACAACCTCAAGAAAATTCCTCAAATCTCCCACTATTCACCCTTTTTGTTTCTGAACCAGCCAGGCCTTGTTTACAACGTGCTGAATCATCTTTGAAATACACTGCAGCATACAACATATGATTAACAACAATGATTACAGTTACATATAATGTAGCTAAGCCTTACATAATAAGATCAAACAACTACCCACCATTTGTCAAACCCTAATTCTACTATGACAATCTTATTAACGTGCTGGTTTAGTTTGTCCAAATTACTATGAATAGATCCAGAATGATTAAACAAGTTAATACAACATCTTGCTCTTAAATTCATCACAACCATGTCCTTATGATAACAACAAAAATCTCTAGCAACACGATTTTGAAGGGTAACATGCCTAATACCATCAACATCTACTATTAATTGAGTTAGTATCTCAGAAGTTAGATTAGCCTGTTTAAAAGACCAATAGCTTAACTTTGATATGTCTCCTAAAGCTTTACCAGCTGCTAGACTAGGGAGGAGGAGTGCAGTAGATACTATGGTAGGAATGTCTCATAATTTTACCTCATTTTTGCATTGACTATCTAAGTGTAATATCACCCTTTTGGCTCTCCTGCTGTTTGTTCAAATTGCCATTCTCCACAGAAGGTACACCACCTGCTTGCTAATAGGCTTCTAGACCACCAGGTCTGTGAGCATCTATAACACTGAATTAGGATCCATGGTTTACATCTGAAACAGTCCTCACAACTTATCTCCCTCCTGTCCGTCTGCATCCGTCAAGTCTTTGTTGTCTTTATTCAGCCATGGCTTAACCCATTTCGCAGGAATCCACTTCGATCCTTGGCCTGTAATGACACAAACATAACCTTTTCCCCAGGTTATCAATTGATGTGGCCTTTTCCATTTACCATTAACTAGTGATTTGACCATAACTAATGTAGGTTCTTTCTGATTTAGCATGGTTTTGGGTCATACTTGCAAAGTGTTTCATCACAGGGCAAATTTAGGCTACACCACTTAGATATAAGTGATTCATCACATACAATGCTTTTGACAATTGGGTTTGAGGTGTTTTCCCTACTTCTCCCCCCTTTTTGTTAAAAAAAAAAACAAAACAGTTCAGAATCAGATGTGTGTGTTGGACGTTGACTACGTACTCAGAATCACAAATCAAATTTAGAGGTTCCTCCTTAAAAAGCTCTAAGTAATGTAAAGCTGCGCCAAGTTCTGCTAATTGGGTTGAACCTTCAATAATTTTTACAGAATGATGCCAATCGTTATCTTCATGCCAGACCACTACAGCTTTATGAGACTTCCCAGAACCATCAACAAAAACTGTGCAAGTATGTAGGATCAGACCCACTACAAGTATGATCTGTGACCTGATGTTAAAGACTTGCAGGTTCTGCATCAATTTACATTTAGCCATACCAAAAGCTGTACTGTTAAAAAAAATCAGCTAGTGTAATTTACAAGGATGTAGACTGCAAATAAAAAATCAAAATTAAATTTCACAAATGGTACATGTATGACAAAAGGATCATAGCCTATTAAGACTTAAATTTAGGTTGTTCCTATGTTGTAGCTCTAAATAGGTTAATAGGTTGTTTCTATGTTGTAGCTATAAACAGACAAATCTGCAAGTCCAATCAAATACAGTTAGCTTTTAAACTGGCCATAAATTTATTCCTCAAAGTTTCTAACACCATTTTGGCTGTCATATTTATTGGATATTGTTTTCCCTTACCGGATCGAAGTTCTGTTTCAGTTCTATCAGTGTAGTATTTGCTTTATCGAAACATTGGCTGTTAATACTAGTGGAAATACAGCATTCGAAATTTCCTTGGGGATTTCTCATTTGCAGCAAGCAGATCTGCACCATCCAAGCAGCTTCTTGTAGGCCATGCAACTAAACAGAATTCTCAGAAAGCATTATTTGAGCTTACAATTTACTTAACAAGCCTTGACCCAAGAGAGGTATAGGACTTTCTGGAAACTACAAGAATTCATGTATCAAAACTTTTGTCACGGAAGCAACCCACAGGTCAATTTTAGGGACCACAAGGTCCAAAACCAACTTTTATTAGACCAGCGAGGCACAGGGTTTTAGCACTCTAAATGTGACTTAAATACAGGTTCGGATATCAGTGGAGGAAATTATTGAGAGGGGCAGCCACTAATACAACAGGAGGTCCACAAAGTGCATGCACGTGGCTTCACCAAAACAATGCCGGAGCCGTCCCCGAGTCCCGGAGGAGTACACACTTGCCTAAGCACGGTGTGGGATTATTTTTATAGAGATACACGTACTCGCAGTGAGTACGGAAAGTGTGCACTCGCGATTCCGCGAGAGTAAATTTATAATACGCTCGCAGTCCTGCGAGAGTTATTTTACACGTGCAAATGTGCACGGAATCCTACACGTGCTTATGTGGAAGCACGGGAGGAAAATATACTCGCGATTGTGCGAGGGGCTCTCGGCCGCCACTCGCGATTGTGCGAGGAGATAAAGTACTTGTGCAAATGTGCACGGAAAGAAAATATACTCGCAATCCTGCGAGAAGTTTTACTTACACCGTGGTGGCGAGGCAAGCGGAGTCTCCATCCCGGGGAGGGGGCTCTCGGCGGCAGTGGCTAAGCTCGTACTCCAAGAGACCCGCGGCAATGGGCGGAGTCTCGACGAGAGTCCCGTTTTGTTATCTGATTAGACCTGACTGTAGGCATTGTATAAGCTTCTCTGCACCCCCCACACTGAGTGTGGGTGCCCCTGAAGCCCTCAAACATCCCCCACACTGGGCGCGGCTCAGTGTGCCTTGGCATTCCCTTCTTCTAATGTCCCAGGAGCCAGGGTGCTCTGGGCCAGACAAAAGAAGCTGTTAACCTCAAATAGCAGAGGAAGAGGGAGACGTGCCGTGCTGCAGGAGGGAGGGGGGATTGCAATCTGTCACAACTTTGTTCCAAATATGGCATTCTATTGGTCTCAAAAACCAGCCTTTCTTTCATTCTCTCCCATGGCCTCAAAAACTAGTACGGTGAATTTACTGAGAAGTCTCTTACAACTAGTTACCACAGAATAAGTCTATTCAAAAAAAAATTTGGTTTAATTTCCCAGCTTCATTAGAACTATGGATCCACTGGCAATGCCTTTAAAATTCAACCCTCAGACTCCTTCATGCAGTATGACAGTTCCCTAGCAGTAACATCGCTGGGGAGGGGGGAATAAAACCTCCCTCTTGCCCCCATCTGAGATGGCAGGATCTCCAGCCCAGCATGAAAACAGATCAGTTCGAACTCCACATCAAACCAACCTGGCTCCACTCCACACCCAAATCAGTACCAGTCTGACCCAGAGAAGCACTGAGCACTCTGACCCCCAAAAGCTGACCAGTGTCGAAAAGACCGACCTCAGCAAGGAGGTAAAATGATGAGCTCTCTCCCCAGATGTGTCAAAACCTAGGAAAAAAAAGACAGAAGAAAAAAGAAACAACACCAACAACCCCTGATTCAAAGCAGAGAAGCAACGCGATGCCACAACAAGGATGGATTACAATACTCCAGGAAAAAAAAAAAAAGAGACAGATCGGGGTGAGTAAAGCCCCCCTTTCTCCACTTAGCAGCGGGCAAACAGGTTTTTCCATTTTCTTTTCTTCTTTGTCTTCTTGCTGCAGTTCGGATGTAGCCAAGGCCACGCCGCTGGCGTAATCACTGGTACGAAGTGGGAGGCTCTGGCAAACTCCTCGATTGCAATGAGCTGAGTTTATCTTGCAGCTTCGCACAGGCCCGAAATCCATGTTCAGGCACAGGCCTGGGATATGTTGCTTTTTTGTTCTCCCAATTCACTCCAACCATAACACACTTCATACACAATTCCAACCAGCTCAAGAGTTATCACACTATCACAATATGTTTGGGATTGGAAGGGACCTCAAAAGATCATCTAGTGCAATCCCCCTGCTGGAGGTGAGGTCGCACAGGAACATGTCCAGGTGGGTTTTGAATGTCTCCAGAGAAGGAGACTCCGCAACCTCCCTGGGCAGCCTGTTCCAGTGCTCTGTCACCCTCACTGAGAAGAAGTTTCTTCTCAAATTTAAGTGGAGCTGCAAGTGGAACCTCTTGTGTTCCAGCTTGATCCCATTACCCCTTGTCCTATCATTGTTTGCCACCGAGAACAGCCTGGCTCCATCCTCGTGGCACTCACCCTTTATGTATTTATAAACATTAATAAGGTCCCCCCTCAGTCTCCTCTTCTCCAAACTAAAGAGACCCAGCTCCCTCAGCCTTTCTTCATAAGGGAGGTGCTCCACTCCCTTAATCATCTTCGTTGCCCTATGCTGGACCCTCTCCAGCAGTTCCCTGTCCTTCTGGAACTGAGGGGCCCAGAACTGGACACAATATTCCAGATGGGGTCTCACCAGGGCGAAGTAGAGGGGAAGGAGGACCTCTCTCGATCTACTAACCACCCCCCTTGTAATACACCCTAGGATGCCATTGGCCTTCCTGGCCACAAGGGCACAGTGCTGGCTCATAGTCATCCTGTTGTCCACCAGGACCCCCAGGAACCTTTCCCCTACACTGCTCTCTAATTTGTAATTTCCCAACCTATACTGGAACCTGGGGTTGTTCCTGTTCAGATGAGGACTCTACACTTTCCCTTGTTAAATTTCATCAGGTTATTCCCCGCCCAACTCTCCAGCCTGTCCAGGTCCTGCTGGATGGCAGCACAGCCTTCTGGCATGTCAGCCACTCCTCCCAGCTTAGTGTCATCAGCAAACTTGCTGATAGTACACTCTATTCCCTCGTCCAAATCGTTAATGAATATATTGAATAATATTGGCCCCAGTACTGACCCCTGAGGCACTCCACTAGATACTGGCCTCCAACTAGACTCCGCACCATTGACTACCACTCTCTGGCTTCTCTCCTTAAGCCAGTTTGCAACCCACCTCACTACTCTATTGTCTAGACCACACCTCCTCAACTTCGCTGTGAGGATGCTGTGGGAGACTGTGTCAAAGGCTTTACTGAAGTCAAGGTAGACCACATCCACCGCTCTGCCATCATCCATCCACCTTGTTACATTCTCATAAAAGGCTATGAGGTTGGTCAAGCATGACTTACCCTTGGTAAAGCCATGCTGACTGCCCCTAATAACCCTCTTATCCTTGATATGCCTTGAGATGGCACCAAGGATAAGCTGTTCCATTTCTTTCCCAGGGACAGAGGTGAGGCTGACCGGTCTATAATTACCCGGGTCCTCCTTCTTGCCCTTTTTGAAGACTGGAGTGACATTTGCTTTCCTCCAGTCCTCGGGCACCTCTCCCGTTTCCCAAGACTTGGCAAAGATGATGGAGAGCGGTCCAGCAATGACTTCAGCCAGCTCCCTCAGCACCCGCGGATGCATCCCATCTGGACCCATGGATTTATGGATGTCCAGACTATTTAATTGCTTCCTAACCCAGTCCTCATCGAGTAAAGCAAACTCCTCCATTGACCTGGCTTCATCCGGGGTCTCAGGGGTACAAGGCTCCCCAGGACAGCCTCCAGCAGAGTAGACAGAGACAAAGAAGGCATTCAGTAATACTGCCTTCTCTGTATCTTCTGCCACCAGGGCACCCACCCCATTCATCAGTGGGCCTACATTGCCTCTGGTATTAGTTGTATCTGCTATGTATTTGAAAAAGTTCTTTTTGCTGTCCTTGACCCCTCTCGCCAACTGTAATTCTAAGGAGGCTTTGGCTATCCTAGCTGCCTTCCTACATCCTCTAACAGCAGCCTTATATTCCTCCCAAGTGGCCAGCCCCTGCTTCCATGACATGTAAACTCTCCTCTTCTGCTTGAGCATACCCAACAGATCCCTATTCAACCACGCAGGCCTCCTGGCTCCCTTCCTTGACTTCCTATGTGTGGGGATGCTCTGATCCTGAGCGTGGAAGAAGCAATCTCTGAATGCAATCCAGCTATCTTGGGCCCCTTTTCCTTCAAGCAGTCTTGCCCATGGGATTTCCCCCAGCAATTGCTTGAAAAGGCCAAAGTTAGCCCTGGTAAAGTCCAGGGTTGCAATTCTACTTGCTATTCTATTCCTGCCACACAAGATGCTGAACTACACCATCTCGTGGTCACTGCAACCCAGGCAGCCCTCAACCTTTACTGCTTCAGCCAGACCCTCCTTGTTAGTGAGGATGAGATCCAGCAGTGCACCTCTCCTAGTTGGCTCCTCCACCATCTGCATGAGGAAGTTATCATCAATGCACTGGAGGAACCTCCTGGACTGTGGCTGGCTGGCTGAATGGTCCTTCCAGCAAACATCAGGGAAGTTAAAATCCCCCACAACAACCAGGGCCTGTGACTGTGAGGCCACTCTCAGCTGCCCATAGAAGGCCTCATCAACTTCCTTAGCCTGATCTGGTGGCCTGTAATAGACGCCCACAACAGTGTCACCCCTGCCAGCCTGCTCCTTGATCCTGACCCATACACTCTCAACTCGCTCGTCATCCACTCCTGGGCAGAATTTAGCACATTGTAGTTGCTCTCTCACATAGAGAGCAACTCCACCACCACGCCTGGCTGGCCTGTCTTTCCTGAAAAGGGCATAGCCATCCATGACCACATTCCAGTCATGTGAACTGTCCCACCATGTTTCTGTAATTGCCACCAGATCATAATCTCCCAACCGAACACAGGATTCTAACTCCTCCTGCTTATTCCCCATGCTGCGCACATTGGTGTACAGGCATTTCAGGGAGCGAGCAGAGCACACCAATTTCTCCCTAGGGGCATAGGAGGCCACCCGGTCCTCATCAGTTTTAGAATGCTGACCCACTGGGACAAGCCCAGCTACAACCCCATCCCCCTTCGAGCCTAGTTTAAAGCTTTCCAAATGAGCCACACTCCTCAGCTCCATTTACCTTTTACAATTCACAGATGTCAAAAACCAGTATATTAAGCATCAATCCATTTTCCTAAATCCAAATCAGTTCATATTCTAGCAGCTTTTAAATACAACCTCATACAATACCAAGTTCACATCCAACATAGCATTTAGGTGTTTGGTTGGTTGGTGGTTGTTTTTGTTTGTTTGTTTGTTTGTTTTAATGCAAAGCAGAGTTTAACAATTTAAGTTCTTTTCTGGTCTCAAAATTACTAGATAACAATATAAGCAATTACTCTAATGTCTAAGGATGCATCCTAGGGGGAGCAAGTTGGAATTTTAGCAGTGGAACCAGTTTCCATTTTGTAATTATCTCCCCAAACAAAATTATTTTAGTACCAAATAGAAATATGCAAATTAAAATGCTGAGCTCAGATATGAAAACCAAATACCAAGTTCAAATATGCAGATAGATCACAGTTACACTTATTCAAGACAATATCTCGATTTTTGCATTGCACCTTTGGGCCGCTCACTGCTCAGCCAGGTAGAGGTGCCGCTGGGTCTCCCTGACAAAACAGGTCAATGCGCGCTGGAGCCCAATCGGCACCCACCCCCCCACCGCCGCAGCAACAAGCTGGACTGGGCAAGGCTTTTATTAGTGTCTCATCTGGTGTGCTGCAACTGTTATTCCAAAACCAGGATTCTTTACTTGATGTGCATACAAAAGAGCCAAATCCAGCACATCGAGATGAGACACAGCCTATCACAGAGTTGTGCAAGTCTGGATACCGGAATAAAGCTAGCATTCTAGAAAGAAAAGTAACAGCTACTACACACAAAAATTTTACCATCACATTCACGCAGTAAAAAACTAAATTACTCATGATCTTCTGTATTATCACAAAATGCACATTTTGAGTCAACAGATTCTCATGATTTAACAGTCTGTGAACTTATCGTACCATATAACAAAGACCTACCAAAACTGTAACATACTTAAACAGATACCTACAAAGAAAACAGGTTAATAAGGAAAGCATCTTGCAGACTTTAACAAGTTTTCTGACCTGTGTGTTATCAGTTAATTCTCTCTCAGCTTGTTGAAATTCAAACCGTTCCGCCTGTAAAACTGTCTGAAATGATTTAATGATCTCTTGTAGAGATTTATTTTGTCCTGCTCTTCTCGCCTTACAAACAACATGAATTGCAACAAAGTGTTATACTTCAAGATTCTATTCTCCGAACACTTTTCCCAATCATTTAACTTATACAGCAGCCACCCTTAATTACAACATCTCACAAGATCTTCCTTCCTCATATTTCCAAATGCTTTCCTATGTTTTAAAACACCTCCCAATACCGATTTCTTAGGAACACAACTGAAAACAGTAGTTTCTAACCCCATCTCTTAAGTAAAAGCCATGAGAAGAGGGAGGGAGGGGGGAAAAGCACAGGGCTGCTTGCAGTGTGAGTGGGAAAAGTGGGGAGAAGGTTTTTTACGGTGTACTTATACCACAAAGAAACAAGTCTAATAGCAACCCGTGAAACAAGTAACTCACATTCCTAACAAGCTGCTTGATTTTCAGAGAGGCAATACACAGAAGCATGTAATATGTACTGTAAAACTCGCAAATAACATGTTTATAGCAAACATTAGCATTCTCTACTGCTAATTTCAACACCCATGCTTCCTTAACTTCTAAGTTTTCAACCTCCTTATTGATGGCCTCTTGAAGATGGTCAATAAATTGCATGTAATTCTCATTGGGACCCTGATAGTAGTTATAAACAATCTGGCTGCTTTGTTGGTTTCAGACACCTCTACTATAGCTTGATATGTGAGGTCTGTTGACTGCCTCAGGATTTCAGAAACTTATCTGTGCCTGTAGTTGTGGTGTGCCAATTAGTGTCTCTTCCTAGAGCTGTGGGATACCCACCCCTTTCAACAAATCCCCATAGTTCCGTCCTAAATGATCTACAGCTGACACATTGCATAGGTCTAATTTTCCTTTGAGTCTCTCATGGTTTTTATCTGATCTCGGGGCAACTTGTATACCTACTCCTTTTGATGCTGCAAACCCTCATCTTCATCCAAGTCATCAGATAACGTGGACTTGAACGGTGCTGGAGAATCATTAGTAACAGGTGGGTTCGGGGTTTGGAACAGTGCTTTTTTTTTTACAAATCTAGTCCAGAGAAGCCACCCCCCTCCACTGTCTCTGCATGTTCCCGTTGCTCTTTTAATCCTCTCAAAGTCTCTAGCAACAAGTGCCATGTTATTAACAGTTCAGTTGCTGCTTTGGATCTTTCACTAGTGCTTTGCCCCATAGTAACTTAGTCCTTCGTAAAGTCAATTCCAGAAGGCTAATACCCTGCTTCTTCAGAAGCAACTTCCATGTAGGTAATATAATACCATCTTCTTTAGATAAGTTCAACCCCCCCTGTTCCCGGTAGCTCACCAACTCTTGGCGTGGTGTCTTTTCAAGGATCCGGATCTTCGGCAGCTCCCCCCTGCTTCTCTATCAGCTGTACCGGGCTTCGTCTCCACAGCTCGTCTCCAGCTGTCACAGCTTCACTGCTGTCTCTTCCTCATGCGAGATCCTCTTCATGCAGGATCACGTCGGGGTCACCATATGTTGTGGTTGAGACGGACAAACGACATACACCAAGTTCTTCCAGGATGAAAGTAGTAGATGCCCTTTATTGCCACAAGTGCATTTTTATACAGTTTTACCAATTAATGTGTCTCTTCATTATTGGTTACAAGTTACAGCAGTAACATCTCACTGGCTGATTTTGCTATCATCATTGTTACTCTTCTACTCCCTTCTCTCTCATGGGTACATCCTTAACATCTCCGGATACTCCTTTACTCCCATCTTTCTCACAGGTAGGCCTTCATACTCCGCTGAGCTCAACACTAGCGCAGATGCACATGTGCGACGAAATCAACTCACATGCTTGTGGAGGGAAAGACATGTCAAATGCTTGTGGAGAGACGGATAGATACAGCAGGCGCTAACGGACACAGACTTTCAGGCACACTGTCTCCACACAAACAGGGTCCAGTCTGCAGGTATCCTAGACGTTGATAGTCGAGCCCACCACATGTAACTGTGCAAAACTATTAAACGTTGTAAGTAAGAAACCAATCTTTTACTTATGCAACTGTGTACCAGTTGCGGTTCCAGGAGAGCTGCTAACGTGCAGAGGTCGATCAGCTGAGACTTGAAGCTCCTCAGAAGCCCCACCGAAACAGACTGCATGCTCTCTAAAATATGCTAGATGGCAGCAAAGACCGTGAAATAAGGAACGTCAGTTTAACCCTAGGTTTATGCTATTGTTTCTTACTATAGATGCATTGGATGTTAAAAATTCCCCCAAAGTGTAATGAATATGCAATAATTCTGTGAATGCAAGCACCACAAGAGTGTCCAGTTTTTGGAGCACTTATGGAGTGTGACAAACCCTGACAGAGTCCGACAGTACTCAATAGGGCCTGACAAATCCTGACAGTGCCTGACAGTGAACAGTGGAGTCTGGCAGGGCCTGACAGAGGCTATCAAAGCATGACAGAGCCTGAAAGAGCTCAACAAAGCATTACAGAGCCCGACAAGGCCAAACAAACCTTGAAAGACTCCAACAACCCCAAAGGAGCCTGACAGAGCCCGACAATACCCTACAGTGCCCGACAAAATCTGGCAGAGCCCTACAAATCCTGACATGGCCTGACAGAGCCCGATAGACCCTAAGAAAGCCCGACAGAGCCCAACAAAGCCTGAATAATGGCAAGAAAACCCGACAAAGCCCAACAAATCCTGACAGAGTATGACAGGGATCAAAAGTGCCTGACTAAGCCTGATAGAGCCAGACAGGTATTGACAGGGCCCGACTAAGCCAAAAAGTGCCTGACAAAGGGCAACAGAGATTCATGTCTCAGGTGATCGACTCTCCATGTTACTGGAACCGCAGCTAGTACACAGTCACATAAGTAAAAGATCAGTTCCTTACAACGTTTAATAGTTATAGGGAGAGAAAGAGAGAGCGTGGGAAATCTTGCCTTCTGCCTTCTGCAGTGTTGGAACCTAGTTGCTATGCCTTCTGTTTGTCCACGTGCACACACACCGAAAAACAGGCAGAAACCTTTCCACAAGCACCCAGGCTCTGTCAGGCCTTGTCAGCCTTTGTCTATCCCTGTCGGGTTTGCTGGGCTCTGTCAGGATCCTTTGGCTCTGTCAGGTTTGTTGGTCTCTGTGGGACTCTGTAAGGCTTTGTTTGGCAATGTGAAACTGTGTCCAGCTTTACGGGCTCTGTCCTACTCAGTCGGGCCCTGTCACGCTCTGTCAGGATTTGACTTGCTCGATATAGCTTTGTGGAAATCTGTTGTTCTCTGTTGCGCTCTGTCAGGATTTGCAAGGCTCTGTGGGCCCTGTTGAGCTTTGTCAGGCACTGTGAGGCTTAGTCAGGCTCTGTCAACACCTGTCAGGCTCTGTCAAGCTTTGCCAGGCTTTGTCAGGCTTTCTTCCCTTATTCAGGATTTGTCGGGCTCTGTCAGACTTCGGCAGGGTCTATCAGGCTTTGCTAGGCCATGTCAGGATTTGTAGGGCTCTGTTGGATATTGTGGAGCCCTGTTGGGTATGGTCGGGCTCCATCAGGCTCCGTTTGGCCCTGTTGGGGTCTTTCAAGCTTTCCTGGGCCTTGTTGGGCTCTGTAATGCTTTGTTGAGCTCTTTCAGGCTCTGTTGTGCTTTGATAGCCTCTTTCAGGCCCTGCCAGACTCCACTGTTTGCTGTCAAGTGCTGTCAGGATTTGTCGGGCCCTGTCGACTTCTATCAGGCTCTGCCAAGCCCTGTTGGGCTCTGTGGGGCTTTGTCAGGCTCTGTCTGGCTTTGTCATGCTCCATAAGTGCTCCAAAAACTGGATGCTCTTGTGATGCTTGTATTCACACAATTATTGCATATTCATTACAATTTGGGGGAATTTTTAACATTCAATGCATCTATAGTAAGAAACAATTGCAAATACCTAGGGTTAGACTGAGATTAATTATTTCATGGTCTTTGTTGCCATCTAGTGCCTTCTACAAGAATGCACAGCAACACACCGAACAGAGAAAATACCAGCAGCTCCTCTGTTCACACCTTGTTTCTGATATATGCTTGAACGCAAATACGTTCGTGCTTCTGTGAGATTAAAGACGTCCCTCTGAATACGTGATTGAGCACACGGGTGCAATTGGTTGTTTATACATTCAAGTCCTGGGGTGCGGGGCTTTCAGAACTGGATCTGTGGAGACGTCTGCAACTGTCTGAACACGCACACTCGATTGTTTACCAAAACATATGCAGACACGTTTTACCACGTAGTTTTGCATGCACACACCTACCTCTGTCAGGAAGTGAGAACGCAGTCGCGTGTGCACGCACAGAAGAAAAACCGGACCACTTGCCTTTGTGTGAACATGAAACAGCCATCTATACATTCGCAGACACGGGAACGTGCATCAATGCAGTCACATAGGCACTAGCTTTTGAAGACAGGCTGTGCTGGTTTGGGCACCTTTCAGGCACACTCCTGAAAGCTGTGCACACTGCTATTCATTCGCTAAATGCCCTCTTCGGAAACATTTCTCTGGTCGATCTACCGGTCAGCTTTCTTCTCGTGTAACTGAGAAATATCAGCGCAGAGAATCCGTCTCTGTCTAGCAAACGTCAATCCTGCCTTGGCTTTCCTTTGTTGCCTCTACCTAGATGGTTTCCCTTTTCTCTGTTCACTTGAGCAATCATGACTGCGCTGTGTTACACACAGGCACAGCCAACGCACACCAAGTGTCAACAGACACACTCTGCTGAGTTCAATACTAGCGCAGATGCAATTGTGCGAGGAAATCAACTCACATGCTCGTGGAGAGAAAGACATGGACTCACACGCGTGTGGAGCGACGCATAGATAGAGCAGGTACTAACGAACACAGACTTTCAGGCACACTGTCTCCACGCAAACAGGGACCAGTCTGCAGGTATCCTAGACGTTGATTATCGAACCCACCACATGGACCTGTGCAAAACTCCCAAGATTTACTTGTTAAATAAATAAGAGATGCAGATTTATCAAGTCCAATGCATTGAAGCCTTGTGCCAGCTGCCTGTTAAATTTGCATTTTCTTTAATTACACTTGAAAAGTGTAGTATTTAGTTTTAACGCTCATTTTTGGAGCAAGAGTTAAGCTAGTCCCCAGAAGTCTTCTTTCAGTGGCACAGAAAACACTTTCTTCTTTGAAAACAGAGAGGAAGGATTCAAGACAGCTTTTTGATTTCTTAGGGTAGAGGAAAGGAAAGGAAAAACTCTGAAACTGCTTTTAGGTCAATAAGGCTGAAAATTCTTTTCCCTTGGGGTTTCTGCTCATGGAGAGTAAATTCCAAGCTTGGAAGAGCCTGCTAGCAACTGCTAAGGGTGTTGTTACCTTTTTAAGATACCAACAGTAAAACATTCCATCCTTCCATGCTTCATCCACAACCAGAAAAGCCCTTTAAATATAAAAATTCTGATAACTGTATTGCTTCTGGAAACTGGCTCACTTCCTCTCTTGGGATCTCAGCACTATTACTATCTTTCCTTGGTCGGTCACTGCCTTAGCTCCATGCTCCATGGCAGCATTCTGCTATCTCATCACAAAAGTTAGATACAGATATCTAACCTGTCTGGCTGCTGCCACATATCTCCTTCCTCAAAAATTTAGTGTAAACCTTCCAATTTCATATATACCACTGATGGATAAACACACATGTAGAAGGAACTTCATAGTAAGTGTGAGTTACCATCTACTAGAACATGAGTACTGAACACAGGCACTTCCAGGTTTTCTAACTATTCCACTCTGTAGATGGCACAATGTATATTCAAGACAAAAACATACAAACAAAAAAAGCAACAACCCCCCCTTCATCCATAACATACTTCTCCCCTGCCCCCCTTTCTGTACACTAATATCAAGCTTAGGAAGACTTAGCTAAGCTCAAAGAAAGAAATTCGAGACCTACCCTCTTCTTTCTAAGCATGCCTTTCCTCCCTAAGATAGAGTTGTCTTTCATGCCTACTTTAGGATGCTTCTTTTTGTTGTTCTCTAAAACAACAAACAAAATACTACCTCATAAGCTCTTTTTTTTTTTTTTTTACTTTGTCAAGTGTTGTCTCAGTCAGCTTTACTCAATCATGTTAGCCTTTAGCCAAACATTACTGTTTGCTTGACTCCATTTGAGCAGACTTACTCCTTCATATACAGCTGTGCACATCAATATTTAATAATACTCCATTTACCTTCTCCAAGCACTTAAATACCAACAGCTATTCCCAGGCAAGTCACATGTCCACTTGACATAGATTCTTACCTTGGAGACATCAGCAGCATATGTTTACCAAAGATCACATAAGTAGCCAAGCAGTCAGAGATACTTTCCCAGAATATGCACCCAGCAGTTTATAGCTTGGGGACTTTGAAAAGAAGAGGAAATGTCTTTGTGCACAATAGATGTGGATGGAATAATATTACCTTATGTCCCATCTTTCTAAAATTGGACTTGATTTGTCCTTGTCTCTATCATCCCAAATAACAGCACTTTAAGCACGCTACTGGCTCACTAAGTTTTTTAATGTAACACTGATATAAAGGACAAGAAAGAAAAGTAAGAAGTCCTTTCTATTCACAATGGTTTTTATATCCTGCAGCAAATAATTTCTTGCTATTGAAGAGAGCTTCCATTCTGTTGCAGGCTGCTCAAAATAGCATACCAAGCTCGTGTCCAATCCAATAGACTTTGCTTCTGTAGCCAGTCAAAGCTGACACTGTACAACAGTGATTTGCTCTTGGAGAGCAGATTTATTAACACACCACCAGGACCACAAACCCAGAAATCCTTTGCTGCATTCTCAGTGTTCACCTTTCCATTATGCCCCGAATTATCTCCAAAGGAGTTTATTCCTTGTAAGCTTCTTGTTCAGGCTGATAAGCATTTCATTCTGAATCCTCTGCAGATCTCGGATTTACTCCTCATGCTCTTAGCTGAGAAACTAAGCAACTGTCTCCAGTATTACAATGCGTATCTCCCACTCTCCCCAGCTTCTCTTTCAGTACAAGATCCTTCTTTGCTTAACAAGAGGCCTCCTCTTGAGATGCAGACTCCTATCAGATGGCCCCGGGACTCTTCTGTTCACTTGATCGTACAAATGGAATGACTCAATCCAGTCCTTATAACTGCTTGAGTCCTTCTCCTTCCCTGGGCTTGTGACAAAACCTTTACTTTCAAATACATGAATTGCAGTCTCCACTTCATAAAACTCTATGTCTTCCCTGCTTTAAGCCACAGTTCAGACTACAGATGATAGAATGCATCACTTACCAAAAGGAGTTCTAGTTCTATTATATATCCTGGTTTTCAGTGAAATGTGATGGACCCATGCCTTTTGGTTTATCGATGAGAAATTTTGATTCTACTCGTATTGATGAGTGTGGTCTCTAAATTCAGTTGCTGGCAGATGCCAAAGCTATGTCCACTTTAAAATAGTGTCATTTTCATGCGATTTTTCATCATGTTAATTACAACCTCAAGAACGGTATAAAGTGGAAGAATTCCCACAATTTTCAGCGTTTTTCTATTAATTTCTCCTCATCAACTCTCTTAATTATGATAAAGCTCTAAATAGTTAAGAGTCTATATCACCTTTGGACTCAGATGGAAGGTTATATTATATTAATCAAGACTAACCTGCTCCTTCATGTTCAAATAAGATGCTAATCCAGTAAATTTTTTCTTAAGCATTGATC
Source organism: Columba livia (assembly GCF_036013475.1). Classification (NCBI taxonomy): domain Eukaryota; kingdom Metazoa; phylum Chordata; class Aves; order Columbiformes; family Columbidae; genus Columba; species Columba livia. The sequence continues at coordinate 585,625 of NW_027043000.1, read as the reverse complement.
TAAGGCAGTTAATGTAAAAATAATTTTCCAAAGTAATAACATCTGAAATAAGCATATACTGCAAAGGATATTTTCTCACATAAGAACTTTTCTTGAAGAATAATGTTTTACATTGCTCCTTAGACTACACTGAGGGCTATTTCAATGTAGGTATTCAAAAAAGATAAATGTAGTCATGTGATTCACTTTTTCTGTTAAGAAACCGTTCCGCCTTCTACATTATGCACGATTGGAAATAAAATCTTCTGCTCTGCAAAAACAAACAAATAAACAAAAACCATAAAAAAACCAAGCCCTCAGAAGTTAACAGAAAACTTCTTTGACGGTGCTCAGAGTGCAATCTTCCTCTGGAAGAAGCTACTCCAATGGCTTCTCTACCCAAACACAGGCATGTTTCATTAAATTTTAAAGACAAATACACATCGTAAGCCACATGCTGATGTACCCTGTCTTTCCACAAATGTTCTGGATTGTGGGTCCAGATTTATAGACTTTAAAGAATAGAGGAAACATATCATGATATCCTAACCTGACCTTCCAGAGCTGGCAATGGTATCATTTTGGCATCGTGCCTCTGAATCCTATTTCAGCTAAACCATAGTCTCTCTCGGAGATGAACTTTCAGGCTTGGTTTAGAAATCTCAAGAGATAAAGAGTCAAATAGCACACCTAGGTAATATAGATCTGTAATTTAGTTTAAGAGGTATCTAAATACTTTTGTTGAATTCAACACAACATCACAAACAGGAAGACTTAGAGCGTGGGTCTCATGTGAATATCACAAAAGCAGGTTTGTATCACATAAAATGGAACTAATATTCCTGTACATGCTCTTCTGTGGCAAGGCAGGTAGATAATAAACACACTAATAAAGACATACATAATTACATATGCAAATGAATTTCAAATTCCTTTGAAGGAAATTACACATTTGAATGAGGCAAACACTGAAGGAGACTGTCAGTTTGCTAGTGAGGTTGCATAAGCCTGAACCACGCTTCCTGTTTTTAAGAAAGCTGGTGGAAAAAAAAAGGCTGGAGACCTTAAAGACTGGTGGCAGCTGTAGAGATAGATTCATGCTGCCAGGTCCAACACAAAAGAGCATCCAAGGTTTGCCAACATAACTTGATTGACTGTTGGATAAAGGGTGGGGAGTATTCCTAGAAACAACAAAAACAGGTAAGTGTTATCTTTTCAGTATTATAAACTTGTGAACAAATCAGCAGTAAAAACACACTGGTAGAGCACTAGCATTCCAAGCAAGTTGGTCAGGGTTCTGAATTCAAATTATTAATAATAATCATGATGATGATGAGTCATCATCGACAGCTTAAACCTTCCTTAATTAAGGTTTATTAATGAAGACTAAGGATTGGTGTTAGTTTTGTGCTTAATATATTTACTGTGCTGAAGGCTTATTTTACAATGCGCTGCTTCCCTTCTGAAGGATGAAGCTGATAACTTACAAAGCAATTAGTTGTACACTAATTAATTGCAGTTTAAGGAATCCTTTCCGGAGAATTAATCTTGCCTTAAAAACTCACACAGGTGGAAGCATGTTTAATGCTAATTTAACATTCATCAGTCTTTTAATGGGTTTCTTTATCTAAGGGTCATTAGTATGTAATATTATTTATCTCACCATTCAGTTGGAGAGGGGGGAAAACGCTAATTTTATCTCATCTTGACAAATTTGCAGAAAGAACAGGAAGCAAATAATTTTGTGCTCCAGATGATCATTTTAAATCCGGTAGCGACCAAAGTAATTAATCTGCTTGTATGAAGGATGAGTCGATACCATAGATGGCATGTCCAGCTAGACATGTATCTATATTCCGCACCTCACGTTCCTTTTCAGTAGGAGAAACTGGTCGAAGTATGGTTTCTTCCTGTTAGCCTTTGTGAGAGATTCTCTAAACAAAATACATTAGAACAAGAAGGAACCAAACATAGTACTTCTGCTACCTATTCTTATGCTGTTAGGAGGACAAACACCTATTTCTAGCCCCAAATTGTTAAATCCGTCCCCTGCCCCCAAAGGTAAGTACAAGATTATATCTTCTCCTTTGAGTTGCAGTAGTATTGAATTGCAGAAATTAATCCAGGAAAGTTTAGAATGTCTGGGGGGCTTCTGTTTGTTTGGTTATTCTTTTCGGTTTGCTTCCTCCTCTCCATCCCCCTCCAATTACAGTATAACAAGCCCTGCAAAGAGAAAACCTGACAAGTGACCAAAAGTTTATTTGTTCCCGTGTTTTTTCTCTGTTGGTAGAGAAAGTCGTCAATAATAGTTTTAAAAAGGAGAAAAGGCACAAGTAACTATGTCTTTAGAAAGTCTTTTACTTGCCTGTATTTTGTTGTTGAATATAGTTTACAGCACTGTAAAATATACTAAGAGGAGACGAGTAACTCCATCCCTAAGCTCAGAAAAGTAAAAACATCATCCAGATGGAGCAAATTACCTAAGGTAGGTGTTTACTTGGGTGCAACTCCAAGTTTGACCCTGTTTCCAAATAGAAGTGAAAGAACAGCAGAACAGGAATATATAATTAATACTAGAGAGATTCAGGTATTAGATAGTCAAAACACTCTCACCTTTATAATGATTAAATATAGTACTTCTGCCACTTACACTTCCCAGCTTGGAACAATAAAACGAGAATCGTCCTTCTCATGAAACCTTTGGCTATATGATGAACTCTTTCACAGAGGAGCGCATTAGTCTAAGAATAGCTTCAATATAGTTTCTTATGAACAACCAACATCGCTCTTACATTTCCCCATCGGAGATAGACTATGACAGAAAACCCTGATGAAATTTGAGCTTATCCCATTAGAATCATAATGTACTATTTCCAGGGGCCTAATTTTTGCTTAGGACTTTTTTTTTTCAAAGATATAACAAATTTTTTTAAAAATATGCAATTTGATTGCAATAGAGTGAGAATGCCCCTGAACACAGTGCTACAGGTTCTTTGGAAGAAATATGTAATACGTAAAAAATAATAATCTGCTTTTGCTACATTTGACAGTAAATTACTTGAATGATAATTAAAATTAGAGTATAGAATACAAGAGACTATTTCAGAACAGACTATAATTAGTCTAATAGACTTCTCTTTCTGTTTATTTCTCACTCTCCATCAACAACCAGCACAACCAGTTAACCGTCATGGGTTGCATCTGCTATTATACATAAAGGGACAGCAGTGTAGTTATCTGAGGAGGCGAATTTTTTTCTTCGCACAGGTATTCAGCTTTTCTTCTATTGCTGCTGTTGCCAAAGTAGTAAATATTTAATGTATTCAGTTATAAATGTAAACAGCAAACTGGCAACAGCTGTAAGGGTAGTACAAGAACACGTGGGAAAGAGCTGCGAGTTGTATATCTGTAAAGCTAAGATATATAATCAAAATCTCGCGTATTTTGTACTTGGAACGTAAGATTAACTTGAAAGGGACATTGGAAAAACATAGAGAACTCAGAGTGGCACCTGTATGTCTCTGATCATGCCTTTACTATGGTTTTATAGGGTAAATGAAAACTGCTGTTGTTTCTCAGATACAACTAGTGTTGTCTGACAAACAAATAGCTCCTATGGCAAAGACAAAAACCAAAACAACCTGAAGTCAGACGTATGTTTGTATACATTCCCCTGAAATACAACCAGGTGTTTAAGTCAGAGTTGTGGAAAATAAATTTAAAAATAAACTCAGTTGTGTTCAGCTAGGAATACACATAAATATTGTTTTCTTAATCTTCCCACACCTATGCAATTTCCTAAATCATGTTTAAGAAAGAACTATAGATAGTGAGGTTTAACACATTGGTACGTTGTATTAGAAAGCCCAGTTTCATGCCTTTTGTTTTTCTAGAATATTTTTAAAGTCCTAGAGAAGTGGGACTGCTCAAATACTGTAGATGTTAAACCTGAGACTGAAAAGGGATACAACTTTTTTTTCAAACCTTTACTTTTTTCCAGATAATAATTCCAAGTTAAATCAGAATCGGAAACACGAAAATAATACTTGTCATCAAAAATTTGTTTTCCTCCTGCACTTCAATTAAGGGCTGAAAATATTAAAATAAAAAATTAAAACTAAGAGTTCTCCTTCTGCCTGGAAACACCAGGGAAAAAAAAGGATTCCTGAATCAGAAAAATAAATGACAGCATTCAGGATCAAGAAAAAGGTACATACTTAGATCAGAACTTTATTTTAGGTATTGACTCTCTTTCAAACGAATCACAGGGTTGTAGGTTCTATCTCAGTTACACGTGCTTCACTTCTCTTATGCAACAATACTGGTTTTGTTCCCTGAAAAAAAAATAAAAATAAAATAAATAAAGAGATTTTGTAGGAGAAGAAGAAAGGAGGACAAGGATGACCCTTATTATTTAGGCACTAACTTGAGACTTAAAAGCTCTTGCCTTTGACACAGACTTCTCGTAGTTTTGGACAGGTTGCATAGGATGCAAATGCCGAGTGACTAATTGTAGACTAACCACGTTCCAAGCACTGATGGTTCTTGATGTGGCCTGACAACATCTTCTCAAGGTATGATGTCCCTTTCTTTTAACTCCTTCTCTGAAAAATCAGAATGATATGTAGCTGCTTCATGGAGGTGTCATCCCTCCTCAAGAATGTCTGTACCTTGTAAAAAAGTGCCTCTCAACATGAAAAGTAGTATTGCTGTGATGGACAACCCTCAAACACCTTTGGGAGAACTCTAGGAGAAAAGAAAGGACTGGAAATTGGTTGTTTAGTATAAAAGGAAGGAAGGATAAATGGCCACTGGAAGTAGAATGTGATAAAAACAGCTACAAGCCTGTCAGAAAGTTACATCTCTGTTTTGTCCCTTTTAAAAGAGAGTTCTGACATGAAGGAAACCTGCATCATAGAATTCCATGTGATTTGTGATTTTTTACTACCAAGGATTATCTTCTCTTGTTTCAACATCATAAACACATCTCTGGCTTGAAATAAAACAAAACTAAGAGAGCTTTTGCAACCCCAGCATAATTAGGGAACAAAGCCCGTAAAGGAGCTGTCCCCAAGATGAGCTGGAGCCAGTCAACCAGGGAAAAAAAACTCTGTCTTCTCAGCAGGAGCACATCCATTGCCTCCGCCACCTGTGGCTGGCAACACGGGAAACGTGTATTCCTGTATTCTTTTACCTCAGCTTTCCTTTAAGGACCAAACAAAACATCAGCCCCCTGAAGGAATCCAGCTACAGCAAAACCAAATAAGTGTGTTAAGAACCTGCTCTAATCTCATTCTGAGAGTACCATCTAGTCTCTCCCCTTGACTGCTCTGTTCCAGCTAGACCTTTTAATGCATAAGTTAAATGCATAAGTTGAATGCATAAGTTAACGACAATTACAAAAATAATTTCAAAGCTATTGACTTTTTTCTTTATCGATTTCTGACTTTTACTGCATCTTACAGGTAAACCAATAGTCCAACCTTTGGCCGAATTCCTATGAAATAGTAGTTCTGTTAACAGCTTATTGACATTGCTCTCTTATTATCTGGGTTTGATATTAATTATTTAGCTTGTATAGCAATGGCTGTCACAGAGTAAACAACAAAATAGTAGCTTCAATTACAGAAAGCAAAAACCAGCCCACCACAAAGAATAGAGTAAAATTGTTGACAACACAAACTATGGAATTCTTTTCTCTCGGTTGCAGAAATGGACTGCCATTTTTCTGTCTGGGGAGTTTTGGCCTTTCTGAGTTTGGCTCTTGTTGTTTCGTTGATACTGAACATTTCACACTATATGAAAAAGAAGCAAGGTAAGTAATGTCTCTGTAAGGAATGGAGTTTGAGGGGTTAAAGTGTTTGCAGAGAAAGCCATCACTGCCTGGAGATTTCAAGCCAACAAATGGATTCATTATCTTTCGGCAAGAATGATTCTAGTAGAGAGCATGCAACTTTTAAACATGTTTAGGGGAGCCAGGTATGATTATACAATGGTTGCTAGCTGCCCAGTCCACTGCCAAACACAGCTGAGTCCATTCTCTGAAGAAAAACCAACAGAACACGTACAAGTTGAGGAATTAAGTTTTGGCTAAATTTGTATTTTTAATGTACATTTTTAACAGCTGCAACTTCTTTATTGAGGTGTACTTTTCATGTAAATGGTTGTTATTCGTACTTTAGTTTAAAAAGAATTTTAAGTAGCTGCACTGATACAAAATACATTTGAGAAAATTTTATCTTCCCAAAATTCCTGAGTGCTTGTTTGAATTTCAGATTTCATACACATTTTATGCTTAATTAGTTTGTTTTGAGAAAGTCCAAACTGCTTTTCATTGTGGGATGCTAATGTAGCTCTTAAATCAATGTGTCACTCACAATAAGGAACTGGATTGTTTAATTCACATTAGAGGGTGACTACAGTCATACTCTTGTTTCAGTTAAAATTAACTATGACTTTCAACAGATTTGATGATGCCATTGCAACCTCTCTTATGCATGCAATTCTGTAGATTTAAGTTGCACATCCTCACCACGCCCATTCAGAGACAAAGTGCGTTTCCACAGGGAAAACTGCACCTGTGCTATATGCACATGGGTGCTCAGGCAAACACTAGCGGGTTCAGTCATGTTAAACACACATACGTACATAACCTACATAAACAGGCCTATGCTTATAAACTAAACTCACCAAGTACAAGAGAATTAGAATATGACAGGATATTAAAAAAGCTGCTGGAGAGCTGTGGGATGAGGGAGTGCCTTTTTGGTTTGTCTTTTAGTGCTGCTAGGCAGAGATTTCTACGATGAAAAATCACAGTCATTTACAAAACTAATGCTGAGCAAGGTTTTGGTAAGGTTGGCTGATGTTGCATTGCTCATGTAATGGGAGCTTACAGTGCTAAATTCAGGAGTTCTGGAGCAGAAGATAGGAAGTAAAGCGTTCCTGAGTTATTAATCAAGCTCTAGCAACAAATCCCTTTGGAGCCAATGCCTCTCTGCCTCAGTTTCTTTTTCTGCGTGGTCACAGGATATATATCCCTCTTTCAGAGATATAAGCAGCAGAACTAGCAACGTAAACATTTTAGTTGAATCAAGACTGGAGTTTTTAAGAACACTGCCCCAAGAGACCCATTTAGTGCTTTAGTTTGTATTGCAAAGTGGGCTCAGAGGACATGAAGTGGGTTCGTTTCAGTGATCAATAATACCTCTAGAACTACATCAAACGGTAGCTTAGTGGTCTTGAGATTAGCTTTATATTTAAGTAAGTTCCAGGAAAGAAGAGTTCTATTCTTGGCTAGATAACAAATCTCTCTTCAGAACATGCACATAGCCATTTCTGTGCTGTGTCCCCACACTTGTTTCCCCCACCCCGATATTTTTGGTCTTGTTTTTCGGATCACATACAATCTGCTTGCTACTGCCACATGCGTGTAAAATGTTTAAAGTCTAATAGTGAAGTCCTAAATCAAGCATATTCTGTGAATTAAAAGTATTTTTCCGTTGCCCTTCTAGCTATGATGGCTACTACACAGAAGATGACCCAGTTTATGGCAATCTCAATCAAGATATTTTAGGTAAGCTTCACTTTGAGAACACGTGTCTGTTCAGAGGCTGTGATAAATGTGTAGTTAAAAACTGACTGACCAACGCTTTCTGTGTTTCTCAACACAGAATTAATACCAGCTTGGGATAGAACTGCACACCATCATACTGCACTACTCTTTTTAAGACCAGGTCTCATACTGAATTGGATTTTTTGCAGTCCAAATGATCCTGTTCAGCCAAATATCTCAAAACCAAGAGCTGTTCTTCATGTAAAGCTGCACCAGTTGAAATAACAGCTTGATCCATGCAGTTACAGCAATCTAAGACACATATTACTCCCTGCCCAAAGTCAATGCTCCCACACAAGCTGGTAGAAACAGACACAGACCAGTTCTCTGTTGTGGCTGTCCACAGATCATCAGCAATGTTGACAAATATGCTGGAACAAGTCTGAAAACTGTGAGGAAATAATCTGTTTTACTGATGGCTAAAATGAGATACGTGATGAAAAAATGACTTACACCAGATTTTTCAGAAAACTGGAAGTAGAGTCAGGAATACAATTTAATCACCAGCTGCTGCAACTCACAGCCTCTTTCGTGGCCCAGTATAAGTTTGCCCGTGCTGAAAAATACATTAATATGTGGTTACGCTCTAATTGCAAGATGTACCCCTAGCAGTCTAAAATGACGCCCACTTAGTGAATAATGAGAAACTTTCCATCCATATGAACAGAAAATGCTTTTCATTTTCACAGTATGCATGTCTGAATTTCTTAGCTATTCGCCCTTCTGTTAATAGAGAAAGAGATCTGTGTGTGAATTCAAACCAAAACAAACTTCTACCAAAGTAAACTGGGCAAAGTTGGTTCTGTAACAGGGAGGAGCTGTTAATTTGATCTTTTAAGACTCAGTAGTGTGCCTTAATAACTAAAACATTTTTCTACTTTGATAAACTGTTGAGGAATGTTGTTACGGGCAGATGAAGTCCCAGCCTCAAAGGCCAGTTAACCAGCTACAGGTATCTCTAAGTTTAATTCTGGATTTCTGAATTAGGGTAATGTGGTCTGTCTCAGAATTTTTGTGTGTATCCCATGACAATATATAACAAAAATTTTCACGCTGCTCCTCACGAAAATTACCATGCATTAGTGTCGTAGTTCATCAAGAAATTTAAGCACGGACTCGACCCTTTGTTCCATCTGGGACATTAATGAGGGAGCAGGAGAATTATAGACAGCTCATTTCCATCCATATGGCATAATAAAGCTCGGTCACAGGCATGCAGATCAGGCTGAATTGAGCCTACATCTAATGCCATGGCTTACGTAAAGAATTAATTGTATTTATTTTGGACATCATTCAAGTGAAAACACAAGCGGCATCACGTGATAATCATGAGTTTGACTGGCTCTCTCTTGCCCAACACAAAATCTATATGCCTTAAATAAATGCCTGGTTTTGTATCAATTTATATTTTGTTGAGATACCTGGATGCCTAAAAGCATGCAACCTTCAGCTGAAATTTGTCTGTAATCGAAGCATTCCTAGCACTGATTTCCTGAGTTGATTTCCAGCTTCTCTCTCAGGATACTTCCAGGTGGTGGAAAATTTATTTTTTTTTTCTCTTTTAAATCTAGACATTTGCTTTATTATACTTCACAGAAACAGACTAACCTATGAAAATTCCAATATGAAAAATGTTTGATAATTTGGCTTGAAAAACACAGAGAAAAACACGGGAAAGACACACGAGGCATACATTTTGCACTGCAAATGAGATCATATTTACAGACAAGAATCACCCATCTTTAGTTTTCTGCACAGACCAAGCCTATGAAAAATGTTGCTAGTAACTGGATTATAATTTAAAAAACAAACAAACAAAAACAGGAAGAAGAAAAAGAGATCAAATAATGTCTTACATCCCAAAGAACTTGGACCATTTATATAAATTTCCCTCAGTCCCACCGTGAGTCTTCCCAATAATAGCTGCCACTACCCTGTGGAGGGATTTTGATGGATAAAGATTTGTTGCTGAATTAGTCTGGCTCAAAGGAATCTCAAGTCCGCTTCGAGAAGCTGAGAACAGAATCTCCTGTGAGAAAGAGGTGTGTTCCTCAATCAGCGGGGTCCCATCATCGGACGTATCATCAGTGAGACTCCAGCGCATGGACAGCCCATGATACTCATTTAGCGAATCCATGCTTGGAGCGTGGACGCGTGATTAGAATATAGTTGCATATATAAGGAGGCTTGTTTCTGTAAACAATATCTCTGCGTGATTCACATTGAATCGGAATGCTGAGTCCTTTTTCGTTCCAACACTACCCCAAGAACACGAGTCATTTACTGTTAGGTTACGTTGGTCTGTTTTCTGTGCTGCCACAGCTGAATCATTTGTGCTTTTAATGAGCTAATTTGGGTAAACTTCAGCCACTATTATGATTACGGTGTAGACATACTCAAAGTCTTAGACATAACTTTAAAGCAAGCATAACTACTGAATGTTAAATTGCATGTTCATCTAGGTGGAGTCTGCCCATCAGATGTGTTATGCCTCACTTGATCACAGTGTCAAGGGAAAACGCAGAAAGCCGAGGAGAAAGAAAGGCCCTTCATTAGAGGAGGATGAAGAAGAAAGATCATCTAACCCCACCATGATGGCTTCCAAAGTTAGCATTTATCTCAACAGTGAGCAGCTGGCTGCTGAAAACACAACAAACGTAGAAGCCATTCATGATGATCCCATGAGATTAATGGGCTTGATTCATACTACAAAGGAGAGAACATTTGAAGTGGCTTCATAAACCAAATATGTAATCATAAAGTGATATCTGCTTCTTCGTTCTGGAAAAACAGTGAATGAGTAGAGGCAATAACCTGACAAACTGACATACCAAACCATGTTAGAAAATGGGTAAGTTAAGTGTTCTAAAGTGTCTTCCAAGCACATTTAGAGACTGAGCAAGAAATAAGATCCAGACTGCCACTTTGAAGGACCTGCCCTTCTGAAGACATTTTGGAAAGGAGTTGTAGAAGCTGGTATCTCAGCATTCACATGGTATTGATTCCAGTAAAAATTAATCCTTAGTTTAAAACAACCATCAACTTTCAAACAGTCCCAAAAGACCCACCCTGTTGTCTGTAGAGCTCTAGCAGAGTATAACTACTCTTCTATATAGGTTTGAACACCACCTTTGGAAGGAAATTGTGTTTCATGCTTGCACACTTAACGATTTAGTTAAACTAAAAACCGATCATCTGTTCGACATTTTATACTTCCTTACGGTGACTGGTCTATGGTAATAACACAACATATCTAAAGCTAATTGGAGAATAAGTTAATAGCTTGTTTAAAGTAGTAATTGCACATCTTGCAAGATTTAACAATATCCTTATATATCTTTAGTTTCCTTCTCTGAGCAATACCAGGATACATCTCAAATCTCAACTCCTCTACTAATGTTATGTTGTATCCAGCCCACATTAAAGATATTAGCCAAATATCTGTAACATTAAATCTCCTAGGGAGGATTTTTTCCTTCTAATATTCTATGTGATGTTTAATATTCTGTGTGGGTTTTTCACTGCCATTGTTTCATCTATTTTACAAAAGTAGAAAGAGCCTTTTTATTTCCCCAAATAATTCACATATTGTGTGCACATTCATCTTAAGACTTTAAACTCATCAGATGGTAACCTTTTATAGAGTGGGGTTTTATTTTTATGTTCCAGGAGTCATTAAGTAGTAGAAGCAGGAAACAGTAAGGCATCGTGATGTATTAGGCTAGTGCAAAAGGAATTGTGGCTTTCACACTGTTGAAATTTTCCGTTTGATATTGGGATACATTCTTAAATAAATGTGGTTATTTTATGCATCATTTTAATGTTATTTTCTTGCTTTATGTTTTTTCTTCTTTTTTCTTCTGTTTTTTTTTTTTTTTTTTTTTTTTTTTGCTAATGACTTGTTACTTGCTATATATTTTATGTTTATTTTAGACTATGGAAATGTTAGACAAAAATCAAATTTGAGTGGTTTTCTTATTCAAGTTCAAAATGAGTCATAAAGCAGTGAAGACAGCTCACAACATCAACCAGGCATTTGGCCCAGGAACTGCTAAGGAACGTACAGTGCAATGGTGGTTTAAGAAGTTTCACAAAGGAGATGAGAGCCTTGAAGATGAGGAGGGTAGCGGCCAGCCATTGCAAGTTGACAATAACCAGTTCAGAGCAATCATCAAAGCTGATCATCTTACAACTACAGGAGAAGTTGCTGAAGAACTTAGCATCAACCATCCTACAGTTGTTTGGCATTTGAAGCAAATTGGAAAGGTGAAAAAGGTGATGGATTGATGAAAAGTGAAATTTGTACAAAAACTGACGATGACCAGCTCTGTGGTTGGACAGAGAAGAACCTCCAAAAGACTTCCCAAAGCCAAACTTGCACCAAAAAAAGGTCATGGTCACTGGTGGTCTGCTGCCGGTCTGATCCACTACAGCTTTCTGAATCCTGGCGAAACCCAAAAAGTATGCTCAGCAAATCAATGAGATGCACTGAAAACTGCAAAGCCCGCAGCCAGCCCTTGGTCAATGGAAAGCGCCCAATTCCTCTCCAAGACAATGCCCAACCGCATGTTGCCCAACGCTTCAGAAGTTGAATAAATTGGGCTGCAAAGTTTTGCCTCATCTGCCATAGTCGCCTGACTGTCACTTCTTCAAGCATCTTGACAACTTTTTGCAGGGAAAAAGCTTCCAATACCAGCAGGATGCAGAACATGCTTTCCAAGAGTTTGTCAAATCCCGAAGCATGGATTTTTATGCCGCAGAAATAAACAAACTTATTTATTATTGGCAAAAATGTGTTGACTGTAATGGTTCCTATTTTGATTTTTAAAGATGTGTTTGAGTCTAGTTATAATGATTTAAAATTCACAGTCCAAACCGACAATTACTTTTGCACCAACTAATAATGTGCCTACCTCTAAGTGTCAGAGAGTTCTGCCTTCTCAAAATAAGGATGTTAGAGCCTTTAAAATCCATGCAGAGCACAGTGTCAAGGAGTCTGAAAGTCTCAAGCACATAGAGCCCTGCAAGTGTTTCAGGTCCTGAAAAATAAAACCCTGAAAGCAGTTACAAGAAACAAACAAAAAAACCCACAGTACAAAGAACCAACACCTCTTGTAAAGGCAGAAGTGGGTGGACATATCCAGAGATGTGACAAATTTAACAAGGAAAAAAAAAAAAGAAATAGTTCTTTGACAGCCTGGTTCATGTTTTGTTTAGCTCATAGTTAACGAGCCTCTTTAACTTGCCTTAACTTCTATGCAAGACCAAAAGGCCAGCCCTTGCATCCAAAGCTGCCCAGTCTCACTGCCTGTCTTGGCTAGCACTTGCTTTTGTGCGCAGAAATCAAGTCAGTTTATGATTGGTTCTTAGGCTGCAGAAACCAGGCAGACTTGGAATTAAAGCAACCATATTATCATGGTCTTAGACTGACTACCATTGGATAAGCAAAAGTAAATACTGTCAAAGCATTGATAAAACCCATTTTAATGAAGAAACGTTAAATGACGACCCTTACTAAGAGCCTAAGCGGGGGGAAGGAGGATGGCAAATCCAATGCCAAAGATCCAAAGCTAAACACAGCGATATCAGTGCATGAGATACTAACTTAATTTAATTAGATTGGAAAGACTTCTACTTTGTTCCTTAGTAGCAGCAAAATAAGTAGTAAAATATTTATCATACAGTCTTGCTTAAACTTGCATATCAAAATTGTTTGAATACCATTAATATGCAAAACATTTATAGAAAATTTCAATTTAGCTGGCACCAATCAGATCCAATACTCAGCCCTCTGAGATGATTAAAAGAGAAAGCCGTCTTAATCTCTCAAGCAAATAAACACATGCCCAAGAGTCCATTTTCTACTGTTTTCCAACATACAGCATCCCTCGTTTCATGTGTATTTTAATGCAACTTGTGTACATTTTGTATAAAAGTTGCTATTTCCCAATTTTCTCACAGCATTTGCACTCTTGATTATGCCTTTCCTCTAAAAATCTCAAAGCCAAAGAACTTCTACGGGTTACCCAGCTTCCATCCGTCATTTCAGCCTGATCATTAATTTAATGGAAATGAAGTACACACTCCTCTCATCCAAGTATACATAATACAGTAAGTCCACTTCACAGCCTTTAGGTGCATCTAGTTTCCTCTGTATTCATAGTCTCTACTGTTTAGTCTAGCTATTTATTTATGCCAATTTTCAGCAGCTGCTTTCCCTTGCAACATAGCTTGCTAAAAGCAGGGCACTTCTGTAAATATTCTCCTTCAATGCATGCTTCCCTTCCACATTCAGTGACTGCTTCCATTAAATTATTCACTGCTGCTCTCACAGACTCTCCCCGCTTCAGGATCATCTTTAATGGCCTATCAACTGTTTCCAACAAAATAGCGCTACCACATTCCAGATTTAGTTTTATTCCTCGAGTTCGTTACCCTCTGTCTGCTTAAATAAGCAACTTAACGACCTATTTTTCTTTTTCTTCTTTTTTTTTTTTTTTTTTTTTTAAATGACTTTTGGGGATAGTTTTCAAATGACTACTGAATTCTTACATGAAAAAGCACATTCAACATTGCTTCATCTTCATGTCATTGGAGAAAGACCTATATAAACTATCACAGATTAGTTAAATTCTAGCTTCAACTAATTACAACAAAATAAGGAGATAATAGGTTCTAGGTTTATGCTGTCTCAGTAACCTAACCTGTTTTTCCAGTGCTCTTCATAAAAATTTTGAAGCAGAGGGAAGCAGTATGAAGCTGTTTTTTGTCAGGGATTGGCTCAAGGAGCGTGGACATGAGTCCACTGAGCAACTGTACGAGCAGAGCCCATTTTAGTTGACATAAGTAGGCCTTAGTTAGCTTGTCTATTAGGCCGTGGGAAAGGGGGGAACGGAAAAGTACTAACTAAGGCAGGGTCAGGATATCCTTGAAGAGATAAGAGTCAGAAGAATGCGGGATGTGCATAGCTAGCTAAACCCAAGTAGGTGGAGTAAGTAAATGTAACCTTTTAGTGCTTAGCCTATTAGATAGAGACAAGTATGCATAATTATGGCATTTGGTATAAATGCAGGCTATCTCAGGCAATAAAGTTGAATCATGCTTTATCACTCACATTGAGTCGGCCTGCATGTTTTCCTCAGCCGCGTACTCGCAGTTTTTATTAACAGTAAGCTTCGCATTCAAGTATCAGTTCAATGAAACAGTGCGGAAAGAGTAAACAAGACGAAACATGGTGGAAGAAGCAAAATTCATTGCAAGGGAAGAAGTATGGAGCTCAAAACAGAAGAGAGATCAAGTATCACCACGAAATTTTTGTGAGTCTCACACAGGTATACTCCAGTAGTCATGATAGCATCTGACAATCACTGCAGATGCATCTGTTTAAACAGTATTGTTAGGAAAAAACACCACAGACTTTTGGTTATATCATACTTTTAAGAGTCTTAAGACTCAAGTGGATGTCGGAGGGTCAAACTGTAAAAATAATTGTGTAAGCTTCTCCCATTTTTCTTTGCTATTGCTAGCAATAAAAAGGGATATGCTTACCTTCCAACACCTCAAGGTTTTTCAAGAACCACCTCTTAAAATTATTTCAAAGTAATTTTCATGGAGACAATGAACTATTGCTGTGTAGCTTAAACAAACTTACCTTCCTACTTTGGTAAGCCTATATTCAGGTTGCAGTGTAGACATCATATCTAGAGTCAGAACGTGTCCAAAACCCAATTCCAGTTCACATTTAATTTACTTTAGAACAGAAAACATTGAGTTATGTAATCTCTCAGTATTGGTCTATCAAGCAATACTGGGAAATAACTACCTCAACAAATTCAAGGAGAAGGTAGTTCATAAAGCATATTTCCTACAGTTCATTCATGTCTGGAACTGGAAGAAAAATGAGCCACAAAAGCATTTCTAAAAGACAATCTTTTTTGCTGTTGTTGAAGGAAACATAATACACAAATTATGAGGGACAGAATGTGTGTGCATATTGCAGAAGTTCTTGTCTTACTGTAAACCTCACTGAAACTGGCTTCTTGTTCCTTTCAAGAAAAACACTTCAGATAACAAGATTTTGGTTTTAAGAGCTAAAATATCATAAAAACTCCTGTGTGCCCAGAAATGAAGTAAAGCCAAAGGAATGTGATTTTTTTCCTTTTCTGGAGCTCAGAAAGCTGACAAGGGGCAGGGTTGATAAAACAGAGTGTACTTGACCTGACACCACTAAAATAATCTCCTTGCCAAGAAAGAATGCAGCAATGAAAACCTGTGGGACCCAGCCACATCACTCTGATGTATTTGCTGTAGGGATACAAACTCCTCATGAGCATTCACATACCTGAAATAAAATGTTGAAAGCAGATAGCTGTTGAGAACGGGTTTTTATTTAGAACATATATTTTGTCAGAACACAGAATATAACTGTCAAATTCACTGAAACATATAAAGTTTTATTGAACAATCCACTCTGTGAGCTATGTAGAAAATTTAACATCGCAGGCATATAACAAGTCATAGCGCCTAATACTGCACTTCAATCATCCATCCCAATTTAGAATTTTTCATGTAGTGTCAATACCCTTATAAAGCACAAACAGGCAGGAATCCAGCAAAAAGAGCTTGATTCTCATCTTACGACTAATATGTTAAGAATCAAAGCTTATTAGCAGATAACAAGAAAATACTGATCACACTGTTAGAACAAACACTACTAACTGTGGAGGGGTTTTGATAGATAAAGATTTGTTGCTGAATTAGTCAGGCTCAAAGGAATCTCAAGGCCGCTTCGAGAAGCTGAGAACAGAATCTGCTGTGAGAGAGAGGGGCGTTCCTCAATCACTGGGGTCCTGGCGCGGCGTGAATCATCGGACGTATCATCAGTGAGACTCCAGCGCATGGACAGCCCACGATACTCATTTAGCGAATCCATGCTTGGAGCGTGGACGCGTGATTAGAATATAGTTACGTATATAAGGAGACTTGTTTCTGTAATAAATGGCTTTAGCGTGATTCACATTGAATTGACTTGTTTTGCTGAGCCCTTATTTTGCTCTAACAACTAACTACAAAATTTAAACTTTGCCATAGAACGGAACCCTGATTCCCTGCAATACCTGATGAAGCCAAAGGACTAAGCGCCCTGTCAGAAGGGATGAACCAGTCCTGAAGATTTACATTACAGGTAAGCATAAAACAGGACTAACTGCATGACACGTACATAAAATACATCCCTGATTCTTGGAAGAAAAAAGAAAAACAAAACAAACCCAAACTTTATAAAACAAAGTTTTTTCTGTAGCAGTCCATGAATGCTCCTTGGTGGGTTTCAACCAGGAAGTCACCCAAGCGATTGCTGGGATTTGTCATCTTTACCCACAGTGTAGCTTAATTTTCTGGATACCCTATAGAAAAGAACTGTTAAGATAACAAAGTAAATTACACAAAAATACTATGCCTGCCAAAACTCTGATGAACAGAATGAAATTGAAACAAATCATCAAAGCAAGATATCTGAACATCTTGACTGTAAACAGCAGCCGGACTCCTTGTCCACATTCCTATGTGCTCTCAGCTAGAGAGAAAACTTTTCATCCTATGTCATTTTAATGTCTCCGTAATGCTACTCTCTTAACCTAAATTATATAAGTATCTCTTAAACTTCCCGATGTAAGCTCGGAATGTATTCACCAATAGCTAAAAAGGAAAGATACAAGTGAGAATGTAATTATTTCCTTGCATATTACTTAAGAAACGGCATATTTTGAACCATTTTGGTTTACATCTGACAATTCAGTATAGCACTATAGCTGTACAACAGCAGTCACACAGAGCTCAAGAAAAGTTTTAGTTATGAACATTGCTTTTTCTGAAATACGTCTTTCATAATCACCTTCTCCAGAAAGGCTATCAAGTTTGAGACAGGAAGACAATACTGGTTTCTTTCCACCACCATTCATTACAAATGCAGCATTTTGCCACGTGGCTTAAGCATAAAACTTCTGAGGGCTCTGTAGCCATTAAACAAGAGCTTCACTCCTTGGAACCATATACAAGAACTACACACTACAGGCCCAAGGAAGCTTGTCAGCTGGCAGTCCATCTGAGTCATATCTAAAATAATAAATGCGTCTACAAGGAACAGAAAGAAGGACTAGAGTAGCTATTCAGTCAAGCCATCTTACTACCCTACGTTCACTGGCCAGCCATGCTGAAGTCTGGCTAGTTTTGTCCAGACACTTACCTCCCAGTGTTTGAGTCTGCAGGTCTGATTAGCTTGGGCTTTCCCAAGCATCCGATCTGATTTTCATTCTAGAAGGACACATGTAAGCAACAGCCTCCACACCTTTAATATAGATGTAAAGCACCAAGAATTTCTTTTGGATTTTCTTTTTGAGGAAGAACTTACCTTTTGCGACAGTACTGTGCATTTCTGGGACTGCTGCAATTCTTCACTGCACTAGGCCAACCAGAGTTGGTACCTGCAATCCCAGATTCTGGTGGTAGAAAACAGTAGTATGAAAAGGATAAGAACAATGCTGAGTAGCATGTACACTACTGTATGTTGTTAAAATGTTAGCCTGTTAAGACATGGGTAATACTTCACTGGCATACTTCAATGAGCAAGTTTCCTTACAAAAATATTCTAATGCAAAAGGTGCTGGCAAAACTTAATTTCCAATACATTTTGCACACTGTACTTAAGTATAAGCTATATTTCTGCAAAAATGCTTATGCCATTAGAAAAATGTGGAAGGAACTGCTGATACCAGAAAAAAAAAAACATAATACATAAAGTATTAGTTAAAATTTGAGGAAGGCAAAATAAACAGATGTCCACCTCAAATAAACAAATTATTTACAATTAACCAGCAATGAAAATGCAACAAGGCAAGAAACATGCAAAGAAGCTGTCGAGGGTTAAGATTGCGGGGTGACAATAAAACCCTGGCAGATGTATTGTTAACCCACTCTCCCCCCCTCCCCACACTTCCCCCTCCCTCTCCCCCCTTTTCACTAAGGAGAGGCGATTGGGAGGAAAAAAAGCACAGAGTGAAGAGAGTTGGAGATGTTTTACTAATGCTACTAATAAGAATAGAGAAAATAATACAAAATATACAAAACCAATCTTGAAAGTCTCAGCAACTGCAGAGCTGGCACCTGAAGTCCTGGATTAGACTCTGCAGCCAATCGGAGTTGGATTCAGTCTCTCACTAGGCCTCAGTTCGCAGGGACGACTAGCAAGGTCCTCTCCTAATGTCGGCCATAAGCAGAAGGGAAAAGGGCAAAAAGGCAAAAAGGAATGAGATCCTCGTGATCTCCCACTTTTTATATGAAGTATTCACTTGAATGGGATGTTATACACAGTTGGTCAGTTTCTTGTTCACTTGTTTCTCGTCGCCCCTCTCGCAAGATGTCCATCCGTGCTTATCAATAAGTTTGCATTCCATTTGCTAGGTTTACCAAAACATGTGTCTGGTTCTCCAGGAAAATGTAGTTCATATGAAGGCTTTAGCTGACAGGCAAATTCACTAAAAGAGAAACTTGTTTTTAGCAAAACCAGGACATTTCACCCCTTATAATATGCCATTCACTGAATGCTTAAACCTTATCAATACAATCTATCAATACAATCTAATTACTCACTACTACTATATATATACACATATGTACATATATACACAGGAGTAATTAATCAGTGGACCATCCTTTAAAAAGTTCATTAAGTTCATTTTGTCACGACAGTCTCCCAGGGCAGGAAAAATGGTACAAGTGCATCTCATGACCACTGTTTGTGGGTTAAAGACATCAACTTTGAAGAAGTTGTCAGGCGCCACTCAAAGCAGCTAGCTCTGGTTTCATCATCATTGTCTTGATCTGGAAGACACTTATTAAACACTGTTAGCATGGCAATTCACATGACGCAGTTCAGTATTGAATATTTTCACCTAAACTCAAATCCCCTTGAGGTACACACCGAACTTCTCCATCCTTAAGCATCACCCACCAGGTGCTGCCAGGTCCCTGGGCAAAAACAATCCCACGAATGGGCTTGCCTTTGCCTGAGGCAGGAGTAACCCAGACTGCCTTTCCTAACATATTTTTCGTGTGTACTACAGAGACTTTATCTCCTTCCACAGTCTGTAGAATTTCTGATTGGGCAGGCCCGGCTCAATTGGTGGATCCCCTGGTGTTGACCAACCAAGTGGCTTTTGCTAAATGTGAATCCCAGTTTTTAAAGGTTCCACCACCAAGTGCCTTTAGTGTAGTTTTTAGCAAACCATTGTACCTTTCAATTTTCCCAGAGGCTGGTGCATGATATGGAATATGATATACCCACTCACTACCATGTTCTTTGGCCCAATTGTCTATAAGACTGTTTTTGAAATGGGTACCGTTGTCTGATTCAATTCTTTCTGGCGTACCGTGTCGCCAAAGGATTTGCTTTTCAAGGCCCAAGATAGTATTTTGGGCTGTAGCATGAGGTACGGCATATGTTTCCAACCATCCAGTGGTTGCTTCCACCATTGTAAGTACATAACGCTTACCTTGAAGTGTTTGTGGAAGTGTAATATAATCAATCTGCCAAGCTTCTCCATACTTATACTTTAACCATCGCCCCCCATACCATACAGGCTTTAACCGTTTCGCTTGTTTGATTTCGGCGCAAGTTTCACATTCATGAATAGCCTGTGAAATAGTGTCCATATTTAAATCCACCCCTCGATCGCGAGCCCATTTATACGTTGCATCTCTACCTTGATGCCCTGAAGCATCATGGGCCGACTGAGCTAGGAAAAGTTCACCTTTATGTTGCCAGTCCAAGTCTACCTCAGCTACTTTAATCTTAGCAGCTTGATCTGCTTGTTGGTTGTTTAGATGTTCCTCGGTGGCTCGACTTTTAGGCACATGAGCATCTACATGCCAAACTTTCACAGGCAGGCTCTCTAGCCGAGCAGCAATGTCTTGCCACAGTGTGGCAGCCCAAATGGGTTTACCTCTGCGCTGCCAATTACTTTTCTTCCATTGCTGTAGCCACCCCCACAAGGCATTTGCTACCATCCATGAGTCAGTATAGAGATAAAGTATTGGCCACTTCTCTTGTTCAGCAATGTCCAAAGCCAGCTGGATGGCTTTCACTTCTGCAAATTGACTAGATTCACCTTGTCCTTCAGTGGCTTCTGTAACTTGTCGTGTGGGACTCCACACAGCAGCTTTCCACCTTCGATGTTTTCCTACAAGACGACAGGATCCATCTGTGAACAGTGCATACTGCTTATCAGTCTCTGAAAGTGTATTATACGGTGGTGCTTCTTCAGCATGTTTTACTTCCTCCTCATCTGGAGGCATCCCAAAGTCTTTACTTTCTGGCCAGTCTGTAATCACTTCTAAGATCCCTGGGCGATTGGGATTTCCAATTCGAGCTCGTTGCGTGATCAATGCAATCCATTTACTCCACGTAACTTCGGTTGCATGATGTGGAGAGGGAACCGTCCCTTTGAACATCCAACTCAGCACCGGCAGTCGAGGTGCCAGGAGGAGCTGTGCTTCAGTACCGATCACTTCTGAAGCAGCTCGAACTCCTTCATATGCTGCTAGTATCTCTTTTTCAGTTGGAGTATAGTTGGCTTCAGATCCTTTGTATCCTTGACTCCAAAAACCTAAGGGTCGACCTCGGGTTTCTCCTGGTGCTTTCTGCCAGAGGCTCCAGGTAAGTCCATTATCTCCAGCTGCAGTGTAGAGCACATTTTTAACATCTAGTCCAGTCGAACTGGTCCAAGGGCCACCGCATGAGTTATCTCACGCTTAATTTGTTCTAAGGCTTGTCGTTGTTCAGGGCCCCACTCAAACTGGTTCTTTTTACGAGTCACTCGACAGAGAGGGCTCACAATCTGGCTGTAGTCAGGAATATGCATTCTCCAAAAACCTACAACACCCAAGAAAGTCTGTGTTTCCTTTTTATTAGTAGGTGGAGACATTGCTGCAATTTTGTTGATCACATCCATTGGGATCTGACGACGACCATCTTGCCATTTTATTCCTAAAAACTGGATCTCTCGTGCAGGTCCCTTGACCTTGCTTCGTTTTATGGCAAAACCAGCATCCAAAAGAATCTGAATTATTCTCTCACCTTTCTCGAAGACTTCTTTCGCTGTGTCGCCCCATACGATGATGTCATCAATATATTGCAAGTGTTCTGGAGCTTCACCTTGCTCCAGCGTGGTCTGGATCAGTCCATGGCAGATGGTAGGACTGTGTTTCCACCCCTGGGGCAAGCGATTCCACGTGTACTGAATGCCTCTCCAGGTGAAAGCAAACTGCGGCCTGCACTCTGCTGCTACAGGAATAGAGAAAAATGCATTAGCAATGTCAATTGTAGCATACCACTTAGCTGCCTTTGACTCCAGTTCAAATTGCAGTTCTACCATGTCAGGCACAGCAGCACTCAGTGTTGGTGTAACTTCATTCAGGCCACGATAGTCTACAGTTAGTCTGCACTCGTCACTAGACTTACGCACTGGCCAGATTGGGCTGTTAAAAGGTGAGCGAGTCTTACTGATCACACCCTGGCTTTCCAATTGACAGATCAACTTCTGGATCGGAATCAAAGAGTCTCGTTTGGTGCGATATTGTCGGCGATGCACCGTAGTGGTAGCAATTGGCACCTGCTGATTGTCAACCATCAGCAGTCCTACTACAGAAGGGTCATCTGAAAGACCAGGCAAATCAGACAGCTGTTCAATTTTCTCAGTGTCCACAGCTGCTATACCAAATGCCCACCTATACCCTTTTGGGTCCTTAAATTACCCTCTCCTGAGGTAGTCTATGCCAAGGATGCACGGAGCATCTGGACCAGTCACAATGGGATGCTTTTGCCAGTTTTTTCCAGTTAGGCTCATTTCAGCCTCTACAACAGTCAGTTCCTGGGATCCCCCAGTCACTCCAACAATATTGATGGATTGCGTTCCTTTATAATTAGAAGGAATTATTGTGCGCTGTGCACCAGTGTCCACTAAAGCTTTGTACTCCTGGGGGTGTGTTGTACCAGGCCATCGTATTTGTACAGTCCAATAAACTCTGTTATCCCTTTCCTCCACCTGGTTGGAGGCAGGGCACCTCTAATTTCTGTTTTGCACAGTCTCTGGGTGTGAATTAGAGGTTCCTTCAAGAGCATCAGAATCTCTTCTGCTCCTTTTGTAAACTGGAGCAGCCACCTTCCTAGGAGTTTTTCCTTTTATCTCACGTACTCGTTCTTGAAGTTCTGAGGTAGGTCTTCCATGCCACTTATTCATGTTTTCTCCCTGCTCATGTAGGAAGAACCACAGTGAACCTCTTTTTGTGGGCTGCCTCTGTCCTCTCTCTCGAGATTGGAGACGCCTTTTCCTAATAGCTGAAACATAGGATTGTGCAGGTCGTGAATGGTATGTGTCTTCTCTGAGTTCTTTGATTTCTTGCAACAGCTTTTCAAACCGGTCATCAGATTTTTCACACAGTTTCTCTACAGCAGAGACACAAGCCCGTAGAGAACCAGCAAGGCTGTCCTCAAAGTTCCGAAGCTGCTCAATCACTTCATTAATCTCTTGTTGACCTCCAGCTGACCAGACCATTCCTGCCAATGACCTAGCATATGCAGGGGGTGCACTTTGTACAAATCTGCGCCACAGAGATCGTGTACAATTGATTCTGTCCCCTCTTGGTTGTCTGATCCAAAATAGATGATCTCTCGCACAGCTAATTCTCTCAGGAACTGAATACCTCTCTCCATCGTATTCCATTTCCCTAACTTGGATATACGGTCTTCCTTGTAGGGAAATCTTACTTTCATAGCTGCCAGGAGTCGGGTCCAGAGAGTAGTGGCATTAGACTCTCTTGAAATTGCCCTATCAATGGTGGAATCTCTTGACAGAGATCCCAGCTGCCTGGCTTCACCACCTTCCAATTCCATTGTTTCTGCCCCATTGTCCCAGCATCGGAGCAGCCAGGTTAAAATATTCTCGCCTTCACGACGACTAAAGTCTTTTCGCAGATCTCTCAGCTCACCTGGAGAAAAGGACCGAATGGTGGTCACTTCATCTCCTCCCTGTCCTGATGGTGCCCCTTGGTTTGATGTTGGCCCCGTGCCATCATCTGCTGCACGAGAGAAGGGAAAAGGGCAAAAAGGCAAAAAGGAATGAGATCCTCGTGATCTCCCACTTTTTATATGAAGTATTCACTTGAATGGGATGTTATACACAGTTGGTCAGTTTCTTGCTCACTTGTTTCTCGTCGCCCCTCTCGCAAGATGTCCATCCGTGCTTATCAATAAGTTTGCATTCCATTTGCTAGGTTTACCAAAACATGTGTACAAGTACATTTCTTCTGCTATTTTCTTCTTGTATACCAGTTGACAATATTTCAAGGCATCTTCTTCAGTATTTTCCTTTGCATGTTAGTTGTTATCTTGATGACAAGGTTCATAAAAATAAAACAAACATTTTACTTAGTAGGAAAAAAAGTTCATGTCATGTTACAGACATGCTTTAAACCAAAATTAGATTTTAAAAAGAAAATCAGAAGATTAGCATTTTTGAATCTTAAACTAAGCTAGTTTTGGTGGTGTGTTTTGAAAATTCTAAAATTCTACTGTCCTGAATTAGCAAAAGCCTTTTTATCCAGGCTAACAATCTAATTCACCTAAGCAAGTGACAGTAGCATGCAACAACTCAATTGCAAGTTTTTGTAAAGATGAAGAATCCAAACAAAAGCATGTGGTTACTCAAGTGTAGGATTAATAAAGTATGCATTTCCTGCTGAACAGGTAGATATGTAAAGTAAAAGCAACAGCAAATTTTAAATAAAATAGAAAAAAGGAAGGGAGAAAACCAATGGGTATAAGCAACACTTTAGTAGGAAAAGTCCCAGTTAACCTAAAGAAAAGCTTCTTAAATTGCTGTTTACATGTGATTCAGAAAACCCTTTTCTGTATAGATTCCTTAAAGGAACACTTGAACATACCCAACTGTTACTGAGGAAGAAGAGCTGTCACCTAGACAGCGGTCTATTGAGATTTGTAGATCTACCCTTGAAGAAGTGCTTGTGATTGCTAAAGCAGTAATTCATAAAGTCTCTGAAACTAACCTTGCAAGGAAGTACCAGGAACACCAAGAAAAGTTTTATCTGACACAGCATGAAATCCAGAGCCCTTAGAATAAAGCATTAACAGATTACATCGATGGAAAAACTCATGTATTATGTCACAGCTTGCCTCAGAAGAAATGACTGGGAACCTGGAAATAAGGGCTGGATTTAATATTTAAATCAACAAGTCTAATGATTTCAGTGGAACCAGGTAAAGTTTAATTGGTTCGCCTCAATTCGTTCACCTACAAAGTGTTATCATTTCAGAAGGACACCACCTTAATTAACAGGCTCACTGTCTGAGATTATTTTAACCAGTGACACAGTCCATTAAAACACAATCTATTATTGAGCATTGTATAACCACTTTCAAGGTTATTAAATATAGTGGACTTCCTCACATGATCCAGGAGACCTGATACGACTTATATTTTAGCAAATTAAAATCCCCCAAACCCCAAAGATGTAAAACAACTCTACTGACCAAATAGCACAAGAAGAAAGCTGCCACTTGCTTAAAAAGCTTCCAGCTCTAATCTATTTTTAAGCCCCTTTCCAAATATCAAAGATTGCACAATATTATTGTTTTACAAGGTCCTTTAACTACCTCACTCTGGCAGTTGTGACTGTCAAAAATGCTGGGGTTACTGACAATGTATGGGTTCAAAAACCTCATGCCGTCAGTCTGAAGTTCAGCGTTTCTTCTGTGAGCAATCTGTTCACATTTTGTTGAAGATAATGTTCCGGTATACCTCTCAGTCGCTTTACTGGTGAACAAAGAGGATCGTTTTGGAAATTCCCCAGTCTTTTAACTCTGGGAGATGCAGATAAAGTTTGAACAGGCGAGTTAACCAGAGCATTTACAGTTTCTGACATCTGTATTCCATCATACTTCTTTAAATCTGAAGCTTTCTGAAACCCAGGAAGTTTTGGAACACCCCCACTACACAATTGCTCATAGATCCTGTCAAATTCTCTATCACACTGTGTATGGGACCTCACAGAATGACTTAAATTACTCTTCACTAATCTTCCTTTATCTTCAAGGTTCTGTGAATTTGCAAGAGATCTTGTCAATGTGAAAGGCTTTTGGATTTCTTGGGGACACAGCTTGTAGTAGAGCTTTTCAAATGCATCTTTGTATTTCTGGGGCATCTTTGAAGGACTTTGTCTTTTTGAAGGAATTTGTCTTTCAGAGGTTATTTTTTCAGGATTTATGAGTAAAGTATTTGATGCTCTTGCAAGAGAACAGTTTGCAACAGGTGTAAAAGCATGACTATTGCCATAGGAACTGCAAGTAGATGAACACAACTCTGAGGTATCACCACAAGAAAAGTAATTTTTTTGAGTTTTACTCTCTTTTACCAGATGAAGACCTGTTGACCCTGAACTGGCAGCAGACGTTATAAAACAGTATTCTGAAGGACACTGGTAAGCAAATTTTTCACTTTCTTTGCATTTTGGATTAAGTGAGACAGTAGTCTGTAACTCATCTTCAACTAGAAACGTCTCTCCCATTGTAGTTATAACATCAGGAAAAACAGTCCGTTTGGAGACTTTTGGGCCTTTTCTAGGTACTAAACTTGAGTCAGAACAGTCCATTTTGATTTCATTTGTATCAATGTAAGAATAAGGGACTACACCAGACAAATTATTAATGGACCTCTTGTCATCACGAAGTTCTCTATTCTCATTTCCGAAAGTTTGATTCTGGATGTCTTCATGTCTACTGCTGCATATGCTAGGCTGTGCTCGCTTCAGTTTAGGAGGTCTGAACCCTCTTATTTTGACTAAGGTGACACTGAGCTTTGGTCTTCCAGAAGGGTGTCTTCTGTGCCTTAATTGTCCAAACATGTATTTTGACTCTTTTCTCCGAGTCTGCTTTGTCATGAGCCTTGTAAGTAACTCTAACATCCCTGGATACAAGTCTGCAAGAGTTACATTGCTCCAGGAGCATTCCTCATCTGCAGACTGGTATTCTTCCAAGATACCATCACACCAAGTTTTATTCAGTTCTGGGGAAGTCTGATGCCTGGGTATGGTGATTGTCTTTGTTGATATGGGAACATCAGAAAATCCTAACTGTGGAGGTCTGGATGAAGAACATTCATTTGACAATTCTACTTTCCTTCTGCAAACAGCAGCTTGGTTGCCTATTAAAAAACCCCAACCAAATTAATGACAAAACAAAACAAGAAGAAGAAAAAAAGCCCCAAATCTATTAGGGCACTTCCACTAATGTATATGACTTAGAAACAAGCCTTACTGTAATAGCATATTTCATTAAGCTTTTTTGCCAGGCTAAATGGATTATTAACATACAATCTATTAGGAAGAAAAAAATAAAAGGTTTTTCCTAACCATATTGATTTCACAGACTATAGAAGACAGAAAAGAGATGTGTTGGAGCCCCTCCCCCCATCTTAAAATAGCTTGATAGATAGATAGACAGAGATCTAAAATGTTTTCATTGTAGAGGAAGACTGCTTTGCTCTTCGTGATTTCTGATCAGAAGGAACAGCCTTATCCAACAGGTTTTGTTACTCTATTTTTATATTACTTTAAAGCATTGTAGTTGGCTAGTACCAGCGCAGCTTTGCTTGCCATAAAGCATGATTAACATAATGCTTTTTGTAGTTGTTAGGCTTGAAGTATTTACACCAAACTTCTATTTTAGGTTTGCATCAAGTCTGGAGAACTTCTGAAAAAAGGAAGTTTACTAGTAAAGTACCACTTGGAGTACCAGTTACCAGCCAACCCAAAGCCATTCATGACATTCCAGAAACAAAAAACTACGCTTTCATTTAATGGAGCATAATGCTTCTGAATTTTGTAACTATGCATTTTCTTTTTTCCTGGGGCTATTTAAGAAAAGCTGCTTTTATGTATACAAGTTATTTATTTTCTATTTTTTCAAACACATTTTGCCATAAGCAAAATCATGTCTGTCTTCTCTTCAAGAATCCAGTCCGTTGAACTTTACTGTTGGATAAACAGTGCCTCTGTGTTTTCAATACATTAAATATTTCTAATAAATTTTAATAGAAACATCTTTTGTAACTAAAATATTTGACCAACCTCCAAAAGATTTAGCTGTACCAATCAGTTCTTGCACTGGTGAAGCTAAATGCAGACCTTTTGACGAACCTTGACATTCTCACTGAAAAACAAACAGAAGACACACTCTAATATCCTCATTTTTTTGCACATTAGAAGTAACAACCAAACCTTATTTGTGACTTCTCCTACTCTCTCCTTGGTATAATAGGTCCTGTATAGTTATGGTCCTAAGGGCCTTCGTAAGTTTCAGACAAGGAAGAAAATGTCTAGTCAGACTTCAGTAACAATTTTTAAGAGTTAGCAGTTTAATCTTGGAAAGGCTATTTATTTTTGCAAATTCTACATTATGTGTCATATTTTAATCCCTTTGCCAAATATGAGAATCTATACATGGAGATATATATCTACCTGGATAATCTATACATCCCTGGCAACTTGAGTAGGAAACAGAAGCCATACCATGTAACATAATCCTTCATGCCCCTAATCTCCCTTATCCCCAAACCCAAAATAAAGCTAAAACTCCCCTTTTCTCTACAACCTTCAAATTTAGGCTTTTCAGGAAACTTACTGAAGTGAGGATCAACTCACACCTCACGGTTCAATGGACAAAGTAGAAAAAAAAACAAAAACAACAGAAAAAAAATTTGGATATAGTCTGCACTGTTTCTTACAAATCACGTCTATTGAACATAAAATTATTCCATTGCGTTAGACATCAGAAATTTTTACCTGTAAGTGAATGTCTTGAAATTTTCTTCTTACTGAAACTGTATCGGTATCACTTTCTTCACCTACAATTTGAAAATAAATACTAAATAAAACCTAGTTGAACTCAAAACCAAACCAGAAATGTTTTTAAACACACCCTGTATGACTCATTTGCTAACAGGTTTCATTTTAGAAAACTCTTTTCTACACTAAAACTGTTTACCTGTACCACCTTTCCATTTCAAGTCAAATTTAAAAGCATGGCTTACAGAGTCCTAAGTGGCATGAGTGGAACAAAGAGTGGAGATAACTTGTTTGCAACCAGTTCTTCAAGATTTACGCTAACAATTTCAGATGGGAAATATTTTCTAAGTACTGAACGGCAAGATTCACTATTAATTAAGGTATCGTTCCCACTTATTTCCTACTACATTCCTAAATTTCCCAACAAAGATAGTGAGGACCTTCTACTATGCTTCCTTTTCCTAGTTGCTTCTCGTCAAGACTGCCTTAGAACTGCCAAGGCAAGAAATAAGACAGACTTAATAATATTAAAAAGCAAGTCCAAATCTTCCAACTTAATTTTTAGGTATTCTATGTGGTATGTTTGTGAATGAAACACAATAAAGCATTTCTTTGCTAGGTGTATCAGACCTTCCAATTCATCACTAGCTAAAGCCTTAGTCTTTCATGATCAGAAAACATGTAGCTGCATTCTAAGTTCTCATTTCTGAAATTCCCTGGCTGTTATATCGTTGTCCCATGATCGTGTTCATCACAGGGAGGGAAAGGGGAAAGGAGAATACCCCTGAAAATGGAAAAAAAGAGTGAAAGATCTGGTTATGATACCTACGACATCGCTGCCTCTTGACACTATCCCTAAATTATTAAAAAGCGAATGAAAATATATTCCAACTTATCCCATCTTCCATTTTTGTCCCCTGTCACTGCAGTCATCACCTAAAGCTTTGTGGACACCTGCTGCCATAGAGCTAAAATAAAGACACATATGAAAGAAACTGTATCTTTGTGGGAAACAACACAATTTCACATCATCTGGTGAAAATGTTGAGCAAACGGAGGGTCGTCTTTGACAGTTTACCTGACCCCAGCAGAATTGTTTTATTAGAACTGAAACCCATACTTGTCAGATTATCAAAGTTTCT
This sequence comes from Columba livia, assembly GCF_036013475.1. Lineage (NCBI taxonomy): Eukaryota > Metazoa > Chordata > Aves > Columbiformes > Columbidae > Columba > Columba livia. The sequence goes on along the minus strand of NW_027043000.1, from coordinate 555,976 downwards.
TCCCACATGACTAAAAGAAAAAAAAGTTATCACTTTATCCACAGGAAACCAGTTACCAAGCATCAATAGTGGAGGAAGCAGTGAAAATGTTAATGTTATCATCTGGAAAAGTTTCAGCCTCCAATTGCTGCTCTAACAGCTCATACTCGCTTTCTGCCATTCAGTATTCTTTATCCAGTAGAACTGGGCACAAATCTGGCACACTGCTCCCTAAACAGTCAGAAATTACTAGACTGCTATAGAAATGAGAGGTTCTTGTATAAAGGTAACTCAAGTGTCCAAGAATGGTTGACTCCATCATGTCAATTACAAGTTCTTAGAAATAGGTTGTATCATACAACAAGTTGATCTGCATACAAACTGAATATCCTTCTAGGTGTGAAACATCTCAAAAGTGTAATTTTAAATATGTTTTCAATGTATTGTCAATCATACTTCAAATCACTAGAACGTTATTAGCAGAGGATCACGGCACGGCACAAAACAGAAAAAAAATCAAGTATCTTCTCCAGGGATCCCTGAAGTGTTTTTAAGGGCCAAAAGGGAAATTCGGGAACACCTTTGTTGCTCAAGTGCAGGAGAGAGAGGAAAATTGAAAACTTCCACCTTTCTCTCTGAAAAATTTGACCAATAATACAGGAAGTTATTTCACTGGAAATGCACTCAATACAATGTCATCTAAAAGAGATATCATTACCTAAAAGAGATATCTTACAGAAGAGTTGAACATATTAGTAGGGAGGTAACTGTAAACATTATGTTTTGACTTTGATACAATCTTCTAAACTTAAATACACTTAGATAAATATACAACACAGATTGAACTTTCCCCTTTCTCTCCAAATTAATTATTCTGTGATACTACCCTAATAGATACAGGGAATTGTTCAGATATCACTATAATTTGCTGTGCTACTTCCTGTGAAACCAAAGGAGGTAGACCTAATAATTTTCCCAATTAAGGGAAGACCAATACTTTCATGTACAGGTGAGAGCTGTTTGGTTTATTTGTACCTGCTGTTGATAGGCTTCACATACTTTCAGAACAAAAGTACTGTATAAAACCTGGAAGAAACACCGCCTTCGCTAAGAAGTGTCTCTGAATGAATACTAAAGATGGAAAAAACCTGCTAAAATTAAATTTTAGCTAAAGCAGCTAGAAATACTCTTTTTTTCTTAAGAGTTGGCATGTCCTGTTGCTAACCTTTTGTATATTAAAAAAAACCAAACACACACACACAAAAAACCAAAACAAACCAAACTCCACAAACCCCAAAACCAGAACACCTAGGTGAATTTACAAGAGGAGGAGGAGGAGGAGGAGTGGATAATCATATTATCGCACACTGCTATGAAGCTACCAGAGTCTGAACTGCATCACTCATTTATCCCATGAGTGCAAAAGACACAAAGGACACTTAAAGAAGCTAAGCTACAGACGCCTCTGAAATTCGTTTCCTGTATTTCACTACACGGGTTGAGAAAACACAAGGTTACATTTTCTAACTTTGCAGAAATTATTTTATCATTCAAATACATATTTGAAATTACACTCTCAAATGACAGGAGGACAAATTTCAGATGATTGCTATTTTCTGTTTTCCCTCAAGAAGGAAGCAATCATCTGCCTTGGTGACAGCTATGTGTGTGAAGTACCTAATATATACCAGAGTATTTAAACACCAGCTAACCATATTTTGCTGCAGCTGCTTTGTTCATCATTACATGCTGGTAACCGCCTAGCCATAGTTTAATTTATGCAAAACAGCAAGTTTTCATATGCACAAGAATAAAAAGATCATGAGTAATACAAGTTTCAAAAAGCAAAAAAAAAAAATATCTAAAAAGTAAATGAAAACACCCACCTGTATCAGATGTATTCACACAAGAGGTCTCAGGAGATTCCTTAAAAGAACATTAAAGGAATTTTAAGACCTGGTAGCATAAGCTGTATTAACCAGTCTGTTGTATTCAGCACTGGTGAGGCCCCACCTTGAATACTGTGCTCAGTTTTGGGCCCCTCACTACGAGAAAAACATTGAGGTGCTGGAGAGAGTGCAGAGGAGGGTGACGAAGCTGGCGAGGGGTCTGGAGCACAAGTCTGATGAGGAGCGGCTGAGGGAACTGGGGCTGTTTAGCCTGGAGAAAAGGAGGCTGAGGGGAGACCTTATCGCTCTCTACAACCCTGAAAGGAGGCTGTTGCATGGAGTGTGTTGGTCTCTTCTCCCAGGTAACAAGTGATAGGACAAGAGGAAATGGCCTCAAGTTGTCCCAGGGGAGGTTTAGGTTGGATATTAGGAAAAAATTCTTCACAGAAAGGGTTGTCAGGCTGCCCAGGGAAGTGGTGGAGTCACCATTCCCGGAAGCATTCAAAAGATGTGTAGATGAACTTCTTAAGGACATGGTTTAGTGACAGAGTTAGGTTAATGGTTGGACACAATGATCTTGAGGGTCTTTTCCAACCAAAATGATTCTATGATTCTGTGCACCTAGCAAGTAAAGACACATTTTTCCTAAAATAATGCAGAAGTTCTTACTTAAGGAGAACAAAGTGATTCAATTTAGCAATGAGTAGGCCTTTAAAAATCTGTAGGTATGGTACAGGATCACCTGTTCATGATTATTTTCTCAACATTTGAGTACATAAATACTTTTTCCTAAAGAGGCTTTGTAACAGTAGACGCAATGTGGTGCCCATACCTGATGTCCCGTTGAATGTCCATCCTCAAAATCACTGTTATGTTGCTTTGACATTTCTTAGCATGCACAGGAGGAAAAAAATAATTCTATTTCAATTTGATAAGTCACAGACCAATATTATACCCGAACTCATTAACTGATCATTTGTATATACTCTTAATTTGAAAAATATTTAACATTGACATTTTGCAAATGGAGAACTTACATAGGACTGATACAAAGAGCAGATAAGTGACAGAACAACGTTCTAGTCAAATACAGCAGACTAATTCTGATCAGAGATGCACATCTACCATATTGTTTTCTTCTTAACCCATGAAGCACTACAGAAAATATAATTTACCCTTTTATCGGTTGGTATCACTTGTAGAAAAGGAAGACAACTGCAGACTTTTTCTGCATTTTTCTTGACGTGTGTTGAAAAGGATGAGAAAAAGATGAACTACTCCTGAAGCCTGAGGATGGAGCCCCAAACCTCTATTGCATCTTTTTAATGATTTTTGGCAAGGGGACATTCCAAAAGTGCTGTGCCTGTCTTCCTGCACAGATAGACCCACTCACAATCTTTTTGGGTTGTTCCCCCTCCATTTATCTCAGAAGCAGCAGAAGAAATATGAAGACTGTAAGAGCTGCCTATTTCAGCAGAGATCTCTATTTTTTACATTTGCTACCGCAACTCAAATGGATTTAAATAAAACCGACAAGACATCCACAGAGAAGCAGCCATCTTCAAATAAATGTGACTTCCACACAAGTTTATTTCATAATGATCCTCTAAGACAAATACTGTTGCTATTAAAATTAATCCGACTGAAAACTGTTTTGATATTGCAGAAAAAAAGTTACATTTCTAACCACTGCCTTGTTAGATGTAAAAACTTACCTATAGCAAGCCACAACCTCTCAAGTCTGTATAGAGTGAATATGATAAGGTGTGTATAAAAAAAAAATATTGCTTAAATCTATTGCTAATGCTGCATAAATTACAGAAACTTAATCTTTCCCAAAAGAGAAGATCTGTATCCCCAAACATATGACTCTGCTGGTACTAAAGCTGTAGCAGGACTTCTCATGATTGAATGCATGTGACTTAAATAATAAAAATAGTACATGTGCTTAAGCAGCTATGTTTACCCGACTCAAGACTGTCACTAAACAAAGGGTTAACTAATAAGTATTCGGATCTCATAAAGATATTTTAAATGTTCACACTTAATAGCATAGAACTTTATGTATCCTAACTGAAAAGACATATCAGGCCCACTTAAGAATATAGAAGACAGGTAAAATGTGCACAGTAGCTTTAATAATCCATAGCCAGAGGCTTTTTTTTTTAAAGGGTTACACCAACCATAATCAGCCATTTCAAATGCTCACTCCATTTACTTTTGCATTTCAAATAAAAAAAAGTCAATACAATATATGATTTCCTTAAATTGAAAAAAATCTGAGATTCCATCTTTTATAGCATATATAAATATACAGGTATAAATACTAATCTGTAAAAGTAGGTTTTTCCTCATAACAAAAGCTGTTAACGCCTTTAATATTCAGTTAAATATATCTTCCCTAGCATAATTTAAAACATAACTAAATAATAAAGACTTTGCTCAAGTTATATTCAAAGTTGGAAAAAATAAGACAGACATAAGGTTTTTTTGCTTTCCTACCTTATCTGTGATGCAGTACATTTAAAATTAATAAGATCAAGTCTTGATAGAGAGACAGAGACACTAGATTGTGTTTTGTCCTCAGATGTTCAGCTAAGGGTTTCTTAGATGAATGTCATGAAATAAGCAACACCAAAAAAAAAAGAAATAAAGACTGCGAAGCCTTAAGAAAATCAAGCCCAACATATCTGTGCTGTACTACACATCAGCTTTTCCCCCCACTCGTTTATTCCAGTAAAAACTTGTATTTTTTTGGAACATACAGGACCTTTTCAGAACAATGAGAAAATCTTCATATGGCATACATCTCCCTAAGTAGTATCAGAATTACACTTAGCTGTGCAGTCTTGATTTGACTTTCATCGTGATACTTGGTCTCTAATGAACCTTTTCCTGCAGGCAGCCTGATTCATTCAGTATACAGAATAATCTGCTAAATTTTTGATAGTTCATCATGCAACTTAATGAGATTCTTTGAACACTCATTTTTTAATATGCCTGCTTATCTAATTACTTCAAAAAGTTAGCAACTTCCAAATCTCTCCACCTGAACATCCATGTAACTTAGGGCTGGAATTTTCAGATTCAATGAACATCTGCCGAAACTGACATATACAACAAAAAGCTGTTTAATTGATCAAGTGAGATTATTTTAAACAACTTGTGGTGACAGCAATATCAATTATAATGTATTTACTGAAGCTTTTAATTACGAACATTATTGGTTTTGTGTGGTTCCCCCCACAAAAAACAGTGAGTATCCTAGAGAGTTTGGCATAAAACCAGGATGTCTTCTATTAAGTCAAGACTCTTTGGATAAGATAATCTATGGCACTTATTTTCTTAAACACTTTACCTGCATTCCTTTCACTTCCTCTGTTACACTGCAATTAGAAACAGGAAAAGAAGAAACATCAGAAGAATATTAGAATAGTAATTAATGGATGCCTTTGTTTACTTTGGTACATCTCACAACTAGGCACTTCCTAAATAATAATTCCGTTTCCATCAGGTTTCCCACGGCCTGATCAGAAAAGCCACAAATGCTATACATGTTAAAAGTTACCTGATCACTTACTTCTTGTCATACTATTGCTGTTAAAATCGCTACAAGAATGTAAGCTTTAGCTACCTTGGCCCAGGCTAAGACAGATAATTCCTCTTACAGTCCTTAATGTATTTAGTCTGTAAAGTTGTGCAGCAAGGATTAGTAGATGATGCACAAGGTATTACCCAGGAGTGGAAAAGGAAAGGGAAATACAGCCCCTTTGCTCTCTCCATTAGATACTCTCTTGTTTCCCAAGACTGAATTTTACCCCTTGTCCCCTCACTCTGTGGGGTTCCAAACAGCTTCTGTGTTAACTCCCAAGGCACACCACATAACTTAGCTTTTTAGGCAGATATTAGGAATGTAGCAACAAGGTGACTTTTGGCAGTTATGGCAGAAACACTGAGATTTAGAATAAATTCACTGTTGAGTTCTTACAAGGGAGTTCAGGAAATAGAAAAAGAAGTAACTGCTTGTTTAATGTAAGTACTCAGAATAAAAAAATACAGATCACACAACAGTAATGGCTTTAGCCTCATAAAGACAACAAGTGCTGAGATTGCAAAGATACTTTAATTACTTTAGCATTATTTTGCAGGGAAAAAAAAAAAAAAAAAAAAAAAAAATCTAATGATGAAACCAGTAAGCCCTCTGGAATTGAAGAGCTGATTACCTGAACCAAGATCAATTGATTCAATGCTTGTTAACTTCAATGACTATATTCTGATGAGATCCAAAAGTACACATCCCCATCAGCCAGGATGCCAGGATGTAGACAAAAAAATATTTATTTTTTCCAGGTTTACTAGTCGTGCTTACCACTGGTAAATGGTCATCTATTTTAGTCTGTCTCATCTGACAGTCTTAACCAATTTATCCTAAACCCCTATTTTAAGGCAGATGTTGAATTAATTGATTAATACCTCTTGCAAATATGATATGGCACAGCGAGATTTGAATTTATTCCTATAGATATTATATATTAAGGAAAAAGAAACATTACAACAAACTGCATAGTAGGACTACATTAAGAGCTACCTCAAGTACTTCCTCCTGCCATTTTCTAAGGTCCTCGGTTGACACATCCTCCCATGATTTAGGTCCTAGAAATAACAAGAGAGATCAGTATAAACACAGCTTTTCTTATAGCACTATATATACCCAGTATCATTCTAACAAACATAAACATTTAGGAAGAACATATTACATAGTAACAACACATTATCAAATCTGAACAGCCTCCAATACAACTGTAGAAGCAAAAACTCATAGGTAAACAAGCCAAGAGACAATTGTAATTCTAAGTTAATTGAGAAATCAGGCAAAACAAAACAAAACAACAACAAAATCACATGCTAAGTCTAACAACACTAATCTAAAATCCAAGGAGCATTACAGCCGCACATGCCATGAAGAGGAGAAAAAAAGCAAATTATTTTACGCTTAAAATTTTATTGAATGCATGCTGACTACATGGTATCTGACGTTAGTTAAAGCCATAGTTATGGCTTGACAGGATTGAGATCCATATTAATTCCATACTGAATAGAGGTTAGTAAACCAAAAGTATAACCAATCTTTACAAATCAACGGTTGTGAATTACAGTGCTGTATGCCACCCTTTCCTTCTCTTGATGGACAACGTATACAAAATGCTATGAAATGCAATTTTCCCAGTCTGTAAAAGCCTTTAAAAGGTAAATCATATTTAGTGCAATGATTAGATAAGGCTTGGTACTGTGGTAGCACATCACGTGTAGGTGTGCTAAGTTCTACTTTACAAGAATTGATAAAGTAACTTACGAAACGTAATCATCACTTCAGTGATAATAAAAACTGGAAGAACATTTCATTTCCCTGTAAAGCCACCAATACAGTGCACACACAGGATGAGATTAATTACTTTCTTTTGACATTCCCTAGCTTAGGAGACACTCAGTTTACAACCATCTTCTAATTTCTTAATATGTAATTTTAAACTAGAAATAGAAGTAGCCTCAGACATTTTGTATTTGAGGTAATCACTAACCTGGGAAAATAAGGGTGTGTTCCTGTTATTTCAGTTTCATTGGGAGAAGATCAGTCTTTCAGCCAGTCTACCCAGTTGTTACTTTTGGCTGTTTGGAATTCCTGCAACACTTCACTAGACTGACAGGAGCCCTCAATTGCAAATAATTTCTTACACCACCCCTGCGAGAAAATGAGAGGGGCATTCAGCAGCTGCACATGAAAACTATCCTATAGCAGTAGTAACTGGTATATTTGATAGGGTATAACCAAAAATTTCAAACTCCATGACCTTAGGAATCACAAAGTCAATGAACGTTAGCTAATGCTTTTGCCCAGAGTATGCATTTATGCAGACTGCAAAGCAAGATAGTGCATCAAACTGTAAACAAGCAAAAGAAATGAAACAAGGAAAAACTATAATGTTAAAATGTTGATGTTAAGGAAACAGCAGCTGTCATTTGTCTTGTGTGACCTGAGAATGGCCTGTCTTTTCTGAGTGCTGCTCTGTACTTCTTTTTGGAAACTACCAGTTACCCCATTGACTGGCAAAGCTCACCCAGCTGCACAGAGTGAGTTTGAAACCTGTGATTCTTCTCAAGGTGAATATGGTGACAAAATCATTAGCCATTCTCAGTACACATCTATCTTAATTAAAACCTACCCCCCCTGTGATGATGATATAGGCAGCCCAGCTTCTCCAGACACTCACAGCTGGCATCTGCATCAATCTTGTTGACAAAGACACTTCTTGAGAGCAAGTGCTAGACTTTTTTTCTCTCCTAGGCGGGGCTTTGAAGCAAAAGCATTCCTGTGGGCTCTGGCAGCCCTCAGGATCAGCGGCTCAGCTCTGCCCCTTCACCGCTCGTATTTGCTAAGGGTTATAATGTAACATGAGCTAACATTAGGCTTTCTTTTTCCTTTTCTGATGCCTATTAAACTAGCAATAAGCATTCTGATAATCAGGTCAACTTACAATATACCTTCATGACTTCAAAGCACCTCCCCAACAACAAGTTGCAGCTTCACGTTGGTTCAGAACAAGACTTTGGGGAGTCACACTTGAGAGGTTTTTTTTCATGTGCCACTTGTTTTCGCTGACACACTTGATGAACAGCTGATGAATTCAGAAGAATGACACCAATAGAAAATGGTGACCATAATGCATTTATCTCAAACAGCTGTGTATCAAATGATGCTTAAGTAGTTAAAGGAAATTTATGTCAATCACCTTATAAAAAACTAGATAGAATCTTATCTTATGACTAGTCCCAAACACATGTGGAGTCACTGTAGGTAAATATTTTTTGATATGATGTGCCAGAGTGTTTACATTAAGCAGTAAAGATATTTGCTTCTTAATTACACAGGTTTCTGCTCAATGATTTTAAATCCAAGTGTGGAAAATTACCATGTCAGCTACTTTAAAATTTAGCTTAACAAAAAATGACTAAGAAATTCCTTACATACATAATTTTTTTTAATACAACACAACACTCCTCCTGAATAGGTAATTCACTTCATATAATTACACAGACAAATTAGACAAGTTTAAATTGAAGTATTCTTTTTAAAATGCCTTTATAAAAAAGAGTCTGTGTAGATAGATAGTTTTCATTTTTTCAATGCCCATGACTTCGTTAGTTTAAAAACCCAGTTTAAACTAGCAATATGCGTTGGATCTTGACTACGTACTCAGAATCACAAATCAAATTTAGAGGTTCCTCCTTAAAAAGCTCTAAGTAATTTAAAGCTGTGCCAAGTTCTGCTAATTGGGTTGAACCTTCAATAATTTTTTACAGAATGATGCCAATCGTTATCTTCACACCAGACCACTACAGCTTTATGAGACTTCCCAGAACCATCGACAAAAATTGTGCAAGTATGTAGGATCAGACCAAATACAAGTATGGCCTATGACCTGATGTGAAAGACTTGCAGGTTCTGCAGCAATTTACATTTATGCATGCCAAAATCTGTGCTGTTAAAAAAAACCCCAGGTAGTGCAATTTACAAAGACATAGATTACAAATTAAAAAAAAATAAATCAGAATTAAATTTCACAAATGGTACATATATGACAAAAGGATCATGGCCTATTAAGACTTAAATTCATTCCCTGCATTTTCTTGATCAGAGTGACAATTGATATATAACAGTCGGTATATCAGTCTGCTAGCAATGTAAGCACACTATCCCACAACAGCCACAGGCTGTTTCATAGACAAATCTGCAAGTCAAATCGAATGCAGTCAGCCTGTAAGGTTGTCATAAATTTATTCCTCAACATTTCTAACTCCATTTTGGCTGTCATATTTATTGGATATTGTTTTCCCTTACCGGATTGAAGTCCTGTTTCAGACCTATCAGTGCAGTATTTGCTTTATCAAAACATTGGCTGTTAATACTAGTGGAAATACAGCATTCGAAATTTCCTTGGAGATTTCTCACTTGCAGCAAGCAGATCTGCGCCATCCAAGCAGCTTCTTGTAGGCCATGCAACTAAACAGTATTCTCAGAAAACGTTATTTGAGCTTGCAATTTACTTAACAAATCTTAATGTAAAAGAGGTATAGGACTTTCTGGCAACTATAAGAATTCATGTATTAAAACTTTGTTCCAAATTTGGCATTCTATTGGTCTCAAAAAAAAGCCTTTCTTTCATTCTCTCCCATGACCTCAAAAACTAGCATGGTGAATTTACTGAGAAGTCTCTTACAACTAATTACCACAGAATAAGTCTATTAACAAATTTTTGGTTTTATTTTTCAGTTTCATTAGAACTAGGGGTCTGCTAGGGATGCCTTTAAACTTCACCCTCAGACTGCTCCATTCAGTATTACATCGCTGCAGTGGGGGGGGAAAGAAAACCCCCGTTTCACCGCTTTAAAAGCGGGCAGCCAGGTTTTTCCTTTTTTTTTTTTTTTTTTCTTTCTCTTCTTGCTGCAGTTTAGATATACCCAAGGTCATGCAGCTGGCATAATGGCTGGTACGAAGTGGGAGGCTCTTCTGGGAAATTTCTCAGTTAAAATGAGCTGCACACAGGCCTGGGATATTTTGCTCTTTTGTTTTCCCATTTCATTCCAACCATAATACACTTTATATGCAATTCCACGTAGCTCAGCAATAGTTACATTCCTTAGCTCCATTTACCTTTTACAATTTACAGATGTCAAAAACCAGTATAATAAACATCAATCCATTATTCTATTCTCCTAGATCCAAATCAGTTAATATTCTAGCAACTTTTAAATACAACCTCTTCCAAATTCACATCTATCATAGCATTTAGGTGTTTTGGGTTTTTTCTGTTTGTTTTGTTTTTGTTTTTGTTTTCAAAGCAGAGTTTAACAATTTAAATGCTTTTCTGGTCTCAAAATTACTAGATAACAATATAAGCAATTACTCTAATGTGTAAGGATGCATCCTAAGGGGGAGCAAGGTGGAATTTTAGCAGTGGAACCGGTTCCCATTTTGTAATTATCTCCCCAAACAAGATTCTTTTGGTACCAAATATAAATATGCAAACTAAAATACTGAGCTCAGATATGAAAACCAAACACCAAGTTCAAATATGCAGATGGATCAAAGTTACACTAATTTAAGACAATATCTCCATTTTTGCATTGCACCTTTGGGCCGATCACTGCCCAGCCAGGTGGAGGCACTTCTGGGTCTCCCTCACAAAACAGGTCAGTGAGCGCTGTAGCCACATTGGCACCCGCGCCCCCACCGCCACAGCAAGCTGGACTGGGCAAGGCTTTTTTTTCTTTTTGAAGTGTCTCATCTGGTGCAGTACAGATGTTATTCCAAAACCAGGATTCTTTACATGGTGTGCATACGGAAAAGCCAAATCCAGCACACCGAGATGAGACACAGCCTGTCACAGAGTTGAATGCTGGAATAAATACTAATAAATACTAATGCTTCCTTAGCGTCTAAGTTTTCAACCTGCTTATTGATGGCCTCTTGAAAGTGGTCAATAAATTGTATGTAATTCTCATTGGGACCCTGATTAATAGTTGCAAATGATTTGGCTGTTTTGTTGGTTTCAGACACCTCTATTATAGCTTGATATGCGAGGTCTGTTGACTGCCTCAGGATTTCAGAAACTTATCGTGCCTGTAGTTGTGGTGTGTCAATTAGTGTCTCTTCCAGGAGTTGTGGGATACCTGCCCCTTTCAACGAATCCCCATCGTTCTGTCCTAAATGATCTATAGCTGTTACATTGCATAGGTCTAATTTTGCTTTGAGTCTTTCATGGTTTTTATCTGATCTCGGGGCAACTCGTACACATACTTAACTTTTCAAGAAAAATGCTTCAAACCCTCATTCTCTTCCGAGTCATCAGATAACACGGACTTGAACGGTGCTGGAGAATCATTAGTAACTGTAACAGGGAGGTTTGGAACGGTGCACATTCTCGCCAATACTTTGTAGCATCATAATTATTTGTATAACCTGAGTCCCCAAGCGCATCCCCTTTCCCGTCACGATCAGCATGACCGCATTGCTGACTGTTGGATTCACTCGCTAATAGCTGATCTGATCTTTCACACAGTTCTTTTGCCCAGTTCTTATCCAGCGACTCCTTCTGCTCTCTCGTAGGAGTTAGAGGGGTAGAAGGCGGTAAAGGCGGACATGAATCAGTAAAAGGACTGATATTACACTTATTTACGACTTTAGCATTCTCGGCTTTCACCAGTTCTTTTGACAAATTGTCTGATTCCAGTCCTTTAGACTTCTTGATCTCTCTAGAGTCGGGTAATGGTATAGTCCATCCACTCGGTAATTTTCCTCCCTCCGCCCCAGACTGCTGTATCATTGGGGGTGCCGATGGCACAACAGGGGATGGAGTGGGGTGGGGGTCAAAAGACACGATCCGGGTAAACTTTATGGTTATTTTTAGGTTTGCTATCAGGCTGCAAGGCTGAAAAAATTTCGGCAACTGCAGCCCGCTCAGCCTTAAAGTCTTTTAAGGTGGAAATTATAAGCTTCCATGTAGTCGCTAATGATTTAGTTTCTTTATCATCTCCATTGCTGACCTTATTCCATAATTTCTGCCCTTTATCGTCCCAAAGTTAACGTTTAAAAGCCTTCTCGTTTTCTCCCGGGTAGCCGTTAATTCTACACCAAATTAATAGTCTACATATGTTACTTTTTTCCTATGTAAGTCCTCTCATAGAGAGAATATGCAGGAGGAACTTAACTGCAGCTTGTGCTTCAGAGAAGACGTTCTGCCCCATAACTTTACTCTTCCCTCCTCCTATTCCCAGCCACTCACCTCTTCCCTTTGCTGCATCAAGGACTTTATTCCCGGGGCATCCTTACGCCTCCGTCCGGTCTTCAGTCCAGCTGAAGCCGCTCCCGGCTGGGCCACTCCAGGCTTTTCCCCGATCGTAGTGGTACGCCAGAGTATCACGTTGGGGTCACCATTTGTTGGAATGATAAAGGACTCAGCATTCCGATTCAATGTGAAACACGCAGAGACATTTATTACAGAAACAAGCCTCCTTATATATGCAACTATGTTCTAATCACATGCCCAGGCTCCAAGCATGGATTCGCTAAATGAGTATCATGGGCTGTCCATGCGCTGGAGTCTCACTGATGATACGTCCGATGATGGGACCCCGCTGATTGAGGAACACACCTCTTTCTCACAGGAGATTCTGTTCTCAGATTCTCGAAGCGGACTTGAGATTCCTTTGAGCCAGACTAATTCAGCAACAAATCTTTATCCATCAAAATCCCTCCACAGGGTAGTGGCAGCTATTATTGGGAAGACTCACGGTGGGACTGAGGGAAATTTATATAATTGGTCCAAGTTCTTTGGGATGTAAGACATTATTTGATCTCTTTTTCTTCTTCCTGTTTTTGTTTGTTTGTTTTTTAAATTATAATCCAGTTACTAGCAACATTTTTCATAGGCTTGGTCTGTGCAGAAAACTAAAGATGGGTGATTCTTGTCTGTAAATATGATCTCATTTGCAGTGCAAAATGTATGCCTCGTGTGTCTTTCCCGTGTTTTTCTCTGTGTTTTTCAAGCCAAATTATCAAACATTTTTCATATTGGAATTTTCATAGGTTAGTCTGCTTCTGTGAAGTATAATAAAGCAAATGTCTAGATTTAAAAGAGAAAAAAAAAATAAATTTTCCACCACCTGGAAGTATCCTGAGAGAGAAGCTGGAAATCAGCTCAGGAAATCGATGAAGCTGAAGGTTGCATGCTTTTAGGCAACCAGGTATCTCAACAAAATATAAATCGATACAAAAACAGGCATTTATTTAAGGCATATAGATTTTGTGTTGGGCAAGAGAGAGCCAGTCAAACTCATGATTATCACATGATGCCGCTTGTGTTTTCACTTGAATGATGTCCAAAATAAATACAAGTAATTCTTTACATAAGCCATGGCATTAGATGTAGGCTCAATTCAGCCTGATCTGCATGCCTGTGACCGAGCTTTATTATGCCATATGGATGGAAATGAGCTGTCTATACTTCTCCTGCTCCCTCATTAATGTCCCAGATGGAACAAAGGGTCGAGTCCGTGCTTAAATTTCTTGATGAACTACGACACTAATGCATGGTAATTTTCGTGAGGAGCAGCGTGAAAATTTTTGTTATATATTGTCATGGGATACACACAAAAATTCTGAGACAGACCACATTACCCTAATTCAGAAATCCAGAATTAAACTTAGAGATACCTGTAGCTGGTTAACTGGCCTTTGAGGCTGGGACTTCATCTGCTCGTAACAACATTCCTCTACAGTTTATCAAAGTAGAAAAATGTTTTAGTTATTAAGGCACACTACTGAGTCTTAAAAGATCAAATTAACAGCTCCTCCCTGTTACAGAACCAACTTTGCCCAGTTTACTTTGGTAGAAGTTTGTTTTGGTTTGAATTCACACACAGATCTCTTTCTCTATTAACAGAAGGGCGAATAGCTAAGAAATTCAGACATGCATACTGTGAAAATGAAAAGCATTTTCTGTTCATATGGATGGAAAGTTTCTCATTATTCACTAAGTGGGCGTCATTTTAGACTGCTAGGGGTACATCTTGCAATTAGAGCGTAACCACATATTAATGTATTTTTCAGCACAGGCAAACTTATACTGGGCCACGAAAGAGGCTGTGAGTTGCAGCAGCTGGTGATTAAATTGTATTCCTGACTCTACTTCCAGTTTTCTGAAAAATCTGGTGTAAGTCATTTTTTCATCACGTATCTCATTTTAGCCATCAGTAAAACAGATTATTTCCTCACAGTTTTCAGACTTGTTCCAGCATATTTGTCAACATTGCTGATGATCTGTGGACAGCCACAACAGAGAACTGGTCTGTGTCTGTTTCTACCAGCTTGTGTGGAGCATTGACTTTGGGCAGGGATTAATATGTGTCTTAGATTGCTGTAACTGCATGGATCAAGCTGTTATTTCAACTGGTGCAGCTTTACATGAAGAACAGCTCTTGGTTTTGAGATATCTGGCTGAACAGGATCATTTGGACTGCAAAAAATCCAATTCAGTATGAGACCTGGTCTTAAAAAGAGTAGTGCAGTATGATGGTTTGCAGTTCTATCCCAAGCTGGTATTAATTCTGTGTTGAGAAACACAGAAAGTGTTGGTCAGTCAGTTTTTAACTACACATTTATCACAGCCTCTGAACAGACACGTGTTCTCAAAGTGAAGCTTACCTAAAATATCTTGATTGAGATTGCCATAAACTGGGTCATCTTCTGTGTACTAGCCATCATAGCTAGAAGGGCAACGGAAAAATACTTTTAATTCACAGAATATGCTTGATTTAGGACTTCACTATTAGACTTTAAACATTTTACACGCATGTGGCAGTAGCAAGCAGATTGTATGTGATCCGAAAAACAAGACCAAAAATATCGGGGTGGGGGAAACAAGTGTGGGGACACAGCACAGAAATGGCTATGTGCATGTTCTGAAGAGAGATTTGTTATCTAGCCAAGAATAGAACTCTTCTTTCCTGGAACTTACTTAAATATAAAGCTAATCTCAAGACCACTAAGCTACCGTTTGATGTAGTTCTAGAGGTATTATTGATCACTGAAACGAACCCACTTCATGTCCTCTGAGCCCACTTTGCAATACAAACTAAAGCACTAAATGGGTCTCTTGGGGCGATGTGGGTTATTTAGGCTTATAGGATATTAGCAAAAATATATATCTGTAGTCAATATGCTAGTTCTAGTTACTGGGCTTGCTGTGTCAGCATTACTGGGGGCTGTGGAAAGTTACAACATGTGGATGTAAGAACAAAGAACAGGAACTGGTGGTCGAGCAACAGGATCTTGTTACAGTGAGGAATGCAGAGCCTTCCCAGCACGTAGGGCACGTAGCCACAAGGAACTAAGATAAGATATGCATGCTCTCTTACTAACCTATCATGAGCTCAGCTTTTGTAATATGTATGAACTAATTAGTTGGTATACCAATCAGTATAATCCACGATAGTGATTGTAATGTATGTAACAGTATAAAAGGACTGTGTAAAGAGCAATAAAACGGACATTTTGCTTGCACCAGGCTGCGTCCCCGTCTCTTAATCGCGGCAGGGCAGTGTTCTTAAAAACTCCAGTCTTGATTCAACTAAAATGTTTACGTTGCTAGTTCTGCTGCTTATATCTCTGAAAGAGGGATATATATCCTGTGACCACGCAGAAAAAGAAACTGAGGCAGAGAGGCATTGGCTCCAAAGAGATTTGTTGCTAGAGCTTGATTAATAACTCAGGAATGCTTGACTTTCTATCTTCTGCTCCAGAACTCCTGAATTTAGCACAGTAAGCTCCGATTACATGAGCAATGCAACATCAGCCAACCTTACCAAAACCTTGCTCAGCATTAGTTTTGTAAATTACTGTGATTTTTCATCGTAGAAATCTCTGCCTAGCAGCACTAAAAGACAAACCAAAAAGGCACTCCCTCAATCCACAGCTCTCCAGCAGCTCTTTTAATATCCTGTCATATTCTAATTCTCTTGTACTTGGTGAGTTTAGTTTATAAGCATAGGCCTGTTTATGTAGGTTATGTACGTATGTGTGTTTAACATGACTGAACCCGCTAGTGTTTGCCTGAGCACCCATGTGCATATAGCACAGGTGCAGTTTTCCCTGTGGAAACGCACTTTGTCTCTGAATGGGCGTGGTGAGGATGTGCAACTTAAATCTACAGAATTGCATGCATAAGAGAGGTTGCAATGGCATCATGAAATCTGTTGAAAGTCATAGTTAATTTTAACTGAAACAAGAGTATGACTGTAGTCACCCTCTAATGTGAATTAAACAAGCCAGTTCCTTATTGTGAGTGACACATTGATTTAAGAGCTACATTAGCATCCCACAATGAAAAGCAGTTTGGACTTTCTCAAAACAAACTAATTAAGCATAAAATGTGTATGAAATCTGAAATTCAAACAAGCATTCAGGAATTTTGGGAAGATAAAATTTTCTCAAATATATTTTGTATCAGTGCAGCTACTTACAATTCTTTTTAAACTAAAGTACGAATAACAACCATTTACATGAAAAGTACACCTCAATAAAGAAGTTGCAGCTGTTAAAAATGTACATTAAAAATACAAATTTAGCCAAAACTTAATTCCTCAACTTGTACGTGTTCTGTTGGTTTTTCTTCAGAGAATGGACTCAGCTGTGTTTGGCAGTGGACTGGGCAGCTAGCAACCATTGTATAATCATACCTGGCTCCCCTAAACATGTTTAAAAGTTGCATGCTCTCTACTAGAATCATTCTTGCCGAAAGATAATTAATCCATTTGTTGGCTTGAAATCTCCAAGCAGTGATGGCTTTCTCTGCAAACACTTTAACCACTCAAACTCCATTCCTTACGGAGACATTACTTACCTTGCTTCTTTTTCATATAGTATGAAATGTTCAGTATCAACGAAACAACAAGAGCCAAACTCAGAAAGGCCAAAACTCCCCAGACAGAAAAATGGCAGTCCATTTCTGCAACCGAGAGAAAAGAATTCCATAGTTTGTGTTGTCAACAATTTTACTGTATTCTTTGTGGTGGGCTGGTTTTTGCTTTCTGTAATTGAAGCTACTATTTTGTTGTTTACTCTGTGACAGCCATTGCTATACAAGCTAAATAATTAATATCAAACCCAGATGCTAAATAATAAGAGAGCAATGTCAATAAGCTGTTAACAGAACTACTATTTCATAGGAATTCGGCCAAAAGTTGGACTATTGGTTTACCTGTAAGATGCAGTAAAAGTCAGAAATCGATAAAGAAAAAAGTCAATAGCTTTGAAATTATTTTTGTAATTGTCGTTAACTTATGCATTCAACTTATGCATTTAACTTATGCATTAAAAGGTCTAGCTGGAACAGAGCAGTCAAGGGGAGAGACTAGATGGTACTCTCAGAATGAGATTAGAGCAGGTTCTTAACACACTTATTTGGTTTTGCTGTAGCTGGATTCCTTCAGGGGGCTGATGTTTTGTTTGGTCCTTAAAGGAAAGCTGAGGTAAAAGAATACAGGAATACACGTTTCCCGTGTTGCCAGCCACAGGTGGCGGAGGCAATGGATGTGCTCCTGCTGAGAAGACAGAGATTTTTTTCCCTAGTTGACTGGCTCCAGCTCATCTTGGGGACAGCTCCTTTACGGGCTTTGTTCCCTAATTATGCTGGGGTTGCAAAAGCTCTCTTAGTTTTGTTTTATTTCAAGCCAGAGATGTGTTTATGATGTTGAAACAAGAGAAGATAATCCTTGGTAGTAAAAAATCACAAATCACATGGAATTCTATGATGCAGGTTTCCTTCATGTCAGAACTCTCTTTTAAAAGGGACAAAACAGAGATGTAACTTTCTGACAGGCTTGTAGCTGTTTTTATCACATTCTACTTCCAGTGGCCATTTATCCTTCCTTCCTTTTATACTAAACAACCAATTTCCAGTCCTTTCTTTTCTCCTAAAGTTCTCCCAAAGGTGTTTGAGGGTTCTCCATCACAGCAATACTACTTTTCATATTGAGAGGCACTTTTTTACAAGGTACAGACATTCTTGAGGAGGGATGACACCTCCATGAAGCAGCTACATATCATTCTGATTTTTCAGAGAAGGAGTTAAAAGAAAGGGACATCATACCTTGAGAAGATGTTGTCAGGCCACGTCAAGAACCATCAGTGCTTGGAACGTGGTTAGTCTACAATTAGTCACTCGGCATTTGCATCCTATGCAACCTGTCCAAAACTACGAGAAGTCTGTGTCAAAGGCAAGAGCTTTTAAGTCTCAAGTTAGTGCCTAAATAATAAGGGTCATCCTTGTCCTCCTTTCTTCTTCTCCTACAAAATCTCTTTATTTATTTATTTATTTTTTTTTTTTCAGGGAACAAAACCAGTATTGTTGCATAAGAGAAGTGAAGCACGTGTAACTGAGATAGAAACTACAACCCTGTGATTCGTTTGAAAGAGAGTCAATACCTAAAATAAAGTTCTGATCTAAGTATGTACCTTTTTCTTGATCCTGAATGCTGTCATTTATTTTTCTGATTCAGGAATCCTTTTTTTTCCCTGGTGTTTCCAGGCAGAAGGACAACTCTTAGTTTTAATTTTTTATTTTAATATTTTCAGCCCTTAATTGAAGTGCAGGAGGAAAACAAATTTTTGATGACAAGTATTATTTTTGTGTTTCCGATTCTGATTTAACTTGGAATTATTATCTGGAAAAAAGTAAAGGTTTGAAAAAAAAAGTTGTTTCCCTTTTCAGTCTCAGGTTTAACATATACAGTATTTGAGCAGTCCCACTTCTCTAGGACTTTAAAAATATTCTAGCAAAACAAAAAGCATGAATCTGGGCTTTCTAATACAACGTACCAATGTGTTAAACCTCACTATCTATAGTTCTTTCTTAAACATGATTTAGGAAATTGCATAGGTGTGGGGAGATTAAGAAAACAATATTTATGTGTATTCCTAGCTGAACACAACTGAGTTTATTTTTAAATTTATTTTCCACAACTCTGACTTAAACACCTGGTTGTATTTCAGGGGAATGTATACAAACATACGTCTGACTTCAGGTTGTTTTGGTTTTTGTCTTTGCCATAGGAGCTATTTGTTTGTCAGACAACACTAGTTGTATCTGAGAAACAACAGCAGTTTTCATTTACCCTATAAAACCATAGTAAAGGCATGATCAGAGACATACAGGTGCCACTCTGAGTTCTCTATGTTTTTCCAATGTCCCTTTCAAGTTAATCTTACGTTCCAAGTACAAAATACGCGAGATTTTGATTATATATCTTAGCTTTACAGATATACAACTCGCAGCTCTTTCCCACGTGTTCTTGTACTACCCTTACAGCTGTTGCCAGTTTGCTGTTTACATTTATAACTGAATACATTAAATATTTACTACTTTGGCAACAGCAGCAATAGAAGAAAAGCTGAATACCTGTGCGAAGAAAAAAATTCGCCTCCTCAGATAACTACACTGCTGTCCCTTTATGTATAATAGCAGATGCAACCCATGACGGTTAACTGGTTGTGCTGGTTGTTGATGGAGAGTGAGAAATAAACAGAAAGAGAAGTCTATTAGACTAATTATAGTCTGTTCTGAAATAGTCTCTTGTATTCTATACTCTAATTTTAATTATCATTCAAGTAATTTACTGTCAAATGTAGCAAAAGCAGATTATTATTTTTTACGTATTACATATTTCTTCCAAAGAACCTGTAGCACTGTGTTCAGGGGCATTCTCACTCTATTGCAATCAAATTGCATATTTTTAAAAAAATTTGTTATATCTTTGAAAAAAAAAGTCCTAAGCAAAAATTGGGCCCCTGGAAATAGTACATTATGATTCTAATGGGATAAGCTCAAATTTCATCAGGGTTTTCTGTCATAGTCTATCTCCGATGGGGAAAAGCCAGAGCCATGGTAGTTTGTTCATAAGAAACTATATTGAAGCTATTCTTAGACTAATGCGCTCCTCTGTGAAAGAGTTCATCACATAGCCAAAGGTTTCATGAGAAGGACGATTCTCGTTTTATTGTTCCAAGCTGGGAAGTGTAAGTGGCAGAAGTACTATATTTAATCATTATAAAGGTGAGAGTGTTTTGACTATCTAATACCTGAATCTCTCTAGTATTAATTATATATTCCTGTTCTGCTGTTCTTTCACTTCTATTTGGAAACAGGGTCAAACTTGGAGTTGCACCCAAGTAAACACCTACCTTCGGTAATTTGCTCCATCTGGATGATGTTTTTACTTTTCTGAGTTTAGGGATGGAGTTACTCGTCTCCTCTTAGTATATTTTACAGTGCTGTAAACTATATTCAACAACAAAATACAGGCAAGTAAAAGACTTTCTAAAGGCATAGTTACTTGTGCCTTTTCTCCTTTTTAAATCTATTATTGACGACTTTCTCTACCAACAGAGAAAAAACACGGGAACAAATAAACTTTTGGTCACTTGTCAGGTTTTCTCTTTGCAGGGCTCGTTATACTGTAATTGGAGGGGGATGGAGAGGAGGAAGCAAACCGAAAAGAATAACCAAACAAACAGAAGCCCCCTGACATTCTAAACTTTCCTGGATTAATTTCTGCAATTCAATACTACTGCAACTCAAAGGAGAAGATATAATCTTGTACTTACCTTTGGGGGCAGGGGACGGATTTAACAATTTGGGGCTAGAAATAGGTGTTTGTCCTCCTAACAGCATAAGAATAGGTAGCAGAAGTACTATGTTTGGTTCCTTCTTGTTCTAATGTATTTTGTTTAGAGAATCTCTCACAAAGGCTAACAGGGAGATACCATACTTCGACCAGTTTCTCCTACGGAAAAGGAACGTGAGGTGCGGAATATAGATACATGTCTAGCTGGACATGCCATCTATGGTATCGACTCATCATTCATACAAGCAGATTAATTACTTTGGTCGCTACCGGATTTAAAATGATCATCTGGAGCACAAAATTATTTGCTTCCTGTTCTTTCTGCAAATTTGTCAAGATGAG
The DNA here is from genome assembly GCF_036013475.1 of Columba livia. Lineage (NCBI taxonomy): Eukaryota > Metazoa > Chordata > Aves > Columbiformes > Columbidae > Columba > Columba livia. The sequence continues at coordinate 534,527 of NW_027043000.1, read as the reverse complement.
ATAAAATTAGTGTTTTCCCCCCTCTCCAACTGAATGGTGAGATAAATAATATTACATACTAATGACCCTTAGATAAAGAAACCCATTAAAAGACTGATGAATGTTAAATTAGCATTAAACATGCTTCCACCTGTGTGAGTTTTTAAGGCAAGATTAATTCTCCGGAAAGGATTCCTTAAACTGCAATTAATTAGTGCACAACTAATTGCTTTGTAAGTTATCAGCTTCATACTTCAGAAGGGAACCAGCGCATTGTAAAATAAGCCTTCAGCACAGTAAATATATTAAGCACAAAACTAACACCAATCCTTAGTCTTCATTAATAAACCTTAATTAAGGAAGGTTTAAGCTGTCGATGATGACTCATCATCATCATGATTATTATTAATAATTTGAATTCAGAACCCTGACCAACTTGCTTGGAATACTAGTGCTCTACCAGTGTGTTTTTACTGCTGATTTGTTCACAAGTTTATAATACTGAAAAGATAACACTTACCTGTTTTTGTTGTTTCTAGGAATACTCCCCACCCTTTATCCAACAGTCAATCAAGTTATGTTGGCAAACCTTGGATGCTCTTTTGTGTTGGACCTGGCAGCATGAATCTATCTCTACAGCTGCCACCAGTCTTTAAGGTCTCCAGCCTTTTTTTTTCTACCAGCTTTCTTAAAAACAGGAAGCATGGTTCAGGCTTATGCAACCTCACTAGCAAACTGACAGTCTCCTTCAGTGTTTGCCTCATTCAAATGTGTAATTTCCTTCAAAGGAATTTGAAATTCATTTGCATATGTAATAATGTATGTCTTTATTAGTGTATTTATTATCCACCTGCCTTGCCACAGAAGAGCATGTACAGGAATATTAGTTCCATTTTATGTGATACAAACCTGCTTTTGTGATATTCACATGAGACCCACGCTCTAAGTCTTCCTGTTTGTGATGTTGTGTTGAATTCAACAAAAGTATTTAGATACCTCTTAAACTAAATTACAGATCTATATTACCTAGGTGTGCTATTTGACTCTTTATCTCTTGAGATTTCTAAACCAAGCCTGAAAGTTCATCTCCGAGAGAGACTATGGTTTAGCTGAAATAGGATTCAGAGGCACGATGCCAAAATGATACCATTGCCAGCTCTGGAAGGTCAGGTTAGGATATCATGATATGTTTCCTCTATTCTTTAAAGTCTATAAATCTGGACCCACAATCCAGAACATTTGTGGAAAGACAGGGTACATCAGCATGTGGCTTACAATGTGTATTTATCTTTAAAATTTAATGAAACATGCCTGTGTTTGGGTACAGAAGCCATTGAAGTAGCTTCTTCCAGAGGAAGATTGCACTGTGAGCACCGTCAAAGAAGTTTTCTGTTAACTTCTGAGGGCTTGGTTTTTTTATGGTTTTTGTTTATTTGTTTGTTTTTGCAGAGCAGATGATTTTATTTCCAATCGTGCATAATGTAGAAGGCGGAACGGTTTCTTAACAGAAAAAGTGAATCACATGACTACATTTATCTTCAGAATGAAATGCTTATCAGCCTGAACAAGAAGCTTACAAGGAATAAACTCCTTTGGAGATAATTCGGGGCATAATGGAAAGGTGAACACTGAGAATGCAGCAAAGGATTTCTGGGTTTGTGGTCCTGGTGGTGTGTTAATAAATCTGTTCTCCAAGAGCAAATCACTGTTGGACAGTGTCAGCTTTGACTGGCTACAGAAGCAAAGTCTATTGGATTGGACACGAGCTTGGTATGCTATTTTGAGCAGCCTGCAACAGAACGGAAGCTCTGTTCAATAGCAAGAAATTATTTGCTGCAGGCTGTAAAATCCATTGTGAATATGAAGGACTTCTTACTTTTCTTTCTTGTTCTTTATATCAGTGTTACATTAAAAAAATTAGTGAGCCAGTAGCGTGCTTAACGTGCTGTTATTCGGGATGATAGAGACAAGGACAAATCAAGTCCAATTTTAGAAAGATGGGATATAAGGTAATATTATTCCATCCACATCTATTGTGCACAAAGACATTTCCTCTTCTTTTCAAAGTCCCCAAGCTATAAACTGCTGGGTGCATATTCTGGGAAAGTATCTCTGACTGCTTGGCTACTTATGTGATCTTTGGTAAACATATGCTGCTGATGTCTCCAAGGTAAGAATCTGTGTCAAGTGGACATGTGACTTGGCTGGGAATAGCTTTTGGTATTTAAGTGCTTGGAGAAGGTAAATGGAGTATTATTAAATATTGATGTGCACAGCTGTATATGAAGGAGTAAGTCTGGTCAAATGGAGTCAAGCAAACAGTAGTGTTTGGCTAAAGGCTTACATGATTGAGTGAAGCTGACTGAGACAACACTTGACAAAGTAAAAAAAAAAAAAAAAGAGCTTATGAGGTAGTATTTTGTTTGTTGTTTTAGAGAACGACAAGGAGAAGCATCCTAAAGTAGGCATGAAAGACAACTCTACCTTAGGGAGGAAAGGCATACTTAGAAAGAAGAGCGCAGGTCTCAAATTTCTTTCTTTGGGCTTAGCTAAGTCTTCCTTAGCTTGATATTAGTGTAGAGAAAGGGAGGCAGGGGAGAAGTATGTTATGGATGTAGGGGGGGCTTGTTGCTTTTTTGTTTGTATGTTTTTGTCTTGAATATACATTGTGCCATCTACAGAGTGGAATAGTTAGAAAACCTGGAAGTGCCTGTGTTCAGTACTCATGTTCTAGTAGATGGTAACTCACACTTACTATGAAGTTCCTTCTACATGTGTGTTTATCCATCAGTGGTATATATGAAATTGGAAGGTTTACACTAAATTTTTGAGGAAGGAGATATGTGGCAGCAGCCAAACAGGTTAGATATCTGTATCTAACTTTTGTGATGAGATAGCAGTGCTGCCATGGAGCATGGAACTAAGGCAGTGGCTGACCAAGGAAAGATTATAATAGTGCTCAGATCCCAAGAGAGGAAGTGAGCCAGTTTCCAGAAGCAATACAGTTATCAGAATTTTTATATTTAAAGGGCTTTTCTGGTTGTGGATGAAGCATGGAAGGATGGAATGTTTTACTGTTGGTGTCTTAAAAAGGTAATAACACCCTTAGCACTTGCCAGCAGGTTCTTCCAAGCCTGGAATTTGCTCTACATGACCAGAAACCTCAAGGGAAAAGAATTTTCAGCCTTATTGACCTGAAAGCAGTTTCAGAGTTTTTTCCTTTCCTTTCCTTTCCTTTCCTTTCCTTTCCTTTCCTTTCCTTTCCTTTCCTTTCCTTTCCTTTCCTTTCCTTTCCTTTCCTTTCCTTTCCTTTCCTTTCCTTTCCTTTCCTTTCCTTTCCTTTCCTTTCCTTTCCTTTCCTTTCCTTTCCTTTCCTCTACCCTAAGAAATCAAAAAAGCTGTCTTGAATCCTTCCTTTCTGTTTTCAAAGAAGAAAGTGTTTTCTATGCCACTGAAAGAAGACTTCTGGGGACTAGCTTAACTCTTTCTCAGAAAATGAGCGTTAAAACTAAATACTACATTTTTCAAGTGTAATTAAAGAAAATGCAAATTTAACAGGCAGATGGCACAAGGCTTCAATGCATTGGACTTGATAAATCTGCATCTCTTATTTACTTAACAAGTAAATCTTGGGAGGTTTGCGCAGGTCCATGTGGTAGGCTTGATAATTAACGTCTAGGATACCTGCAGACCGGTCCCTGTTTGCGTGGAGACAGTGTGCCTGAAAGTCTGTGTTCGTTAGCGCCTGCTGTATCTATGCGTTGCTCCACACGCATGTGAGTCCATGTCTTTCTCTCCAGGAGCATGTGGGTTGATTTCGTCACACATGTGCATCTGTGTTAGTATTGAGCTCAGCGGAGTGTGTCTGTTGACACTTGGTGTGCGTTGGCTGTGCCTGTGTGTAACACAGCACAGTCATGACTGCTCAAGTGAACAGAGAAAAGGGAAACCATCTAGGTAGAGGCAACAAAGGAAAGCCGAGGCAGGATTGACATTTGCTAAACAGAGACGGATTCCCTGCGCTGACATTTCTCAGTTACACGAGAAGAAAGCTGAGCGGTAGATCGACCGGAGAAATGTTTCCAAAGAGGGCATTTAGCGAATGAACAGCAGTGTGCGCGGCTTTCAGGAGTGTGCCTGAAAGGTGCCCAAACCAGCACAGCGTGTCTTCAAAAGCTAGTGCCTATGTGACTGCACTGATGTACGTTCCCGTGTCTGTGAGTGTATAGACGGCTGTTTCATGTTCACACAAAGGTAAATGGTCCGGTTTTTCTTCTGTGCGTGCACACGCGACTACGTTCTCGCTTGCCGACAGAGGTAGGTCTGTGCATGCAAAGCTAAGTGGTACAACACGTTTGCATATGTTTTGGTAAACAATCGAGTGTGCGTGTTCAGGCAGCGGCATCTACGCAGACGTCTCCACAGATCCAGCTCTGAAAGCCCCGCACCCCAGGACTTGAATGTATAAACAACCAATTGCACCCGTGTGCACAATCACATATTCAGAGGGGCGTCTTTAATCTCACAGAAGCACAAACGTATTTGCGTTCAAGCGTATATCAGAAACAAGGTGTGAACAGAGGAGCTGCTGGTATTTTCTCTGTTTGGTGTGTTGTAGTGCATTCACTGTATAAGGACTAGATGGCAGCAAACACCGTGAAATAATTAACCTCAGTCTAACCCTAGGTATATGCAGTTGTTTCTTACTATAGATGCATTGGATGTTAAAAATTCCCCCAAATTGTAATGAATATACAATAATTGTGTGAATACAAGCATCGCAAGAGCATCCAGTTTTTGGAGCACTTATGGAGCATGACAAAGCCAGACAGAGACTGATAAAGCCCCACAGAGCCCAACAGGGCTTGGCAGAGCCTAATAGAATTCCACAGGGCCCGACAAATCCTGACAGCACTTGACAGCGAACAGTGGAGTCTGGCAGGTCTCGACAGAGGCTATCAAAGCACGACAGAGCCTGAAAGAGCTCACCAAAGCATTACAGAGCCCAACAAGTCCCAGGAAAGCTTGAAAGACCCCAACAGGGCCAAACGGAGCCTGATGGAGCCCGACCATACCCAACAGGGCTCCACAAAATCCAACAGAGCCCTACAAATCCTGACATAGCCTGGGAAAGCCTGATAGACCCTGCCTAAGTCTGACAGAGCCTGATAAATCCTGCATAAGGGAAGAAAGCCTGACAAAGCCTGGCAAAGCTTGACAGAGCCTGACAGGTGTTGACAGAGCCTGACTAAGCCTCACAGTGCCTGACAACGCTCAACAGGGCCCACAGAGCCATGCAAATCCTGACAGAGCACAACAGAGAACAACAGATTTCCACAAAGCTATCCCGAGCAAGCCAAATCCTGACAGAGCGTGACAGGGCCCAACTGAGTAGGACAGAGCCCAGTAAAGCTGGACAGAGTTTCACATTGCCAAACAAAGCCTGACAGAGCCAGAGGAGCTTGACAGAGCCCAGCAAACCCGACAGGGATAGACAAGGCCTGACAGAGCCTGGGTGATTGTGGAAAGGTTTCTGCCTGTTTTTCAGTGAGGAATGGTGTGTGTGCACGTGGACAAACAGAAGGCGTGGCAACTAGGTTCCTACACTGAAGAAGGCAGAAGGCAAGATTTCCCACGCTCTCTTTCTCTCCCTATAACTATTAAACGTTGTAAGGAACCAATCTTTTACTTATGTGACTGTACTAGTTGCGGTTCCAGTAACATGGAGAGCTCGATCACCTGAGACATGAAGCTCTTCAGAAGCTCCGCCAAAACAGACTGCATTCTCTGTAAATAAGCTAGATGGCAGCAAATACAGTGAAATAACGATCGTCTGTCTAACCCTAGGTATATGCAATTATTTCTTTATTCAGATGCGTTGTATGTTCAAAGTTACCTCCCGCTCTCTCTCAAAACAAAGCAGGAATCTCAGACATAGTGATAAGGTGCCTAGAGTTTCTCACAGGCCTATGTTATCTAACACAGAGGTTCTACTCATCAAGCACACAAGGTCAGTAAAACAATTAGTGTGACCTATGTGCTTTTTCTACAGACAGGTGCAAGTCACTTGAGCGTATTTACGTTTAACTAACCTCCTCGCCAAATCTTCCACTATATCCCCATTCACCACATTTTTAGCAGTGTGCATATTCCGGTAAAATAAGACAGCTGCACCAATAAATAACTAGCAAATTGTCACGGAGGCACCCCGTAGGTTAATTTAAGGGACAACAAGGTCCAAGAACAACTTTTATTAAACCGGTGAGAAACAGGGTTTCAGCACTCGCAGGATTCAACTTCTCGCAGGATTGCGAGTATATTTATACTTTTTGTGCACATATGCACATATAACTTTCCGCGCTCCGTATGAGTGCGTGTAAAATTAATCCTCGCAGAATCGCAGGTGTATTTTCCTCCCGTGCACATTTGCACGCGTACTTTAAATTATTTCCTCGCACAATCGCGAGTGTATTTTCCTTCTGTGCACACTTGCACGCGTAACTTTCCATGCCCAATACGAGCACGTGTATAAGTTATTTCCTCTCACAATCGCGAGTGGCCGCCGAGAGCCCCTCGCACAATCGCGAGTGTATTTTCCTCCCATGCTTCCACATAAGCACGTGTAGGATTCCGTGCACACTTGCACGTGTAAGTAAATTAACTCTCGCAGGATTGCGGGTGTATTATAAATTTACCCTCACGGAATCGCGAGTGTACACTTCCCGTACTCACTACGAGTGCGTGTATCTCTTTAAAAATAATCCTGCACTGCGTTTAGGCAAGTGTGTACTTCTCCGGGACTCAGGGACGGCTTCGGCATTGTATTGGGTGAAGCCACGTGCATGCACACTGTGGACCGCCTGTTGTATTAGTTGCTGCCTTAAATAATTTTCCTCAACTGATATCCGAATCTGTATCTAAGTCACTTTTGGAGTGCTAAAACCCTATTTCTCACCGGTTTAATAAAAGTTGTTCTTGGACCTTGTTGTCCCTTAAATTAACCTACGGGGTGCCTCCGTGACAATTTTGGCGTCTTGCTCGTGCTCCGAGAGACCCGCAACAATGGGCGGAGTCTCGACAAGAATCCCATTTTTATCTGATCAGATCTGACTGTAGGCACTCTAGAAGCTTCTCTGCACCCCCCACACTGTCTGTGGGTGCCCCTGAAGCCTCCAAACATCCCCCACGCTGGGCGCGGCTCAGTGTGCCTTGGCACTCCCTTCTCCTAATGGCCCTGGCCAGGGTGCTCTGGGGCCAAACAAAAGAAGCTGTTAGCCTCAATTAGCAGAGAAAGAGGGAGATGTGCCCACTCCTTCCATACTGAAGGAGGGAGGGGGAGAGAGGGGGGGGGGGGGGTTGCATTCTGCCACACGAATATACAGGTTTAACGCAGTAGCTGCACCGTTGAAAATGTAGCGAATATACAGGTAAAATACGGTAGCTGTAGCGCTATGTGGCAAACATCCAGGTAAAGTTACACCGCTAGAAACGTGGTGAATATGCGGGTAAAACACAGGACACGCACTGCTAAAATAGGGGCAAATATACAGGTAAAATACGGCAGCTGCATCAATAAAGATGTGGCGAATATACAGGTGAAAAAAGGCACGTGCACTGCTAAAAATGTAGCGAAAATACAGGTAAAATACTGTAATTGCACCGCTAATAATATGGCAAAATGGGACTGTACCTGGACTGTCCCATTCCTTACACCAACTTTAAAACCTCTCCCTGCAATTCCCAGCACGTCCCCTGCCCTGGTCCCTTCACTTAGCTTTCAGAGAGGCATGGGTCTGAATCCATCCGCAACAAAAAGAAACACCGCATTGTCTAGTGGGCATCTTCCTGCAGTCACCAGACTCCTTTAAAACATCTGCAACATCAACAAACAAAAACAAGAAGAAGAGCCAGTCAGTGCCGGTAATAAGTATCTCATCCGTCAGTGATAACTATTTCCACAACAGCCACTTGCGCAAAACTCCCATGGCATTCCATTCACCTGCTCATTCCGGAGGGGGACGCTGAAGCCCTTGTCGCTCATAGCACCTAAGACAGCAAAAAACAAAATGACTGTAGTGCTTGGGACAAGTCCCCAACCCCACGCTCTTTCTGGCCTCTAGCCCAGCTCAACGCAAGTGCTCATCTGATTCCAAAGGCGGCCTGCAAAGCAAGAAGGAAACGCTTCACTAATTCACCATAAAGGCCGTGCTCCTTAACACCGAGCAGCACCCCACCTTCTCAGCTGCTGGTTGGTGCGTGCCTTCACCCCTCTGGGCTTGTGTCCAGCACCTGCAAAAACAAAACAAAGGCACATCCTCAAACACTGCCCAAAAGTGCAGCTTGCCCGCAGCCAGTCCCACTCCTTTACCTTGGCTGCTCCCCCATTTGGCCCCAGCCCTTTGGGCTGCCACCTCAACCACGTGGAGGCTCAGGCACCATCTGTGAAACACAACCAAAGGATGCTCACACCTGCACCAGCAGCACAGCCCCTGAAAACGAGCTGCTGCTTCAGCCCTGCACTCAATGCTCACCTCCTGCGAATAGCTGCAGTGCTGATACCCACATTTCCTCATTGTTTTGTTTTATACGTGTGAAGCAATAAAGCAAATTTATACAGAGGCACCTGGCACACCTTCCCTCTGACACTGCTCACCAACCCACCTTCTTACAGCGCTCCACCCGCCTCCTCCTTCCCTCTTTAGTGCACGTGTTGTCCCCTGGCCTCTGAAAAATTGTGCAAACAAGTCACCCAGATGCTGATGATCAAGAGATTAACCATTCCAGAGGTCTGCTTTCCAGTTAGAAACACCACCTGGAGTCCAGCTACAGCCTGCCATTCAAAAAACAGTCCAAACATTAAGACCCACCCATACAAGCCTTAACACCTTACAGATTAAACCGCCTTCCATCCCACCCAACAGCCCCTCCCAGAAGACTCCGATCCTTCTCATAAAATGCTGCGCAAGTGACTGCCCACGGCTGCTCCATCCCAGATAACTGCACAACCTTTGCCTACACAATCTATGCGTATCAACCTATTAACAACCACGGATGCTTAGTGCTATTCCACCAGCCACGACTCAACGCCTCCAGGAAGAGCAGTTCCAAGCCAAACGCGCACATGCGCGCAGTCCCTTAAATTGGATGGCTAGAGAGCAGAGCTGCCAACGCAGCCCAGAACTACACCATAAAACACAGTCGACTGGAAAAGTCCAAGGCGCAAGACCCACCCACGCTTTTGGCTCATTACGCAAGAACACCAGCTCCCAGTTGGCACTAGGCCAATTGGCACTGGCATTCCAGAGCCCAGAAACGCACCTGAGAAGACTGCCCTGCACCTTGAGCACAACGAGGCGCCATCATCGTCTAACAGGCGCAAAGCAGGCTTCGCAAACTACTCAACAATGCAGACACACAGGCCGGAGCTGCCCTGCCCAGCACAACCTGGCATCATGCTGAAATCACAGAATCACAGAAGCGACTGGATTGGAAAAGACCTCAGAGATCATCGAGTCCCTGCCCCATTTTCCTGCCTAAAGGGGACTGTGTCGTGGTTGAGACAGACAAACGACATGGACCAAATTCTTTCAAGACGAAAGTAATAGGTGCCATTTATTGCTACAAATGCATTTTTATACAATTCTACCAGTTCATGTGTCTTTTCACTATTGGTTACAAGTTACAGCACTAACATCTCATTGGTTAATTTTGCTATCATCCATGTTATTCTTCTATCCCCTTCTCTCTCACGGGTACATCTCTCCTCTCTCATGGGTACAACTCCATATCTCCGGATACTCCTTTACCCCCATCGTTCTCATGGGTAAATCTTAATATCTTCAAGGCTGATCTCTACTCCCATATTTTCTGTCAAGGATTCCACAGACCCGCTGCAGTTTCCCATAGGACTGTTCCAGGATGGCCCTCTCCCCTATGTCAACTTTCAATATATTCATCAGTGACTTGGATGAGGGAAGAGAGTGTACTATCAGCAAGTCTGCTGATGACACAAAGCTGGGAGGAGTGGCTGATACGCCAGAAGGCTGTGCTGCCATTCAGCGAGACCTCGACAGGCCGGAGAGTTGGGCAGGGAAAAATTTAATGAAATATAACAAGGCAAAGTGTAGAGTCTTTCATTTGGGTAGGAACAACCCCAGGTTCCAGTATAAGTTTGGGAATGACCTATTAGAGAGCAGTGTAGGGGAAAGGGACCTGAGGGTCCTGGTGGACAGCAGGATGACCATGAGCCAGCACTGTGCCCTTGTGGCCAGGAAGGCCAAGAGCATCCTGGGATATATTTGAAGAGGGGTGGTTAGTAGGTCCAGAGAGGTTCTCCTTCCCCTCTACTCTCCCCTGGCAAGACCACATCTGGAATACTGTGTCCAGTTCTAGGCCCGTCAGTTCAAGAAGGACAGGAAATTGCTGGAGAGAGTCCAGCGTAGGGCAACAAAGATGATTAAGGGAGTGGAGCAACGCCCTTATGAGGAAAGGCTGAGGGAGCTGGGTCTCTTTAGTTTGGAGGAGACTGAGGGGTGACCTCATTCATGTGTACAGATAGATAAAGGGTGAGTGTCACGAGGATGGAGCCAGGCTCTTCTCGGTGACAACCAATGATAGGACAAGGGGTAATGGGTACAAACTGGAACACAAAAGGTTCCACTTAAATTTGAGAAGAAACTTCTTCTCAGCAAGGGTGACAGAACACTGGAACAGGCTGCCCAGGGAGCTTGTGGAGTCTCCTACTCTGGAGGCATTCAAGACCTGCCTGGACACCTTCCTGTGTAACCTCATCTAGGTGTTCCTGCTCCGGTGGGGGGCTTGGACTAGATGATCTTTCACGGTCCCTTCCAATCCCTAACATCCTGTGATTCTGTGAACTTTAAACCCCTTCCTGCAATTCCCAGTCCCCCCAGCCCCTGTCCCTCCACTTAGCTTTCAGAGGGCTATACCCATCCTCAACAAAGGAAAACACCACATGGGCTAAGGGGGACCTTCCTGTAATTGCCAGGTGCGTCTTCAATATCTGCAATAAAGGGATATAAAACAAATAAATAAAAAATAAAAACAACAACAAAACATACCACACATACTAAGCCAAGCAAAAGCCAAACCAAGCCCACTGAGAAGCATACTTTCTGTCATATATGCTACTGAACCCGGCTTGGTTCTGAAGCTCTTACCTCAAATAGACACCTCTGCTTCTCCAGCTCAGAACCTGCAAACTACTGCAGGAACAAAGGAACAGCAGAACACCAACAGCAAAGCAGCCCAGGAGCAAAATGAGTTCCCTGATGAGAGGCTGTGGCTCATATCGCCAGGGCCTCCGCCGCCGCCGCCGCCGCCGCTGCCGCCGCCGCCTCCTCCTCCTCCTCCTCCTCCTCCTCCTCCCCCCCACCCCCTTACCCCAATCACCTGGACCTTTACTGGAAATGACAACACCTGCCCTTTTCCTACAACTACATCTATCACATCTGCAATGTGACTGAGTAAGGATTTAAATTTCAGTTTTCTAGGGCAGAGAGAGAAAAAGATATCATACTAAGCTGTATAAAAAGCTAGCTGATTAAATGCAGTAACTATATTATTATTGAAATTATGTACTTACATTTCCTTAAAAAAAATAATCAAAATGCTATTGCATTACACTGAATTTTTAGCAAGACCACGCATCCTACCTAACTATGTTCTGGGAAGGACTGAAGGACAGAGCAGACTTAGATTCCATAAGAATCTATTCTAAAAAATAAACTAGGGCTTGCCTTGCCTCTCCAGGACTCCCAAGGCCTCCCCTCATCTTCCAGGGCTCCCCAGACCCTCCCTCTCCAGGTAGGGCCTCATCTCCCTAGGGCTCCCTTGAGATCCACAATCCTCCCCAGGGCTCACCTTGATTCCTCAAGGCACCCAAGTTCTCCCCAGGGCTTGTCTCATTTCCCCAGGGCTCCCAAGGCCTCACTTGATCTGCCTTGGTCTCCCCAGGACTCTGCAATGCTCTCCATGGGTCCCCAAGCTCACCTCATCTACCCACGGCTTGTCTGTATTCCCCAGGAATCCCCCCTTCTCCCCAGGACTCACTTCCGTTCCCCAAGACTCTCCAGTCCTCCCCAGGTCTCCTTCATTCTCCCAAGGGCCATGGTCCCCCAAAACTCATCTCAGCTCCCCAGGTCATGCCGAGGTTCCCCAAGGCTCCCCAGTCATCCTCAGGGCTCCTCGTCGGCTCCTTTCAGCTCCTTATTCCTCCCCAGGGATCGCGCTGGCTCCCAAGGATTCCCCATCTTCCTCTCTGACACCACAGGCTAACTCACCTTCTTACTGCATTCAGTTCACCTCCTCTGTCACTTTTTGGTGTGCATCATCATCTTCTTCTTCTGAAAAAGATCATTCAACAAGTACGGTACGTGAATGTGGAAAATATAGAGGTAAAAATACGGTAGCTGTACCAATAAAAAACTGGCGAATATACAGGTAAAAAATGGCAGCTGCACAGCTTAAAATGTGAAGAACACACAGGTAAAACACGGTAGCTGCATGGCTAAAATTTTGGCAAATATACAGGAAATATATGGTAAACGCACTGCTAAAAATGTGAAAACATACAGGTAAAATACGTTACCTGCACCGCAAAATATGTGGCAGGTATACAGGCAATATACGGGACCTACACTGCTAAAAATTTCACGAAGATAGAGGTAAAATACAGTACATGAACCACTGAAATTGTGGCGAATATACAGGTAAAATACGGTAGTTGCACAGCTAAAAGTGTGATGAACATACAGGAAAAATATGGTAGCTTCAGCACTAAAAATGTGAATATGTACAGGTAATATACAGTAGATGCACCGCTAAACATTTGGTGAATATATGGGAAAAATACGGTAGTTACACATCTGAAAATATGGTGAATATACAAGCAAAATATGGTAGCTGCACCGCTAAAGCTGTGACGAATATACAGTTAATATACGACAGCTGCACCGCTAAAAACGTGGCAACTGTACAGGTAATATACTGTACACGCACTACTAATAATGCGGTGAACGTACGGGCAAAATACTGTAGCTGCAAGAATACAAACAGTGGCGAATATACAGGTAAGATATGGTAGCTGCACCACTAAAACTGTGATGAATATACAGCTAAAATACACTATTTCCACTGATAAAAACGTGGAGAATATACTAGTAAAATATAGGACACGCACTACAAAAAAAGTGGCAAATATACAGGTAAAATACAGTAGCTGTACCAATAAAAAACTGGCAAATATAGTGGTAAAATACGGTAGGTGCACCGCTGGAAATGTGGCGAATACACAGGTAAAATAGGGTACGTAAACCGCTAAAATTGTGGCGAATATACAGTTAAAATACGGTAGCTACACTGCAAAAGATGTGGTGAATTTACAGGTAAAATACGGTACACGCACTGCTAAAAATGTGGCGAATATTCGAGGCTTGCGAGGGCGAAAACTCATGGACTCCACACAATTTAATATGAATTCAAGCGAAGCCATTTATTACAGAAACAAGCCTCCTTATATATGCAGTTATTTCCTGATCACGCGTCCACGCTCCAAGCATGCATTAGCTGATTGAATATTGTCCATGTTCACGAGCTGTCCACGCGCCCGAGTCTCACTGCTAATAGGTCTGTTGATTTACATCTTTTTGAGGCCCTGAGGCCTCACTCCCACAGCAGGTGCTGTTCTTCAGCCTTCAAGCTGCCCTTGAGATTCCTTTGGCTAGTTCAGAAATAAATCTCCATCTAATAGAAACCCATCCACACAACAACCTCAAGAAAATTCCACAAATCTCCCACTATTTTCCCTTTTTGTTTCTGAACCAGCCAGGCCTTGTTTACAATGCGCGGAATCATCTTTGAAATACACTGCAGCATACAACATATGATTAACAACAATGATTACAGTTACATATAATGTAGCTAAGCCTTACATAATAAGATCAAACAACTACCCACCATTTGTTAAACCCTAATTCTACTATGACAATCTTATTAACGTGCTGGTTTAGTTTTCTAAAGTACTATGAATAGATCCAGAATGATTAAACAAGTCAATATAACATCTTGCTCTTAAATTCATCACAACCATGTCCTTATGATAACAACAAAAATCTCTAGCAACATGATTTTGAAGGTTAACATGCCTAATACCATCAACATCTACTATTAATTGAGTTAGTATCTCAGAAGTTAGATTAGCCTGTTTAAAAGACCAATAGCTTAACTTTGATATGTCTCCTAAAGCTTTACCAGCTGCTAGACTAGGGAGGAGGAGTGCAGTAGATACTATGGTAGGAATGTCTCATAATTTTACCTCATTTTTGCATTGACTATCTAAGTGTAATATCACCCTTTTGGCTCTCCTGCTGTTTGTTCAAATTGCCATTCTCCACAGAAGGTACACCACCTGCTTGCTAATAGGCTTCTGGACCACCAGGTCTGTGAGCATCTATAACGCTGAATTAGGATCCATGGTTTACATCTGAAACAGTCCTCACAACTTATCTCCCTCCTGTCCGTCTGCATCCGTCAAGTCTGTGTTGTCTTTATTCAGCCATGGCTTAACCCATTTCGCAGGAATCCACTTCGATCCTTGGCCTGTAATGACACAAACATAACTTTTCCCCAGCTTATCAATTGATGTGGCCTTTTCCATTTACCATTAACTAGTGATTTGACCATAACTAATGCAGGTTCTTTCTGATTTAGCATGGTTTTGGGTCATACTTGCAAAGTGTTTCATCACAGGGCAAATTTAGGCTGCACCACTTAGATATAAGTGATTCATCACATACAGTGCTTTTGACAATTGGGTTTGTGGAGTTTTCCCTACTTCTCCCCCCTTTTTGTTTAAAAAAAAATCCAAAACAGTTCAGAATCAGATGTGTGTGTTGGACCTTGACTACGTACTCAGAATCACAAATCAAATTTAGAGGTTCCTCCTTAAAAAGCTCTAAGTAATGTAAAGCTGCGCCAAGTTCTGCTGATAGGGTTGAAACTTCAATAATTTTTACAGAATGATGCCAATCGTTATCTTCATGCCAGACCACTACAGCTTTATGAGACTTCCCAGAACCATCAACAAAAACTGTGCAAGTATGTAGGATCAGACCCACTACAAGTATGGTCTGTGACCTGATGTTGAAGACTTTCAGGTTCTGCATATATTTACATTTATGCATGCCAAAAGCTGTACTGGTAAAAAAAATCAGCTAGTGTAATTGACAAGGACGTAGATTGCAAATAAAAAATCAAAATTAAATTTCACAAACGGAACATGTATGACAAAAGGATCATAGCCTATTAAGACTTAAATTAATTCCCTGCATTTCTTGATCAGAGTAACAATCGGTATATCAGTCTGTTAGCAATCTCATCATACTGTCCCACAATAGCCACAGCTTGTTTCTATGTTGTAGCTATAAATAGAGAAATCTGCAAGTCCAATCGAATACAGTTAGCTTTTAAGGTGGTCATAAATTAATTCCTCAAAGTTTCTAACACCATTTTGGCTGTCATATTTATTGGATATTGTTTTCCCTTACTGGATCGAAGTCCTGTTTCAGATCTATCAGTGTAGTATTTGCTTTATCGAAACATTGGCTGTTAATACTAGTGGAAATACAACATTCAAAATTTCCTTGGAGATTTCTCACTTGCAGCAAGCAGATCTGCACCATCCAAGCAGCTTCTTGTAGGCCATACAACTAAACAGAATTCTCAGAAAGCATTATTTGAGCTTACAATTTACTTAACAAATCTTGACCCAAGAGAGGTATAGGACTTTCTGGCAACTACAAGAATTCATGTATCAAAACTTTGTTCCAAATTTGGCATTCTATTGGTCTCAAAAAAAAGCCTTTCTTTCATTCTCTCCCATGGCCTCAAAACCTAGTACAGTGAATTTACTGAGAAGTCTCTTACAACTAGTTACCACAGAATAAGTCTATTAAAAAAAAAAAAAATTTGGTTTAATTTCCCAGCTTCATTAGAACTACGGATCCACTGGCAGTGCCTTTAAAATTCAACCCTCAGACTCCTTCATGCAATATGACAGTTCCCTAGCAGTAACATCGCTGGGGAGGGGGGAATAAAACCTCCCTCTTGCCCCCATCTGAGATGGCAGGATCTCCAGCCCAGCATGAAAACAGATCAGTTCGAACTCCACATCAAACCAACCTGGCTCCACTCCACACCCAAATCAGTACCAGTCTGACCCAGAGAAGCACTGAGCACTCTGACCCCCAAAAGCTGACCAGTGTGAAAAGACCGACCTCAGCAAGGAGGTAAAATGATGAGCTCTCTCCCCAGATGTGTCAAAACCTAGGAAAAAAAGACAGAAGCAAAAAGAAACAACACCAACAACCCCTGATTCAAAGCCGAGAAGCAACACGGTGCCACAACAAGGACGGATGACAATACTCCAGGAAAAAAAGAAGAGACAGAGCAGGGGGTTTAAAGCCCCATTTTCCATTTTTTTTTTTCTTCTTTGTCTTCTTGCTGCAGTTCGGATGTAGCCAAGGCCACACAGCTGGCGTAATCGCTGGTACGAAGTGGGAGGCTCTGGCAAACTCCTCAATTGCAATGAGCTGAGTTTATCTTGCAGCTTCACACAGGTCCAAAATCCATGTTCAGGCACAGGCCTGGGATATTTTGCTTTTTTGTTCTCCCATTTCACTCCAACCATAACATACTTCATACACAATTCCAACCAGCTCAAGAGTTTCCACATTCCTCAGCTCCATTTACCTTTTACAATTCACAGATGTCAAAAAACAGTATATTAAGCATCAATCCATTATTCCATTTTCCTAAATCAAAGTTCATATTCTAGCAGCTTTAAAATACAACCTCATACAATACCAAGTTCACATTCATCATAGCATTTAGGTGTTTGGTTGGTTGGTGGTTGTTTTTTCGTTTGTTTGTTTGGTTTTGTTTTTTGTTTTTTTTTGGTTTTTTTCAAAGCTGAGTTTAACAATGTAAGTTCTTTTCTGGTCTCAAAATTACTAGATAACAATATAAGCAATTACTCTAATGTGTAAGGATGCATCCTAAGGGGGAGCAAGGTGGAATTTTAGCAGTGGAACCGGTTCCCATTTTGTAATTATCTCCCCAAACAAAATTCTTTTGGTACCAAATAGAAATATGTGGGGATTTTTTACACTGGCAGCATACCTCTGGCACATAACTTTAATGGTTCTGGACAATATGGGAAGAGTTTGCATGTTTCCTCATCTTTTTATTTAAATTACAAACTGCTTCTATCCTGGAGGATTTCAAAACACTTCAGATTTAAAACACAGCTCACTCTTTAAGAGAGCTGCTAACGCTTAGAGGAAAAAGTTGAACATTGGCAGTTAAATAGTATACAGGATATAGTATACACACCCCTGTGGGACAGGGGACAGAACAGGAAGAACAAATGCAAGAAAACTTGTGAGTCAGGATAAAGACAGCTGAGAAGGTGAAGGAAAGAGGGGAACAACAACAACAAACTCTACAAGAACACTGCAAAGGCAATGACTCCTTACCTCCTATAAGCAGAGCTTGCTGAGCAATGGTCAACATGGAAGGAAAAAAAAAACTTCTTCTTCTGCCTAAGTTTTTACTGCTGAGCATGACATTATATGGCATGGAATATCCTTTTGGTCAATTTGGATCAGCTGTCCTGCTGTGTCCCCTCCCAACTTCTTGAACAGCCCCAGCCTACTCATTCTCACTGCGGGGGGTGGGGGGGGGTTGGGGGGGGGGTAGAGGGGGAGAGAGCAGAGTGGGGTAAAAGAGAAAGCCTCATGTTTGCAAGCACTGTTCAGCAATAGTCACATAATTAATATCTTGCCAACACTGTTTTAACCTCAAACCCAAAACACAGCACCACACGGCTGCTATGAAGAAAGTTAGCTCCATCCCAGCCACACCCAGTACACAAGGAAACTAAACAGCAAAGTCCCATTCTGGCAGAGGACTGATTAGACTGGAACTGATTAAATTACTTCTTCACAAAATTAAACATGCTCTTGAACAACTGAGTTCAGTAAACAACCTTCAGAGAATGAGCAGCCCAGGAAGGGCAGCCTTAGAGCCTGCTCCGATTCCCTTCCAGCAGGCCTGCACCCCATGTTTGGAAATATAGAGCCAAAAAATGTTACTCTGCCCAGTACCACGTTTAGGAGCTTAGCAAAGTATTTGACTTGACGGGGAAGATTTGTGATGGCTTCCTGATGGCCAGCCATGGTTGGTTTGGTTTCTTTTATGTTTTGTATAAACAGAGTTATGAGTGGTTGGGTGTGTTTAATTATTATAAGGTTTGGAAACAGTTGTCCATTTAACAGACACTCATGCAGGGACTGCCTTCCGTGAAAGAAGAAATTTGTGGCTTTGGTTAGAGTAAAATACCATTTTCTGTCCTACCTCTAGAAGAGCAGGGAAGGCAGGACTCCTCGCAGAGGCGATGGTACATGGCACCTGCTGCAGCACCTGGCCTGTGCTGACTAATTTACCACGATGTTTTCCAGTGATGCTCATGCTCCCTTTACCACAGGCTACCAGCTCTTCCACAGCTACTCCCCTCTCCACACTTCTCAGTCGTTTTTCACAGCCTCTGAATCTCTAATTATATTCACTGAGTTGACACAATCTGAGCTGTGCAAGGGTTTCTGGAAAAGAGCAGTTATTTTATGCTTTCATACTCCCTTGTACAAAGGGAGCAGCGTGCAATCCCAAAGAAATGTACTGAAGAGACATGAGTTTGTCATTTCAAGAGTCAATGTGATGTTTTGGCTGTATCTGAAGATCAACATTTACAGAGAATGGATGTGTAAATCACTTTTTTATATGGTTCTTCAGACATTATTTACTATTCCAGATGCCTACATACTCAAAGATATTGACTGTAAGAGTTCAGAGTAGAATAGTAAAAATGATCACTTAGTGCAGATATTTTGATTTATAAAAAAGTGATTAAATGATTAAAGGGATAAAATGCAGCTTGGGGCTGGACCAACTGATGAGCTAGAGTGGGCACAGCCCTCTGCAGATATGAATAAAGACCATAAATAAAACAAGTACATATGGCAGCATACCACGGGGTAAGCAGTGGCACACAGAACTCAGTCCCACAAATTATTCTTCTGTAAGCCAAATTAATCCAAGAGAAGTTGAGGTTAGATCTTCTGTCAATCACTTCTGTGCAGACCTACTCAACAGAATTGCAGAAAATGTGGAGCTTGGACAGAACAGAGGACAAGCTTCTAGCATTACACAGGCACCAAAGGAGTTTTCTTCTTGAAATGCCTGCGTTTCTGCATCATATTAATTAACAATATCATCTTTTATAGCCAAAAAGTGGCACAATGTTCATCGTTTACTTAATCATAAGATTAAAAAGATGCTGGCTGTCTTCACACCCTAAGAAATTTCCTGCTGATGTCAGTATGGCCTTTCCCAGTGGCAGAGCAAGAGTGAGAACCGATTTAAAAGCAAAGCCTCAGAAGTCTGCCTGTGCACTGATGGTGGGACCAGGACATCTTCATCTCTCTGCTGGTACCGTCCAAAACCCACATTTCCTCATGCCGCAGATTGCACAGTTACAGCTTTACAACCTAGCCATCCCCACTCACATGAGGACTGCAAACCACTCCTCAGAGTACTCAGTTTACTCGTGACTCCAGAAATAGTTTTAATGATTTATTGAGTATCTTTATGGGAGTAGAACATAAGACAAGGTCCCTTCCAATCCCTACAACAGAGACTTTATCATGCTTTTTTTTTTTTTTTTCACAAGTGACTTTATGATACATTTTTTCCCATGGGAATAGCACTTTGTTGAAAGAACTGAATTGTTCATTATCCAATACTTCTTTTGATACTTCTTTAAGTGTGGCACCTCAAGTTTTGTTTATTACAGATCATGTAAACTTTGCCCTGAACAGGTACAGAATTACTTGTTTACTAATAAACTTCCTACTGCTATTCTGACCTATCCCAATATTTGACCATGTTGAAAGTACCACAGAATTTATTTTTCCGGTATTCAGGGGAGTAAAAGTAGTAGTAGTAGTATTCCTCTTTTGCCCATGGGAAAGATTGCAGGGACTTGATTCAAACTACTACATGCGCACCAATTTTGTCAAGTCAATCTGAGCTACACAAAATCTGATTTATTCAGGGTATTTAGAATTATTTTTTTTTTTTTTTTGTCGTCATAGAAAGTTTATATATGCTTTTATATATTCAAAGTCTATCTTCCATTAAAGTGAACAGCAAAAGAAAGTCCTGAGAGCTTCTGCAAATTTCCTCCCAGGTGGATATCAAGAAAATAAAGAACATGCAGTTAGGCGATCCTCAGTGATGTTCTGGTTTTTAGATTATTTGTCTTGCATTCATCCCAGTGGGAGAAGAGTGACAAATGCAGGAGTGTGATCTAGTTCATCAAGATTTGTATTACCACACTCATCTTTTCTCATCCTGCTAGCTGAAATCAACACTTTGCTACTCTTTTAAATGTGATTTAACCACTGACCACAGGGGCCCATGCAGTGGTGGCAGAAAAATCGTACCTTGAAAAACAGTAAGTCCTTAGTGCAGAACCAGAAAAAGGGTAAGACCTGCTAAAAACAGGGTGAGGCCTTAATGCAAAACTTGTCAACTGTGTCTCTTGATTTTGTTAAAAACCAAGTTTCTCTTTTAGTGAATTTGCCTGTCAGCTAAAGCTTTCATATTAGCTGCTTTCCCAAAAAGCCAGATACATGTTTTGGTAGACACAGCAATGGAATGTGAGGTCATGGATGAGGATGGATGGATGTACATCTCACAAGGGGGGCAACGAGAAACAGGTGACCAGAAACTGACCAACAGAGTATAACATCCCATTCACGTGAATACTTCATATAAAAGTGGGAGATCACAAGGATCTCGTCCCTTTTTCCTTATGGCTGACATTAGGAGAGGACCTTGCTAGTCGTCCCTGGGAACTGAGGCCTAGTGACAGACTGAACCCAGTTCTGGTTGGCCGCAGAGTCCAGTCCAGGACTTCGGGTGCCAGCCCAATATCTGCCAGAGCAGTTGCCGGGACTTTCAAGATTAGTTTTGTATATTTGGTATTCTTTTCCTCTATTTTATCAGTAGCATTAGTAAAACATTTTTAATTTTTTCAACTCTCTTCTCTCTGTCCTTCTTTCCCTCCTGATCGCCTGTCCTCAGTGGGAAGGGGGAGAGGGAGGGGCTGAAGGGGGAATTTGGGGGGAGAGGGGGTAAACAATACATCTGCCAGTTTTATTGTCATCCCGCAATCAAAACCTCGACACTGTGGAAATTTCACAACCACATAATAGTAAGAATGCTTAAAAATGGATGAAAAAAAGTATTTTTCTTTAGTTGTGTAATTTTGAAAAAACACAGTATCACAGTATCACAGTATGTTTGGGATTGGAAGGGACCTCAAAAGATCATCTAGTCCAATCCCCCTGCTGGAGCAGGAACGCCTAGGTGAGGTCGCACAGGAACATGTCCAGGCGCATTTTGAATGTCTCCAGAGAAGGAGACTCCACAACCTCCCTGGGCAGCCTGTTGCACTGCTCTGTCACCCTCACTGAGAAGAAGTTTTTTCTCAAATTTAAGCAGAACCTCTTGTGTTCCAGCTTGATCCCATTACCCCTTGTCCTATAATTGTTTGCCACCGAGAAGAGCCTGGCTCCATCCTCATGGCACTCACCCTTTATATATTTATAAACATTAATAAGGTCCCCCCTTAGTCTCCTCTTCTCCAAGCTAAAGAGACCCAGCTCCCTCAGCCTTTCTTCATAAGGGAGGTGCTCCACTCCCTTAATCATCTTTGTTGCCGTACGCTGGACCCTCTCCAGCAGTTCCCTGTCCTTCTGGAACTGAGGGGCCCAGAACTGGACACAATATTCCAGATGTGGTCTCACCAGGGCGGAGTAGAGTGGAAGGAGGACCTCTCTCGATCTACTAACCACCCCCCTTGTAATACACCCCAGGATGCCATTGGCCTTCCTGGCCACAAGGGCACAGTGCTGGCTCATGGTCATCCTGTTGTCCACCAGGACCCCCAGGTCCCTTTCCCCTACACTGCTCTCTAATATGTAATTTCCCAACCTATACTGGAACCTGGGGTTGTTCCTGCCCAGATGCAGGACTCTACACTTTCCCTTGTTAAATTTCATCAGGTTATTCCCCGCCCAACTCTCCAGCCTGTCCAGGTCCCGCTGGATGGCAGCACAGCCTTCTGGCGTGTCAGCCACCCCTCCCAGCTTAGTGTCATCAGCAAACTTGCTGATAGTACACTCTATTCCCTCGTCTAAATCGGTAATGAATATATTGAATAATATTGGCCCCAGTACTGACCCCTGAGGCACTCCACTAGATACTGGCCTCCAACTAGACATAAAATAACATTTATTACAACTGAACACATAAAAAGTTAGTAGATAAGTAAAAGTCAGCTTTAGACAAGATGCCATTATGAAGATGCCATTCTGAAATGATGCATCTAAGCCTTTATATCGGTGAAATAGCAAAGGTTTTTGGAATGGGAGGTTCCAGGCAACTCGATGTACTGATAGCAATTTTTAAAAATTAAATCTTTATTTATAGAAAATGGTTGGTTTAGGAATATTGGGAGAGGAATGGGATGATATCAAAAATACCAGTGCCAGCAGACTGGTAATGCTTTCGGTGGTGCCAGTTCCAGCCCTTCTCCTCAGTGGCCTCAGGCCTGCAACCCTTCAGGACCCAATGGAGAACAACCAGAAAGGGCATGAGTCGTGGTGGCCACTTAGAGTCCAGTTTTCCAGCCCTTGTTCCTCTGGCCATTTCTGCGGAACACAACAGGAAGGTTACATTCTGTATTGCTTTGCCCAGAGCTCCCCACTGGGAGCCACAGTTTGATATTAAACCACTAGAGACTGTCCAGAAGAGGGCTGCAAAGTTGTGAAGGGTTTGGAGGGGAAGCTGTATGAGGAGTGGCTAAAGTCACTTGGTTTGTTCAGCCTGGAGGAGACTGAGAGGAGATCTCATGGGGCTACAGCTCCCTCACAAGGGGAGGAGGAGGGGCAGGCGCTGATCTCTTCTCTCTGGTGACCAGTGACAGAACCCGAGGGAATGGCAGGAAGATGTGCCAGGGGAGGTTTAAGTTGGACATTAGGAAAATGTTCTTCCCCCAGAAGGTGGTGGAGCACTGGAACAGGCTCCCCAGGGAGGTGTCACGGCCCCAAGCCTGACAGTGTTCAAGAAGAGACTGGGCAAGGCCCTCAGACACATGGTGTGAACTGTGGGGTTGTCATATGCAGGGACAGGAATTGCACTCTATGATCCTTGTGGATCACAGGACATTCTGTGATTCTGTGATTGCCCGGTCCATACCGCTCCCCAGCTGGGGGGCAGCACAGCCTGCAGACCCAGGGAGCCCTGGCTAAGCCTTGCTTAAAACAAACAAACAAAAAACAAAACAAAGTCAAAACAAACAAACAAACAGTTTTACATGAAGTGGCTCATGGTCTTTTTTTAAAATATTGGCCTTTTGCCGACGGCAGGGCACCACCTTGCAGGGAAAGCAGAATTTTCTGGTCTCGGCACCCGCTTTCACAGCGGCCACCCGCGGGGCCCCTGGGCCGCCACGTTCACCCCAGCAGCGTTCCCGCTGGCAGAGCTCTCCTCAGAGCACCCAACCCCACACGGCCCACGACCGCTAAGCAGCGGCTACAGCCCGCAGGCGGGCCACAGCTCCAGGACCCCCCCGACAGGAGGAGCCCGCGGTCGGGAAACAGCCACAAGGCCGGGGCCGCCACCGCCCCCCAACCCAAGCACAGAGTTCGGCGGGCTGCGCCTGCACCTGACCCCGCGGCCAATGGGAGCTCATGGTGGGACACTGTTGCTAAGTAGAACAGAGACTTCGCGCCGCGTCCAACCCCCGATTCGCTGCGAGCCCCGTAGCCAATGGGAGGACCTTGAGGCGAACTGGCGGTGAGGAGGGGGTGGGTGCTCGGCAGCTCTAGCAGCCAGTCAGAATAAGAAGCGCTCCTGGCCGCGTACTCGGATGGGCTGCGGCGCCTGTGCGAGACCCAGTCAGAGGTGGGGTAGGGGCGGAGGGGGCGAGTCAGTGCGCAATTTGAATTGGCGTGGGGCGGGGTGGGAGCGTCTGACGGCGGTGGAAGTCGGGTTGGGGTCGGGGTGAGCAAACGCTCACGGCTGGGTGCGTGTGTGGAGCGGCCGCTGCCATTCCAGCAGCGCCGCGGAGGAGCCCAGCCCGTGTGCCATGGCCCTGGAAGAAGCACCATTTGGGATGGGCCAGGGAAAAAGTAAGTCCCTAGGTTCTCGGGATCCCAGGGGAGGGAGGCCCAAGAGGTCGAAGGGGAGCGACCTACCAGAAATACCCCCAGACAGTCCCTTGGGGGTTATGCTGGAATTTTGGGATGAGGAGAAGTTTACTCAATGTAAGAGTAAAGAGAAAATGATTCAGTATTGTATGGTAGAATGGACTAAGGAGGAAATTAGACCTGATCACATATACTGGCCTATTTTTAGAACTTTTGATGATTGGATGTGTCAGGTTCTAAATTTATATGTAAATGGCAAAGAACCTTTTTGTCAGGAGGAAATGGATTATGCTGCCTGCTGGAGAGGTAGTTCAAAAATGATAGGATTGTATGCTCTCAAGAAAGAAGAGGATGAGAAAAGTCCCTGGGACCCGTTAGAGGCTTTACCTCCGCCGTATCACGGGCAACCCCCATCTCCTGCTGAAAATATCTCTACCGCTACTACAGCTCCAGCCCCTCCTACCTCCCCCCCTTCAAGCAGGACAAGGAGTAAAACTATGAGTCAGGAGGAGCTAGAGGGTGAGAGTGAAGGGAAATTATACCCTCTTAGAGAAGTGCCTATGGGGGGTAATGTAGGGGGCATAGGGTTTGTAACGGCGCCCTTAAACACTGGAGATGTCAGGAATTTCAAAAAGGATATGGGGAAATTATTAGATGATCCAATAGGTGTGTCAGAAGGGCTGGACCAATTTTTAGGCCCCAATATATATACCTGGGAGGAACCTCAGTCTGAGTATTTTATTTACTACAGAAGAAAGGGAAATGATTCGAGTGGCAGGTATGCGAGATTGGGAAAGGAGACACCAACAAGGACCCCAGGGGGACCTAAAATGGCCAACCCAGAGACCTAATTGGAATTCCCAGGACCCACAGGGGAGACAAAATATGATAGATTTAAGGGAAATGGTTATACAAGGTATCCGAGAGGCAGTCCCTCGAGGACAAAATATTAATAAAGCCTTTAATGAGTACCAAAGGCAGGATGAATCCCCCACAGATTGGCTGGAATGACTTAGAAAGAGTATACAGATGTACTCGGGATTAGATCCCGAATCCCCTGTGGGTGCCACATTATTGAAAACTCAGTTTGTAGCTGAATCTTGGGGGGACATAAGAAAGAAATTAGAAAAGATAGATGATTGGCAAGACAGGGGATTACAGGAGCTTCTGAGGGAAGCACAGAAGGTGTATGTGAGAAGGGATGAGGAAAAGCAGAGGGCAAAATCAAAAGTCTTAGTAGCTGCAGTGAGGGAGTGCCAGAAAAAGGAAGATAACATGCCACTTAGGGAAGAACAGAATTCACAGAGAGGGAGAGCAGCCCCAATAAACTGGATGCCTAGGAACAGACCACAGGGAAGGTCAGCCCCAGTAAACAGCGTATCAGTTAACACAGGTCAACGGGAAAGCATTCCTACTTGTTATTATTGTGGGAAAAAGGGGCATATACAGCAGGTGTGTCTAAAAAGGGAGAAAGATGAGAAAATGTTTATTATGTTAGGGGCCAAAGCGACTAACGAGCCCTTGATAAAACTTAAAATAGGCCCCTATCATGAAGAAATAACATTTTTAGTAGATACGGGAGCAGAAAGATCCACAGTACAGCAACTTCCTAAAGGATGCTCATTAAGTAGAAAAACTGCTTTTGTAGTTGGGGCAAAGGGAGAACCCTTCAAGGTCCCTGTTTTATGTGATGCAGAAATAGAATCAGAAAATTGAATTTGCCTTAATGATTCGTTGTTAGTTTCTGAAGCTGAGAATAATTTGCTGGGGAGGGACTTGATTGTAGCTTTAGGGCTGACCATAGGGGTCGAGCAGGGGGAGTTGAAAGTAAAGATTTATACCTTAACCTCGAATGATGAAACAGAGATCAATCCTGCTGTGTGGTCAGCCCCTGAAACCGTGGGAAAATTAGAAATAGAACCTATAAGGATAGAAGTAATAGACCCGGACACTCCAATTCGAGTGTGCCAATATCCTATTCCCCTGGAAGGAAGTAAGGGATTAAAACCTGTAATAGAAAGGTTGCTAAAACATGGCACCTTAGAGCCGTGTATGTCTCCCCATAATACCCCAGTCCTGCCAATCCAAAAGGCAGACGGGACATACAGACTCGTTCAAGATTTAAGAGCAGTAAACCAGCGAACTAAAACCCGATTTCCTGTAGTGGCAAACCCATATACGTTATTAAATCAGATATCTCCCGAAAATATTTGGTATAGTGTAGTGGGCCTAAAGGATGCGTTCTGGGCTCGTCCTCTAGATGAAAATAGTAGAAATTATTTTGCATTTGAGTGGGAGGACCCTGACACGGGGAGACAGCAACAGTTAAGGTGGACTGTGCTGCCCCAGGGATTCACTGAATCTCCCAACCTGTTCGGACAAGCACTGGAAAAATTATTGTTAGAATTTGAATCACCTTTGGGGGTAAAACTCATACAATATGTAGACGATTTATTAGTTGCTGGAAAGGAAGAAGAAGCAGTGCGAACAGGGACTATTAGATTACTCAATTTTTTGGGGGAAAAAGGACTGAGGGTTTCAAAAAGCAAGTTGCAGTTCGTGGAGCCAGAAGTATTTAGGACACTGGCTAGTGAAAGGGCAGAAGAAGTTAGACCCAGACCGAGTGTCAGGGATTATAGCCTTGCCTGCACCAAAAAGTAAGCGAGAAGTCAGGCAATTGCTGGGATTATTAGGATATTGTAGACAGTGGATAGAAGGCTATAGCGAGAAAGTAAAATTTTTATATGAGAAACTAGCAATGAACTCACTCAAATGGAGTGACAAAGATGAAGAACGTTTGAGAATATTAAAAAACTCTCTGATGACAGCCCCTGTTTTAAGTTTACCTGATGTAGGGAGACCATTTCAGCTTTTTGTAGAAACAACTAACCAAACTGCATATGGAGTACTGACCCAAGATTGGGCAGGGAGCAAGAAACCTATAGGGTATTACTCGAAATTATTAGATCCTGTAAGCCGAGGATGGCCTACATGCTTACAAGCTTTAGTGGCAGTAGCTTTGTTGGTGGAGGAAGCTAAGAAAGTAACATTTGGGGGGGAATTAACTGTTTATACCCCACATGATGTAAGAGGGATCTTACAACAGAAAGCAGAGAAATGGTTAACAGATAGCAGGATGCTGAAATATGAAACGACTCTCCTGAGCTCCCCTCGCTTAGAGCTGAAAACAACGGGAGCTAGGAATCCAGCACAATTCCTACTTGGAAATGTAGCTGAATCTTCTAAACATGATTGTGTGCAAGTGATAGAATTACAAACTAAAATCAGACCCGATTTAGAAGAAGAGGAATTAACAAAAGTAGAAAAGTATTTTATTCATGGGTCTTCGAGAGTGGTAGACGGGAAACGAAAATCAGGATATGCGATAGTAAATGGAAAAACTATGAGCGTTCTCGAGTCAGGATCTTTAAGCCCTGCGTGGTCGGTGCAGGCTTGTGAACTTTTTGCTCTATATCGAGCATGAAAACTTTTAAGAGGGAAAGAAGGTACCATATATACAGATTCCAAATATGCTTATGGAGTGGTGCACACATTTGGAAAGCTTTGAGAAGAGAGAGGGCTCGTTAACACTCAAGGAAAGGGGCTAGTACACCAAGAGTTAATAATCAGAGTGTTGCAAGCCCTGAGGGAGCCTTCAGTGATAGCAGTGGTTCATGTAAGGGGGCATCAGAGAGGAACAGAGTTAAGAATTAGAGGGAATAATTTTGCTGACCAAGAAGCCAGGAAAGCAGCAGTGCTACCTTTAAAACCAGTTGTTTTACAGCCTCTGAAAGAAGGATCAGAAAGTACGGGAGAGAAGTCATTCACTCCAAAAGAAATGCAAGAATTAGAAAAGATAGGAGCACAATTTAAAAATAATAAGTGGATATTACCAGATAATAGAGAAATGGTTCCAAAAAGTTATGCTAGGGTAATTTTACACCAGTTGCATCAGAGAACTCATTGGGGAACCCGAGCATTGGGTGATCAATTTCTTAAGTATTTTGGGTGTTTTGGGATATATGAACTAGCGAAACAAATCACCCACGGGTGCATGACTTGTCAAAAGATAAATAAAGGAAACATGAGGCGGGCCCAAGCAGGGGGAAGAAAAACTGCCTATAGACCTTTTGAAAGGATCCAAGTAGATTATACAGAACTTCCAAAAGTGGGACGGCACAAATATCTGCTAGTTATAGTGGATCAATTAACACACTGGATTGAAGCCTTCCCAGCAGCGAGAGCTAATGCTCTGTTTGTGGCCAAGATATTGTTAGAACAAATCATCCCCAGGTTTGGGATGATTTTGGCCATTGATTCAGATCAGGGAACGCATTTTACATCTAAAATACTAAAGGCTGTAGTATCTGCTTTAGGCATAGCCTGGGAATATCATACTCCATGGCATCCCCAGAGTTCCGGAAGGGTAGAAAGAATGAATCGGACTCTGAAACAACAACTATCTAAACTGATGATTGAAACTCAGTTATCTTGGATAAAGTGCTTGCCTTTAGCTTTACTGAACATAAGGACAATGCCTAATTCAGACACTGGCCTTTCCCCTTATGAAATGTTGTATGGCATGCCGTTTACTCAGTGGATGCCAACATCCCCTCCTGAAATTGAAGCTTTATCTTTCCAACACTATGTGACAAAAATCAAACAAAAATCAAAATGAACTAAGAGAGAAAGGGATTTTAAATCAGACTCCGCCTTTAGGGTTTCCAATTCATAAACTACAACCTGGGGATAAAGTACTAATTAAAACCTGGAAAGAAGATACTCTAACTCCACGATGGGAGGGGCCTTTTCTTGTTTTGTTAACTACAGAAACAGCGGTTCGGACTGCAGAGAAAGGATGGACACACGCCTCTCGAGTTAAAGGACCCCTGACAGAAGAAAGAACCTGGAAAGTAACTCAAGGACCAGGGGAATTGAAATTGAAATTAACATGGGATCGGTGATGTAACTACTATCAGTATTGTTCATATGAATGTCCAGTATAAATGAAAATCAGAATGTCTTAATAGTTAAGCATGTTGAACTAAGTTGTATATGTAATTCTCTTATCTGTATTTGATGTTTAGGTTGTAATGAACTGTGATATAAGCATATCCACAAAGGGAAATTACCAACAGGATTGTGTAATAAGCATTTAAGAATAGAAGATAAGGAAACCAAAGCTAGGTTGAGAATTCTAACAGTCACTGGAAGAATACAAAAAGAATAGTGAAGAATGATGGGAGGTGTTTACTAAAGGGGTGTATGGGAATTTAGAGAGTCCACCAGTGATAGGAAGAATAGAGTGTAAAAAGAGAAATCAAATTTCGTGTTGTCCTGTTGCTCCTGGGAACTGAAGGCCGAGAGTTTGGAATACGATAAAAAGTCATCACCTTACGGCAAAAATAGGAAAGGCGGGGACACTACCCTTGCTGCTGAGAAGATGATGAACTCGGCTGCCAGCTGCAACCTGGTAGGCCAGAGAGGCAGAGGGTGTAGAAACCTGGACCTGATCCTCTTGCTAAGAGTGGTGACTTATTGTTCCCAACTTAGCCTGGCCAATCCCTGTACCAAGTGCTATGAGCGCGTGAGAATAGGACGACTGACACAATATGTTCTCAATTATCACACTCATGTTAATTCTGGATGTTATGATAGAACAAAACTGAAAAAATGTGAAATCCAAGGGCAGAAGTTATGGGTAGCAACTAATCTAGGGAAAGGTGGACTCGGTGTAGGCTCTGTCTCCTGCCCTAGGGGAGAACAGAGTATCTGTTTTTCACAAACTGGTATGTGGGGCTATTCAGATGGAGGGGGAGTGCAAGATCAGTATAAGGAGGAGTTAGTTAAGAGTGCTACTCAGGAATTGAAAAGAAGGCGAGAGAAACAGAAAGTGGTACAGAAAAGCAGTGATTGGTATGAAGAAATCAGGCAAAAAGACAAGCGATTACAATTACCAACAGTAGGGAAAAACCTGTTTATAGACCTTATGGAAAAGATAGCCTGGGAATTAAATGTCACATCATGCTGGATATGTGGGAGGTCTCAAATGGCAGAACAGTGGCCTTGGAGAGGAGAGAGTGTAAGCCCAGAAGGATTACTGGTATGGAACAGAATGCATGTAACTCGAGAAAAAAGACCAGAAGGATGGGTATTAAGTCACTTAATAATAGGGCAGATGTGCATATCAAGGGATGATGGTAAACGAGATTTTACTGAATACGTCGGACAAACCCCTTGTAAGTTAGTGTTGCGGGCAAATTCATAAAATACTTCTATTCCTCCCACTTGGTGGCCAGGTCCACCTAATGGATATTGGTCTCGAAATTGTAGCCTGGGAAATGAAACGATATGCTGGAAGAATCAAAGCAAAGCAAACCCCTTTGAGGAAATTGGGGATTTAAGGAGATATTGGCAGAATCCTGGCTCTACCGATATAAACGAACCATGGAAAGCCCCTGATGGATTATTTTGGATATGTGGGAATAGAGCTTATAATGAGTTAATGCCTAGGTGGAGAGGGTCCTGTACAATAGGGATAATTCAACCAGCATTTTTCCTTTTACCAAAGGAAAAAGGGAGTCATCTGGGGAAACCTCTGTACGAAACTTTAAACAGAGAGAAGAGGGGTTTAATAAATGTCCCCATAGGAGGAACGCAAACTTGGAAAGCTGATGAATGGCCTGCGAAAAGGATAATTGAATACTATGATCCAGCCACCTGGGCCCAAGATGGAAGCTGGGGATACCGTACCCCAATATATATGCTAAACCGAATTATCCGGTTGCAAGCAGTGGTTGAAATAACAAGCAACTGGACAGCTGAGGCACTGAATCTTATAGCAAGACAATTGTCTCAGACCAGGGCTGCAGTGTACCAAAATCGGGTAGCCTTAGATTATCTTTTAGCTGAAGAGGGGGGCATCTGTGGGAAATGGAATACTTCTGAGTGTTGTTTGGAAATAAATGATAATGGGGAAGCTATAATGAAAATAGCAGAGGAGATAAAACGAGTTGCACATGTACCAGTACAGAAATGGAATTCTATACTTACTAGCCATTGGTGGGATAACTTATTTGGGGGAGCCTGGTGGAAGAAAATAGGGTTCATGATATTATGCGCATTTCTGGGTTTACTGATGTACCATGTATGATCCCGTGCTTTATTCGGTTAATACATTCAGTAGTCCAAGGCATGCAAATCTCAGCTATGCCTATAGATCCTGAAATGGCAACAAAAGGAATGGGGCATAACTTGATGATTTTAAAAGATAACACCAAACTGGACCTAGCTGCCGCTAGGCAGGTGCTGGCTAACTTTGAGGCCAAAGCACAAATCAATAGGATAAAAAGAAAAAGGGGGAATTGTGAAAAATGTGGTTGTGATTCGTGCTAAGATGTTTCATGTTTACAGGTATAACCAAATGAGGCACGGACTCTGAACTTGGAAAAGGGAAAGGTAGTTAAGTTCTATGTAAAAAGTTATGAAACTTGTTTAGGAAGTTATATTGATAGAGCGAACTAACATTTTAAGGGTTAAGCAACTATATAATAAGGGCCTACTAACAAGCTAACATTTTAAACCACATAATCAATATCTAGTTTAGAGCTGTATGTAACTAATTGTGCTAAAAAAAAAAAAGAAAAAGCAGGACTTCATTAAATGCCGAGATAAGAAGTTTTACAGCACCAGCTGCAACCTTGAGGAGACAAGATAGCCAAGATTTACAGCAAAAAGGAGGCACCAGTCTGGTTCCAGTCGGTTTGGTAGCTTGGATTCCAGCCAGTTCCTCCTAATGAGCCAAAGGTAAAAAGTCCACTGTGATGAAGCTGAAGGAGCCTTCATCCAAAGACCCCTAAAGACCCTTCCTCAAATTCACCAAGTGACATTGCACAGGTGCAACAGGGGAGGATCAAGGAGGGGAATATGTAAATGGTTATCTGAGACTCATTTTAATAAAAGGCGGGAAAGGTCACGAATATGTATAGGCGTTTCTGGGGTCATTATGAATATTTAATACCATACGGTATTTAAGCATATTTCTTATTCTTAAAAGTGTGCGTGTTGGGTGGAGTGAATCCCCCGCGCACCCAGCGCTGTTTTGCTTATGCTCTAATGAACACGTGTGTAAGGAATACAAGGAATTGGATTAAACGTTGTTTATCCATAGAAAAAGCATAATTATTTCAAGGCTATATTTATATATATATATATTTATATATAAGGCCATATTTACATACAAAGCACCTATTACCATATCAATAAACATTCTTTGGAACCACTCTGACAGCAGAGGTAAGAACAGGAGTTAGCCTGTTAGTACCTCAGCAATGGTTTCCAACAACTTAAAAAAAAGCCACAAGACTCTGTTTCTAGAATGTTTTCCTCATCTCGCATTAGACTGGATGACATTTTCATATGTCATGACCTGTAGGTCTCTGTTAAGTGGCTGCTTCCAGTTATGACAGAGGGAGTTTAGAAGCTCTGTAATTAAGTAACTTAAGCGTTTTTGAAAACTCGCTGAAGCCTCGTTTTGTCAGCAACTGGCTTATGCATTGAGATTGAACAACTCATACATATGCTTAAAATATGTGTGTTTTTTCTAGGAATTAAAGTTTTGAGATTGCTAATTTCAGCCAATAGAGCAGCATGTGGATAATTTCATGTTTTGGTCAAAACAAAATTGTGTAAAAACAATACTTAAAATGCATGTTAAAAACATCACTGTAAGCATTTATTCTAATCTTTAATGGTCCTTTTTATTTAGTATAATCATCCTTTTGAAGATGATTTACTTATCTCCATGGAAACTCTCACTTACAGTACGCCTGACGGTAAGAACTTCGTAAAGCTTCAATATTTACGTGCTGTGTATTTATACTTAGTCAAACATGCAACCGGTGGAAGTTATATAACATTTGATGGCAGAAGATGCTGAATTTTGTACACTTTGGTGTGGCCTTTCATATGTAAACTTTGAGGCATGCATGTAATACCTGGAGATTTTCTTTATATGCACCATTTTGGTCTACTGCGTGCTCTGTTTTAGACAACAGAAAAGAGTTATTAGCAAAGTTCAGGATAACAATGGTTAATATTTAGATGACTTGTAAGAAGAAGAATCTAAGTGAAGAAGACTGAGAGGAAACAGAGGATTGACACCTTCCTGTGTAACCTCATCTAGGTGTTCCTGCTCCGGCAGGGGGATTGGACTAGATGATCTTTTGAGGTTCTTTCCAATCCCTAACATTCTGTGATTCTGTGAATGGAGGTATTAGCAGGAAGTTGATACACATGAATGGACTGTGTAATTTCCTTTCCGCTTAGTATTCTGAAAGCTGCTCTGATAAATTTCTCTTATGTCAAATGCCAGGGGGAACTGGGTGGATAGTCTCTTTAACTTTTCATTGAATGTTTCAGTGGTTAGCATAAATCTGTACCACATTGTGCTATGTCATATTTTTCCAGTGTTTCATTATAAATGTTGATCCATTATAGAGTTGACAATGCTTATGCAGAGTTGATTGGGGAAAAAAAAAAAAAAACTGTTGTTCTAAAATACTTTCCTCGGGGTTTTAGTAGGACTAATGACTCAGCGTCCTGGTGGCTTTACAGGGAAATGAAATGTTCTTCCAGTTGTTATTATCACTGAAGTGATGATTATGTTTTGTAAGTCACTTTATCAATTCTTGTAAAGTAGAACTTACCACACGTACACGTGATGTACTACCACAGTACCAAGCCTTATCTAATCATTGCACCAAATATGATTTACCTTTTAAAGGCTTTTACAGACTGGGAAAATTGCATTTCATAGCATTTTGTATACGTTGTCCATCAAGAGAAGGAGAGGGTGGCATACAGCACTGTAATTCACAACCATTGATTTGTATAGACTGGCTTATACTTCTGGTTTACTAACCTCTACTTAGTATGGAATTAATATGGATCTCAGTCCTGTCAAGCCTTAACTATGGCTTTAACTAACGTTGTTTTTGTTTTGTTTTGCCTGACTTCTCAATTAACTTAGAAGTACTATTTTCTCTTGGCTTGTTTACTCATGAGGTTTTGCTTCTACAATTGTTTTGGAGGCTGTTCAGATTTGATAATGTGTTGTTACTATGTAATACGTTCTTCCTAAATGTTTATGTTTGTTAGAATGATACTGGGTGTATATATAGTGCTATAAGAAAAGCTGTGTTTATACTGATCTCTCTTGTTATTTCTAGGACCAAAATCATGGGAAGATGTGTCAACCGAGGACCTTAGAAAATGGCAGGAGGAAGTACTTGAGGTAGCTATTAATGTAGTCCTACTATGCAGTTTGTAGTAATGTTTCTTTTTCCTTCATATATATCATCTACAGGAATAAATTCAAATCTCGCTGTGCCATCTCATATTTTTTTTTTTTACATGTGTACTTTTGGATCTCATCAGAATATTGTCATTGAAGTTAACAAGCATTGAATCAATTTATCTTGGTTCAGGGGTAATCAGCTCTTCAATTCCAGAGGGCTTACTGGTTTCATCATTAGATTTTTTTTTTTTTTTTTTTTTCCCTGCAAAATAATGCTGAAGTAATTAAAGTATCTTTGCAGTCTCAGCACTTGCTGTCTCTGCCAGACTAAAGCCATTACTGTTGTGTGATCTGTATTTTTTTTTATTCTGAGTACTTACATTAAGCAAGCAGTTACTTCTTTTTCCTGAACTCCCTCATAAGAACTCAACAGTGAATTTATTCTAAATCTCAGTGTTTCTACCATAACTGCCAAAAGTCACCTTGTTGCTACATTCCTAATATCTGCCTAAAAAGCTAAGTTATGTGGTGTGCCTTGGGAGTTAACACAGAAGCTGTTTGGAACCGCACAGAGTGAGGGGACAAGGGGTAAAATTCAGTCTTGGGAAACAAGAGAGTAGCTAATGGAGAGAGCAAAGGGGCTGTATTTCCCTTTCCTTTTCCACTCCTGGGTAATACCTTGTGCATCATCTACTAATCCTTGCTGCACAACTTTACAGACTAAATACATTAAGGACTGTAAGAGGAATTATCTGTCTTAGCCTGGGCCAAGGTAGCTAAAGCTTACATTGTTGTAGCGATTTTAACAGCAATAGTATGACAAGAAGTAAGTGATCAGATAACTTTTAACACATATAGTATTTGTGGCTTTTCTCATCAGGCCGTGGGAAACCTGATGGAAATGGAATTATTATTTAGGAAGTGCCTAGTTGTGAGATGTACCAAAGTAAACAAAGGCATCCATTAATTACTATTCTAATATTCTTCTGATATTTCTTCTTTTCCTGTTTCTAATTGCAGTGTAACAGAGGAAGTGAAAGGAATGCAGGTTAAGTGTTTAAGAAAGTAAGTGCCGTAGATTATCTTATCCAAAGAGTCTTGACTTAATAGAAGACATCCTGGTTTTATGCCAAACTCTCTAGGATACTCACTGTTTTTAGTGGGGGGAACCACACAAAACCAATAATGTTCATAATTAAAAGCTTCAGTTAAATATATCTTCCCTAGCATAACTTCCCAGAGAACCTACTCCAATTTTAAGAACTTAGAGCAAATGTTAATTTCATGCAAACCAGGCTTCATTCTTAATTGATCCAGATAGAATGCAGTCCTTCCTAGAAGTTTGTGTCAACACTTCAGATAGTAGATTAAAGAGGCTGTACTTAAAAGAAGAAATTTGTTAACTCCGTGTTTTCTATAAAGGTTGCATTTAGTGGTACTTTCATTATTTTACTGTTTACTCTGAACAGTGTTCATGGAGACCAAGTGAGTTACTTGTACTGCATCAAAAAACTTGCCTGTTATATGTGGGCAAAGGTTTGTGTTCTGTGGCTGCTACAGTCATTAATGAGGGAAATAAAGAACAGGAGAGCTACAGAGTCAAGAGTG
Organism: Columba livia; assembly: GCF_036013475.1. Lineage (NCBI taxonomy): Eukaryota > Metazoa > Chordata > Aves > Columbiformes > Columbidae > Columba > Columba livia. The sequence continues at coordinate 498,287 of NW_027043000.1, read as the reverse complement.
AAAATTGTTACTCCTGGAGCAGGCCACCTGCTGTTGCCTTGGCAAGCTTGGACAATTTAAAGCTCTCTGAACATTTCAAATATTATCTTCCTTCAACTGATGACACAGATGCCACCAGCATCACTGGATCCTTCAGACACTGTGGCACCTGCCGCTCTGTATGACCTTGAGCATGTTGGAAAGGTCAAAACTTCTCAGAATCAATTCCATTAGGTCCTCATCTCTTTCCACACTGTGGATAAATTCTTCTAGAGTGAGCTCCCCTAAAAGGAAATCAAATACCTCTTTGGAGCTGAGGGTTAGCCCCCAGCCCCACGCTCCTTCTCACCTCTAGCCCAGCTCAACGCAAGTGCTCATCTGATTCCAAAGGCGGCCTGCAAAGCAAGAAGGAAACGCTTCACTAATTCACCAGAAAAGGCCATGCTCCTTAACAATGAGCAGCGCCCCACCTTCTCAGCGGCTGGTTGGTGTGTGCCTTCACCCCTCTGGGCTTGTGTCCAGCACCTGCAAAAACAAAACAAAGGCACATCCTCAAACACTGCCCAAAAGCACAGCTTGCCCCCAGCCAGTCTCACCTCCCGCTCCTTTACCTTGGCTGCTGCCCCATTTGGCCCCAGCCCTTTGGGCTGCCACCTCAACCACGTGGAGGCTCAGGCACCATCTGTGAAACACAACCAAAGGATGCTCATACCTGCACCAGCAACACAACCCCTAAAAACAAGCTGCTGCTTCAGCCCTGCACTCAATGCTCACCTCCTCCGAATAGCTGCAGGGCTGATACCCACATTTCCTCATTGTTTTGTTTAATAGGTGTGAAGCAATCAAGCAAATTTATACAGAGGCACCTGGCACACCTTCCCTCTGACACAGCTCACCAACCCACCTTCTTACCCGCCTCCTCTGTCGCTCTTTTGTGCACATGTTGTCCCCTGGCCTCTGAAAAAACGTGCATCAAACAAGTCACCCGGATGCTGACAATCAAGAGATCAACCATTCCAGAGGTCTGCTTTCCAGTTAGAAACACTGCCTGGAGTCCAGCTACAGCCTGCCATTCAAAAAACAGTCCAAACATTAAGACCCACCCATACAAGCCTTAACACCTTACAGATTAAACAGCCTTCCATCCCACCCAACAGCCCCTCCCAGAAGGCTCCGATCCTTTTCATAAAATGCTGCGGAAGCGACTGCCCAGACTCCCTGCCCACAGCTGCTCCATCCCAAATAACTGCACAACCTTTGCCTACACAATCTATGCATATCAACCTATTAACAACCATGGACGCTTAGCGCTATTCCACCAGCCACGACTCAACGCCTCCAGGCAGAGCTGTTCCAAGCCAAACGCGCACGTGCACGCAGTCCCTTAAACTGGATGGCTAGAAAGCAGAGCTGCCAACGCAGCCCAGAACGACACCGTAAAACACAGTCGACTGGAAAAGTCCAAGGCGCAAGACCCATCCAAGCTTTCGGCTCATTAAGCAAGAACACCAGCTCCCAATTGGCACTAGGCCAATCAGCACTGGCATTCCAGAGCCCAGGAACGCACCTGAGAAGACTGCCCTGCCCCTCGAGCACAACAAGTGCCAGCATCGTCTAACAGGCGCAAAGCAGGCTTCGTAAACTACTCAACAGTGCAGACACACAGGCTGGAGCAGCCCTGCCAGGCACAACCTGGCATCATGCTGAAATGTTCCCTGCCCCGTTTCCCTGCCTAAAGGGGACTGTTCCGGGATGGCCCTCTCCCCATGTCAACTTTCAATATATTCATCAGTGACTTGGATGAGGGAAGAGAGTGTACTATCAGCAAGTCTGCTGATGACACAAAGCTCAGAGGAGTGGCTGATACGCCAGAAGGCTGTGCTGCCATCCAGTGACACCTGGACAGGGAAAAAATTAATGAAATATAACAAGGCAAAGTGTAGAGTCTTTCATCTGGGTAGGAACAACCCCAGGTTCCAGTATAGGTTGGGGAATGACCTATTAGAGGGCAGTGTAGGGGAAAGGGACCTGAGGGTCTTGGTGGACAGCAGGATGACCATGAGCCAGCGCAGTGCCCTCGTGGCCAGGAAGGCCAAGGGCATCCTGGAGTATATTAGAAGGGGAGTGGTTAGTAGGTCCAGAGAGGTTCTCCTTCCCCTCTACTCTGCCCTGGCGAGACCCCATCTGGAATATTGTGTCCAGTTCTGGGCCCCTCAGTTCAAGAAGGACAAGGAACTGCTGGAGAGAGACCAGCATAGGGCAACAGATATGATTAAGGGAGTGCAGCAACGCCCTTATGAGGAAAGGCTGAGGGAGCTGGGTCTCTTTAGTTTGGAGAAGAGGAGACTGAGGGGTGACCTCATTCATGTGTACAGATAGATAAAGGGTGAGTGTCACGAGGATGGAGCCAGGCTCTTCTCGGTGACAACCAATGATAGGACAAGGGGTAATGGGTACAAACTGGAACACAAAAGGTTCCACTTAAATTTGAGAAGAAACTTCTTCTCAGCAAGGGTGACAGAACACTGGAACAGGCTGCCCAGGGAGCTTGTGGAGTCTCCTACTCTGGAGGCATTCAAGACCTGCCTGGACACCTTCCTGTGTAACCTCATCTAGGTGTTCCTGCTCCGGTGGGGGGCTTGGACTAGATGATCTTTCACGGTCCCTTCCAATCCCTAACATCCTGTAATACTGTGAACTTTAAACCCCTTCCTGCAATTCCCAGTCCCCCCAGCCCCTGTCCCTCCACTTAGCTTTCAGAGGGCTAAGGGACTATACCCATCCTCAACAAAGGAAAACACCACATGGGCTAAGGGGGACCTTCCTGTAATTGCCAGGTGCATCTTCAATATCTGCAATAAAGGGATATAAAACAAATAAATAAAAAATAAAAACAACAACAAAACATACCACACATACTAAGCAAAGCAAAAGCCAAACCAAGCCCACTGACAAGCATCCTTTCTGTCATATATGCTACTGAACCCGGCTTGGTTCTGAATCTCTTACCTCAAATAGACACCTCTGCTTCTCCAGCTCAGAACCTGCAAACTACTGCAGGAACAAAGGAACAGCAGAACACCAACAGCAAAGCAGCCCAGGAGCAAAATGAGCTCCCTCATGAGAGACTGTGGCTCATATCGCCAAGGCCTCCTCCCCCTTACCCCAATCACCTGGACCTTTACTGGAAATGACAACACCTGCCCTTTTCCTACAACTACATCTATCACATCTGCAATGTGACTGAGTAAGGATTTAAATTTCAGTTTTCTAGGGCAGAGAGAGAAAAAGATATCATACTAAGCTGTATAAAAAGCTAGCTGATTAAATGCAGTAACTATATTATTATTGAAATTATGTACTTACATTTCCTTAAAAAAAATTAATCAAAATGCTATTGCATTACACTGAATTTCTAGCAAGACCACACATCCTACCTAACTTCTACCAGAACTATGTTCTGGGAAGGACTGAAGGACAGAGCAGACTTAGATTCCATAAGAATCTATTCTAAAAAATAAACTAGGGCTTGCCTTGCCTCTCCAGGACTCCCAAGGCCTCCCCTCATCTTCCAGGACTCCCCAGACCCTCCCTCCCTAGGTAGGGCCTCATCTCCCTAGGGCTCCCTTGAGATCCACAGTCCTCCCCAGGGCTCGCCTTGATTCCTCAAGGCACCCAAGTTTTCCCCAGGGCTTGTCTCATTTCCCCAGGGCTACCAAGGCCTCACTTGATCTGCCTTGGTCTCCCCAGGACTCTGCAATGCTCTCCATGGGTCCCCCAGGGCTTGTCTGTATTCCCCAGGAATGCCCCCTTCTCCCAGGGACTCACTTCCGTTCCCCAAGACTCTCCAGTCCTCCCCAGGTCTCCTCCATTCTCCCAAGGGCCACGGTCCCCCAAAACTCATCTCAGCTCCCCAGGTCGTGCCTCAGTTCCCCCAGTCATCCTCAGGGCTCCTCGTCAGCACCTTTCAGCTCCTTATTCCTCCCCAGGGATCGTGCTGGCTCCCAAGGATTCCCCATCTTCCTCTTTGACACCGCACGCTAACTCTCCTTCTTACTGCATTCAGTTCACCTCCTCGGTCGCTTTTTGGTGTGCATCATCATCATCTTCTTCTTCTGAAAAAGATCATTCAACAAGTACGGTACGTGAATGTGGCAAATAAACTGGTAAAATATGGTACGTGAACCACTAAAAATGTGACAAAAACACAGGTAAAATACAGCAGCCGTAAAGCTAAAACTGTGGCGAACACACAGATAACATACGGTACTTCCACCGCTAAAAATATGAAAATATACAAGTAAAACAGGATAGCTGCACCACTAAAAATACGGCAAATATACAGGTAATATACGGTAGCTGCACCAATAAAAACTGGGGAATATACAGGTAAAATACGGTAACTGCAAGACTAAAAATGTGAAAATATGCGGGTAATATACAGAAGCTGCACCGCTAAAAATTCAGAGAATATACAGGAAAAATATGGTACATTAACCACTAAAATTGTGACGAATATACAGGCAAATAATGGTAGCTGAAGTGCTAAAAGTGTGCCGAACATCCCAGAAAAACACGGAAGCTACACCGCCAGAAATGTGGCAAACATATGGGTGAAATATGGCAGCTGAACCGCTGAAAAGGTGGTGAATATACAGGAAAAATACAGCACCTTCACCACTAAAAATGTAAAAATATACAGGTAATATACAGGAGCTGCACCGCTAAAAATATGGTGAATGTATAGGAAAAATATGGTACCTGCACCGCTAAAACTGTGATGAAAATACAGGTAATATATGGCAGTTGCACCGCTATCAAACGTGGTGACTATACAGGTAAAATACTGTACACGCACTACTAAAAATGTGGTGAACATACGGGTATAATACCGTAGCTGCACCAATAAAGAAGTGGGGAATATACAGGTAAACTATGGTAACTGCACCACTAAAACTGTGATGAATATACAGCTAAAATATGCTACTTCCACCGATAAAAATGGGGAGACGATACTAGCAAAATACAGGAAACGCACTACTAAAAATGCGGCAAATATACAGGTAAAATACGGTAGCTGAACCAATAAAAAACTGGTGAATATACTGGTAAAATATACAGGTAAAAAACTGGTGAATATACAGGTGAAAAAGCTGCATGGCTTAAAATGTGAAGAACATACAGGTAAAACACGGTAGCTGCATGGCTAAAATTTTGTCGAATATACAGGAAATATACGGTAAACACACTGCTAAAAATGTGAAAACATACAGGTAAAACACGTTACCTGCACCGCAAAATATGTGGCGGGTATACAGGCAATATACGGGACCTACACTGCGAAAAATTTCACGAAGATACAGGTAAAATACAGTACAGGAACCACTGCAATTGTGGCGAATATACAGGTAAAATACGGTAGTTGCACCGCTAAAAGTGTGATGAACATACAGGAAAAATATGGTAGCTTCAGCACTAAAAATGTGGCGATAAGGATGTCATCCATGTATTGAATGATTGTCGTGGTCGGGTCACTGCGCCAAACTGGTGTCAGCGCCCGATCCACCGTGATCTGGCAGATGGTAGGCGAGTTGATCATTCCTTGAGGCAGCACTTTCCACTGGAAGCGTAGGTTAGGACGTTGACTGTTTGGAAACACGATAGAGAAAGCAAACCGCTCCTTGTCTTCTTCATGTGAAGGTATTGAGAAAAAACAGTCTTTAATATCAAGAACGGCACAAGGTTGCCCCTCTGGTATCATAGAGTTCATGGGCAGCAACGTTTGAACAGGACCCATTGGTTGAATTGTCTTGTTTACTTCACGCAGATCATGGAGGAGACGAAACCCTTCACCGGTTCGCTTGGGTATTACAAAAACAGGAGTGTTCCAAGGGCTGGTAGAAGGCTCTATGTGACCCCGTTGCAGTTCGCGGTCGACTAACTCGAGAAGAGCATCCATTCGAGGCTTTGATAGGGGCCACTGCTCGACCCACACTGGATCGGACGATTTCCATGTCAGTTTGATCGGTGGAAGTGGGTATGCGGCAGTGGCCCTCACGGTAAATTTGTCACCCTGGTTTTCAATAGGGCTAAAGCGTCCCTTCCCAACAGGGGTGGGACTCCTGGCAAGACATACGGGAAGAGAATAATGTTTTTTTCCGGTCCCTTTTCTGTGTGAATTGTGATTGCAACCAATTGAACACTCTTCCGAGCTCAGGTTAGTCCCCCAACTCCACCCACCATTGGAGCATCTTCCAGTTCCCAACACGGAGGCCAGTTTGCCTCAGGGATAACTGTAACGTCTGCTCCGGTATCGATCAAGAAGGGGACACTAATGGTGGTGCTATTTGGGGTATTATAAAGGGAGCAGATCCCCCACACCACTGGCGGGCTATCACACGTTACGGCCAGAGCCACCCTGGGGTCTCGCCCCCAGGGGGTGGTGCTTGCTGTCCCTGAGATGAAGGCAGGTTTGGCTGGACAGCCGGTTGTGCTGTAAGGTTGGTCACCTCTTGAAGGGGCAGTGGATTCAGGGGAACCAGTTTTTGGGGCACCGGGTTTGGAAGCACTGGGTTCGGGAGCACCGCACTCCATGTGGGGTTGGCGTAATTGGGCCGCCTCATATCCCAAGTGGGAGAGGGCTGTGCACGGCCCAATTGCCCTCTCCCCCACCCGTTTCCCTGGGTCTTAGATCTGCATTCCCTGGCGAAGTGCCCCCTCTTTTCACAGGCCCAGCACGGTCCTTTGGGTCGGTTTTGGTGTGAGGGGAGCGCTGTTGACGGATTTGACGGATCCCCCAACTGAGGGCAATTTGCTGTGACATGGCCTGCCTGGCCACATTTAAAACATACCATCATGTTAGTTATTGCGGTGCGAACAGATGCCTGGATCGGGGCTAGGTGCTCTTCTTTCGCAACATGTTTAATCATGTCCGCGATGCTGGACCCTGCTGGCAGTGATCGCAAAATATCTTTGGTCGTTGAATTGCACTGCTGGCGTAGGCATTCTGCTGCGACTGGGCCCTTTGCCTCCGAAGGCAGTGTCGAGGAGTCAATCGCTGCCTGGAGGCGATCTACAAATTGCGTGAAGCTCTCGCTTTCACTTTGTTTTATTGTTGACCATGGCGATGGTTTGGCAATAATTCTACAGGCTGTGTGAATAGCCTCTCTGGCTGCACGTGTAGTTGCCGTGACTTCTTGGGCCCGCAAGCCCTGGGCCTGTAACTGGGGGGTGATCATTGTTGGATCCGAGCCCATTAGCCGCTGCAGGTTAGAACCATGTAGCGGGTGATCCGCCCCAGTTACTTGGGCCAGTTGTTTCGTACAGTTGTCCTCCCATTCTTGTTTAAAAATGATCATCCCTGCTCAGTCAAAGAACAGCCTACAGGCTTGTTTAATATCAAACGGGAGCGTGTTGTCTCCCCCAAAAACACCGTCTATGACGGTGGAGACCATGGCAGAATTAAGCCCTTTATCTGCGATGGCTTTAACAATCGCTTGTATATCCTTAGGGTTTATCGGTGTGTGAACCCTTTGTCCCCCGTCCGACACGCGGACCGGGAATGCCATCACGGACGATGGGGCCCAGTTGGCACACGCTATCTTAATCTTCCTCCAATCCGTAAGAGGAATTTTTTCCCCTCGCGGTTCCACTTTATTTCAGAAGGGGATATTTTTGCTTTTAATTCTGTTTGTCCCCATTTCCTCCTCCGAATATGAATCCGTATCTGAATCGGAGTCGGAACTCGACTGATCAGTCACTTCCGTATCTGATCTGGAACCGGAACTTGACTGACCGGTTACTTCCGAGTTCCGGCCCAGCCCACCACCCTTGCGGGCGGGCCGCTCTCTGCTCCGGTCCCGCCCACTACCCTTGTGGGCGGGCCGTTCCCTCCCTCTTGGCTCGCCCCGCCTTCTGCTCGGGGAGGTGTCCATCCCCCAGTGGCACCTCTCCAGATGAACACCTTGGTCGGCTCTCCGCCCCTTGTCCATGCCTCCACTGCCCCCAAAGCTACTTTCTCTATTGTTCTCTTCCACCCGCTCGCGCGCGCCAGCCAGGTCCAAAACTACCTCCACATTCCCGCCAAGAGCATCTTCGTCCCGCCCCCCGCCCACGCGTTGGGGGCCATCTTGGGGGGCATATGGCGGGGGTCTCGTCCAGACTTCCTCAGACCCTGGTTTCTCAGCGGCGCACCTGGCTTCCTCAACTAACCCGCCCCAAAAGGATTTAGCTCACTCCTGCGCCTCCGTGAGCGGGTCGGGGTTCGGGGATTGGGGGGGGGTTTCGCCCTCTCGCAGATCTTTGGGCTTGGCAGTATCGTCATTATCTGGGGGGTGCGGGGTCTGCGTAGCCGCCCCGACCCCCAGTTGCGGGGTGGCCCACAAGCAAGCCTGTGCTGCCTTCCAGGTCTCCTGCGCCTGCATGGCCTTCCGCAGGGCCTGTACAACTTTCCCGCACGACTTAAGGTTTTTCCCACAGCCCGAGGACATCATTTCCTCGGCAAACGCTTTAGTGCACTTGTCCCACGCCTCAGGCTGGTCAATGACCCCGATTTGCAAAAGCCTCGCAACTGCGAGAGTAAAGTCTTTAGGCTTACAATCAATACCCCATTGCTTATGTAATTGAGATACGACCTTCACGAGGGCTTCCATCCTCCTCGCGGCTCCGGAAGCGTCCTCCTCGCCAGGCTGGTCCTACCGCTCCGGCCGCTGTTCACCTGAGTCCAAGCGATTTTCCCGGGTTTCGGCACCACTTGTTGCCTCTAGGAGGCAGTAGCGACCTGGTTCAGGAACAGCACGGCGACCAACCCCAGGTCGCTCGGTCCATCAGCTCGCAGACACCAATGTGGTGGATGGCAAATGGCGTTTATTGGCAGGTAACACAGGTTTATATACCTTGAGCTTACAACGTCACTTCCGTTTGCTTACATCACACACTCCTACCTGTCTAGGGAGGGGCTACTACCTTTCCGTACAGCGCGAGATCTTCCGGCCGCCAGACCCTAATTACCTACACCCGGATTACCCTCCATGGTGTTTCACAGGCTTTCTTCACTCTAGAATGATGAATCCAGGCATTCTGTTCTCTAATATTGGTAGCAATGAAGGATATCAGGAGGTCTTGAAACGGACCTTCCTATTATGATTCCAAAGTTCTCTGCAAAAGACTTCACATACACATAAATAAAATGTGGCCCTCTATCAGAGGATATAACAGCTGGAACTCCAAACCTTGGTGTTATTTCATGGATCAATGTTCTAGTCACCTCCTAAACTTTTGCTGTCCTGGTAGGGAATGCTTCTGGCCAACCTGAAAAAGTATCAGTTAATACCAACAAATATCGGTACCCCCCTTTTCCTGGGAGTTCTGAAATCTCAATTTGCCATTGTGGTCCAGGCGCATTCCGCTTCCCCATTTGACCCATTTCTAGCTTGGGCATATTTTTGGGATTAGTCTGGAGGCAAAGATCACACTGCTGTCACCTGTTTTACAGTGATATACAAATTTCTAGCTCCTTTTTCCCTAATCAAATGTTTGCATAGTGAGTGGTTCTACTCCCCAAAATCCTTTCTTATGTTCTTCCCTTACTAAAGGCCAAACTAGGTGAAAGGGGACAATAAGTTTTCCCTGGGGGATGTGAACCCACCCTTCCTTATTATATGATTCCTCTAAATCTATGATGAGTTTCGATTCTCTTTAGTATACTCTGGCTTACCTTTTAAAGAGACCTGCCCACCAAGGACTAGAGCACTTTCTGTTTTTACCTTTTGCTTAGCCGTTTGTTTTGCCTCTCTGTCCGCCAGCCTTTTCTGGTTCCGAGCTCACTTTCTGGTGTGCCTTAATATGCATGGTTGCCATTTTCTTAGGAAGTTGAACTGCTTCCGGTAGTTTCAATATCTCCTCCGCACGTTTGATATGCTTGCCTTGAGAGTTCAAAAGTCCCTTTTCTTTCCAAATTGCTCTGTCCACATGCACAAGCCTCACGGTTAGCTGCTTCCGTTTTCAGAGTTTTCAATAGGAATGTCTTTTAGATCTGGTCGATTGGATTATGTTGCTTCGATGGTCTCCAGGCAGTCATGATGAACTGGTTCTCCAAAGTTACCACTGAGGAAAGAAGCTGGGTTGACAATGTAAGTGACGATAATTTCTACACCATCTTGTTAGACACTGTGTGGGATGCTAGCACAGTCATTTTCTGACCCATGGTAAATCTCCAGGCCTCCTGTATATTCAGTACCACTGCGGCAACTGCCTGCAGGCATCCAGGCCACCCCTTTGCAGTTGCGCCTAACTGTTCGGAGAAATAGGCCACTGCTCGTTGATATGGGCCAAGATCCTGTGCCAATATACCCAAGGCTATTCCCTGTTTCTCGTGAAAGAATAGGAAAAATGGTTTACTCACATATTGGAGTCCTAGAGCAGGGGCTGACATCAAAGCCTTTTTAAGTTCTTTAAAGGCTCGTGTGGCTTCCTTATTCCATTGCAGGTGTTTCTGGTCCATACGGTCCAGGTCATGCACATCTCCTTGGTTCTAGTAGCGATTAAAATGTCATCCACATATTGTAGCATCTGTCCCTCATCAGACGAGGCTTCCCAGGATTCAAAATCTTTAGCAAGCTGATTTCCAAATATTGTCGGGCTATTCGTGAATCTTTGTGGCAACACCGTCCATGTGAGCTGGGTTTTACATTTATTTTTAGGGTTCTCTCATTCAAATGCACGTATTGTCTGGCTAGCTTCATGGAGAGGGAGGCAAAAGAAAGCATCTTTTAAATCTAAAGTGATAAACCAAGTCAAATTAGGTGTTAATACTCTCAGAAGGGTGTATGGGTCTGCTACCACTGGGTAGAGGTCCTCAGCTATTTTGTTTATAGCTCATAAGTCCTGAACCACCCAATATGACCCATCTGGCTTGCGGACAGGCAACATAGGGGTGTTATAACTGGACTCACATTCCTTTAATAACCCTATTTGCAGGAATTTCTCTATTACTGGCCGAATTCCTACTTCTGCCCCTCCCCGCTTCATCCCTCGCGGGCGGCGAGCCCGGAGGAGAGGCAGTCAGCTTTTTTTTTTTTTTTTTTTTTTTTTCTTTCGCGGCAGCTTATCAAGGGGAAGCTGATGGGCATAGGCTTGGGCTCCTCTTGCCCTTTTTCTCTCTTCATTTAATTCCTGCGACTATAAACTTTATATGCAATTCTGCAATTCCAATTAGCTGAGCAATAGTTAGGTCCCTCAGCTCCTACCTTTTGTAATTTCTTACAGATGTCAATAGACAGCATATTAAGCATCAATCCCTTACATTAATTTTAGATCCAAATCAATCTATCCACAGAACAACACTAACTGCAATACAGCTAACTCAGAATTTCACATTCAAATCACTTCCCCCACTAATTTACTCTCATGTGTACAGATGCATCTGAAGGGGGAGCAAGGTGGTACTTTAGTAACAGAACTGGTTCTCATCTTGTAATTATCTCCCCAAAGAAATTCTTTTGGTACCAAATATAAATATACAAACTAAAATACTGAGCTCAGACACGCAAACCAAATACCAAGTTCAAATATGCGAACAGATCACAATTACACTTCTTCAAGCCAATATCTCAGTTTTAGCATTGCAACTTTGAACTGCTCACTGCTCAGCCAGGTGGAGGCACCGCTGGCTCTCCCTGACAAAACAGGTCAGTGCGCGCTGGAGCCCCATTGGCACCCTCCCCCCACCGCTGCCGCAGTGAGCTGGACTGGGCAAGGCTTTTATTAGTGTCTCATCTGGTGTGCTACAACTGTTATCCCAAAAACAGGATTCTTTATCCGGTGCACAAAAATACACAAACCAAACCAAAACAAATACACAAACCAAACCAAATGCCGAACCTACAGAGGTTTTCCTCTGTCTGACGGACGGCGCCTAGGCTGTACCTCGGGAGCTCCCTGCCCAACCGAGCATGGCTTTCGCCGCATCTGACCGGCAGGCTACCAAATATTAGGTACCCGAAACCCAAATAATAAAAGCACCTTCTTACCAATCAGAGGTCCGTCGAGAGCAGCGGAGGGTCGGTCGCGTCCGATGCGCTCCCTAAGAATACCTCGGTGCTAGCCGGAGCGAGATCGAGACGCGATTCGCCTCAGCAGTGCCCACGAGGTCCCACCTGGGTCGCCAAAAATGTTAGCAAGCGAAAACACATAACCACGAACGTAGTTATATGCGGTGCTTTTATTTCAGCACTGGGAAACCAGGGGTTCGCACCCAAAGCTGGTTTCAACCACTGATTTGAACTCCACTACATTTATACAATTTGGTCACATACATATTCATTAGGTTTACAACATATGTATTGCATATTCATTAGATTCCACAACTATTTCGCAATATCAATTACGACATCTTTGGAACTACTCTAAGCATGCGCAGTGTCCTCTGGTGGTCGTTTAGGTGGTCTTCAGGATGAAGTAAGTAGTCTTCTTCACTCGTGTGCTTTTCACCTCTTGTCACAGCACATGCGCCACTATCCATATGCTCATTATAGAATCCTGTGAGACTCTTGGATGCACATCCTACACTTTCAAGATAAGATAAGGACTAACTTTCAGCTCTCTATTCTCAAAATAAGATAAGAACCTGAATACAACCTGCAAAGCTTCAAGATGAGGTAAGAATCTTGGACATAGTTTACAAAACCGAATACAGCTTACAAAAAAACAGTTCAACTATAACAAATATACAGCTAAAATACGGTACTTCCACCGATAAAAACATGGAGAATATGCTAGTAAAATATAGGACACGCACTACAAAAAAAGTGGCAAATATACAGGTAAAATACGGTAGCTGTACCAATAAAAAACTGGCGAATATAGTGGTAACATACGGCAGGTGCACCGCTGGAAATGTGGCGAATACAGAGGTAAAATAGGGTACGTAAACCGCTAAAATTGTGGCGAATATACAGGTAAAATACGGTAGTTACACCACAAAAGATGTGGTGAATTTACAGGTAAAATACGGTACATGCACTGTGCGTACACGTACGCAGGCACGTCGCAAGAAGAGCCGCAGGCCACGAATGCATTGCAAAGAGCAAGTTTTATTTAAGTTACCTCTCTACTGGGGGATCTCCGAAGCCACACCTAAGCTCCCAGGCAGAGGTGACACAAGCGGGGACGCAGGCGCTGGTGAATTCAGCCCTGCTGGAAGATCACTGGGCCTGCTGACCTCGCCTGTATTTCAAGGCTTCAGGCAGGCGCAGCCTCCCGCTCTTTCTCAAAACAAAGCAGGAATCTCAGACATAGTGATAAGGTGCCTAGAGTTTCTCACAGGCCTACGTTATCTAACACAGAGGTTCTACTCATCAAGCACACAAGGTCAGTAAAACAATTAGTGTGACCTATGTGCTTTTTCTACAGACAGGTGCAAGTCACTTGAGCGTATTTACATTTAACTAACCTCCTCACCAAATCTTCCACTATATCCCCATACACACTGCTAAAAATGTGGTGAATATTCCGGTAAAATAAGACAGCTGCACCAAAAAAAAACTGGCGAATATATGGGTTTAATATGGTAACTGCACCGCTGAAAAAGGTAGCGAATATACAGGTAAAATACGGTAGCTGTAGCGCTAAAAATGTGGCGAACATCCAGGTAAAGTAAAGTTACACCGCTAGAAATGTGGCGAATATACGGGTAAAACACAGGACACGCACTGCTAAAAAAGGGGCAAATATACAAGTAAAATACGGCAGCTGCATCAATAAAGATGTGGCGAATATACAGGTGAAAAAAGGCACGTGCGCTGCTAAAAATGTGGTGAATGTTCAGGTAAAATAAGGTACGTGAACAACTAAAAATGTGGCGAAAATACAGGTAAAATACCGTAGCTGCACCGCTAGTTACATGGCAAAACGGGACTGTACCTGGACCGTCCCATCCCTTACACCAACTTTAAAACCTCTCCCTGCAACTCCCAGAGCCTCCCCTGCCCTGGTCCCTTCGCTTAGCTTTCAGAGAGGCATGGGTCTGAATCCATCCGCAACAAAAAGAAACACCGCATTGTCTAGTGGGGATCTTCTTGCAGTCACCAGACTCCTTTAAAACATCTTCGTAAACTACTCAACAGTGCAGACACACAGGCCGGAGCTGCCCTGCCCAGCACAACCTGGCATCATGCTGAAATGTTCCCTGCCCCGTTTTCCTGCCTAAAGGGGACTGTTCCGGGATGGCCCTCTCCCCTATGTCAACTTTCAATATATTCATCGATGACTTGGATGAGGGAATAGAGTGTACTATCAGCAAGCTGGGACGAGTGGCTGATATGCCAGAAGGCTGTGCTGCCATCCAGCGAGACCTGGACAGGCTGGAGAGTTGGGCAGGGAAAAATTTAATGAAATATAACAAGGCACGTATCCTGGAGCGGGACGGCTGCGTGGCGAGTGAGCCAGCGAGGCTCTGTGTCCCTGAAGCCTTGTCTCGTAGGAGTCCCGACACCCCAATGCATTCTCCTAGGCTGAAGGACAGCTGAGCGCCCGGAGTTATGGAAGAGGAAGGGAGGAGAGGAGGAGACAGGAGCACCTGAGCTGTTAGAAGCCTCCCGGCAGCGCCAAGAGCGAGAGCTGCTGTGAGTCCCTGGCCCTTGGGGCCTCGGCCCCAGCTCGTGTGTCCTGTTGCCTCCCTGGCCCTCCGTCTCCTTTTTCCCCACGCTTTCTCTGGCCTGTTCTTTTCCTCTCCGTGTACATACCTGCTGCTCTGTCTCCCTACCTTCCTGTCTTTGGCTTTCCTTCCTCCCTTCCTTCGCCTTCTCTCTCTATGCCTTTGTCGGGCTGAGAGTTGCCAGCTTTTTTCCTTCTGTATGGCACTGTTTCCATCCTCATTCCTGTTCTGAGCCTTCGTGCTCCTCCCTGCCCCCCGCCCCTTTTTTCTTTTTTTCTTTTTCCTGTCCTCCGTCTCTCTGTGGGGCTCCTAATTCCTCTCTTTCTTCCTCCAACCCCCTGTGCTTCTCCCAGTCTCTCTCTCTCTGTCATTGTTTTTTGTGGGAAACTGCAGCGGGTCTGTGGAATCCTTGACAGAAAATATGAGAGTAGAGATCAGCCTTGAGATATTAAGATTTACCCCTGAGAAGGATGGGAGTAAAGGAGTATCCGGAGAGAGGAGAGATGTACCCGTGAGAGAGAAGGGGATAGAAGAATAATATGGATGATAGTAAAATTAACCAATGAGGTGTTAGTGCTGTAACTTGTAACCAATAGTGAAAAGACACATGAACTGGTAGAATTGTATAAAAATGCATTTGTAGCAATAAATGGCACCTATTACTTTCATCTTGAACGAACTTGGTCCATGTCGTTTGTCCGTCTCAACCGTGACATATGGTGACCCCGACGTGATCCTGCTTGAAGAGGATCTCGCATGACAAGGTGACAGCGTGAAGCTGTGAACAGCCAAAGAAGAGCTGTGGAGACGGAGCCCGGTACAGCTGATAAGAGCAGCCGAGGAGAGCTGCCGAAGATCTGGATCGACTGAAAAGACACCTCGCTAAGGAGGAGGTGAGCTACTGGGAACAGGGGGGGTGAAACTTATCTAAAGAAGAGGGTACTATATTATCTACATGGAAGCTGCAACTGAACTGTTAACGACGTGGCACTTGTTATTAGATACTCTGAAAGAGTTAAAACAGCAACAGGCAGAGGCGGCGGAGGGGGATGGTCTTCCTGGCTCTCCTGGGCCAGATTCGGAGAAAAAAGCAAGATTAAGTACTGCTCCGACCCCCCCTGTTACTAAGGATTCGTCAAAAACGCCCAAGTCCGTATTATCTGACATGGATAAGGATCCGCGGCACTTTCTTGGAAAGTTAAAAGGAATGGAGGAGGAGCGTACGTATGTGTGGCCCCGAGATCAGAAAAAAACTATGAAAGACTCGTATACATATGTGTGGCCCCGAGATCAGATAAAAGCTATGAAAGACTCACATGAAAAAACAGCGTTATGGTCTCGGGAGGGGCCCTCAGAGCACCAGTCGGAGCACCGGTCAGAGCGGTGCGTTCGGCCGACCGCTCCGCTGTCATCAATCACAGCTCAAACCTCTCCTCTACCATCATCAACCGCGGTTCCGCTGTCTGCGTCACCGCCATTACTCACAGTTCAATCCTCTGCCCTGCCGCTATCAGTCGTGGAAGAAAAAAAAATGGACTTTTTTTTTTCCTATCCCCCCTTGCCTGGAGATTTAGGTGGGGAGGACCCCTGCCGCGATTGAGAGACGGGGACGCAGCTTGATGCAAGCAAGGTGTCCGCTTTATTGTATGGCAAACATACATTTATATAGTCTAAGGCACACATGTTTCATGCTGATTGGCTAATCACTTTAACAGACATTAAGCTCGCTAAGGCGGGAATCTTAGTCAGGCAGTGTTCGCATGGTAACAAGATCGTTATCTCTAGTCACAAGCTGTCCCCCGCTCCAGGGCTCCAGGGCGCAGGCACCCCCACCGACCACAAGCTCCCCGACTTTCGCCTCACAACTGACTTTCGTCTCACAACTACCGCAACACTTAACTTTATTCATACAGCAAACTAGCCTATTAACTCCAAATACAGAAAACTAACTTGTCAACTCTAAATTCAGACAACCCACATCTCCCCCTTTTTGTTTTAATTAACTGACCCTCCCAAGGTCGGCAAACGACCAACTCGAGGACATCTTATTTCACTAACAGCTCCGTACTGGGGGTTTTCGTAATTTCTTTCTGATCTTGGTCCGCTCCTTGCTGCACGAGGAAAATCTTGTTCATTGAAGCAGTTATTGATTTTTGCAAGCATTGTAACACACATGGGATTACTATTAATGATGCACAAATCATTAAAAGAACAGAAACTCACAAGCCCCTTAGGTTGTCATTACGCCAGCTCCAGTATGAGCGGTTGAGATTGCTTTCCAAGTCTGACTCGTTTACGTACCCTACAAAATCCATCAAATCTACATACGGGTATCCAATTAAACATGTCCTAAACGGGTCACCTACTTGCGCTAAAGACAAACAAAAATCTGTAGTCCCGGTACGATTAGCCCAGGTAAGCCACACATTAGTACGAGGATCAACGTGGTGCAAATCAAAGCCCATACCAGCAGCTATAATCACAAGTAAAACAACTATTCTTTTGCCCATTTTCGTAATTGTTTGCTCTTCCTCCGTATACACTCTCTTTTTGTCTGTTCCCACTTTCCCGGGGTGACTACCCAAATCTGCGGTATTTGAATGTCTTTGGCGCATTCAATCTTAGAATATAAAATGTCCCCAGACCTTTGTGCTACAATTTTCCCCCAATCGTCAGAATAATAATCATACCGGGGAGAATATTCTGTCTCTCTACCTGTTATCAATAACACCTGAACTGTATTCCACTCAATTGTTAGGCAGTTATCACACCAGCGTCCTACTGTATGGCGATTTAGCCACTGTGATTTCCCACAATTAGCACAAATTCTACAAATCCACGGATTACATTTTTCACATTGGGGACATTTAAGCTCCCATTCGTTAACCTCTGGAACAGAGTTCGTTCAATTATTGATCGGTAGTGTCTTCTATGTCAGTCGCAGGATCAGGACCAGGAATGTCTTCAGGAGGCTGCTGCAGTGTCTCTCGAAAAGGTCTCATGTTTTTAGCTGGGATCCAGCGAGGACCTCTTTCTGTGGAAACACAAGCATAGCCTCTTCCCCACATGACAAGGGGATAGGGTCCCATTATCTTACCTGTTTCGGGGTCCCGGATCAATACTGGCGGCTTAATCTTGGGTTCAAAAAGGGTGTTTGTGCTAAAATGGCGAACTACTGGAGGATTGCTGTCTCATAGGGAACAATTCAAAAAGTTAAAAACATACAAGGCCTTCTGTATTCGCTTCTCTGGCGTAGTGGCTCCTATTCCCCCTTTTTGTTTTAATAACAGACGTTTTAAGGTTTGGTGGGAACGTTCTATTAAAGCTTGTCCCGTAGGAGAGTGAGGGATACCTGTAACATGTGATATACCCCAAGAGACAAAAAAGGTTGTTAAGGTTTTAGATACATATGCGGGGCCATTGTCAGTTTTAATTTGAGAGGGTACCCCTAAAGTAGCAAAAGCGCGCATTAGATGTTTTTGCACATCACGTGCTTTTTCTCCTATATGACAGGAAGCAAATAACATACCTGAAAATGCATCAATAGAGCAATGAACAAACCTTAAACGACCAAATTCAGCAAAATGAGTGACATCTGTTTGCCAGAGTTGAAGGCTCTGTAGCCCTCTGGGGTTGACTCCTTCTGCTATAGAAGGGAAAGAGTGCCTTTGACAATCAGGACACACTGCAATGATATTATGGGCTTGTTGTATAGTGAGGTCAAATTGACGCTTAAGGCCTGCAGCATTTTGATGAAAAAAGGAGTGGCTGAGTTTAGCTTGCGCTAATCGATCTGGTAACACCTGCACCGGTAGCGTAAGCAAATCCGCTTGTCGGTTCCCTTCTGCAATAAAACCAGGTAGAGAAGTGTGAGATCGAACATGCATAATAAAATAAGGGTGAAGACGGGAATTTAACAGAAAGATGAGTTCTTGTAACAAATTAAACAGTGCCGTATGAGAAACATCTCGTAGCACAGAAGCTTCTGCTCGGCTAACAATTCCTGCAACATAAGCAGAATCAGTGATTATATTGAGAGGAATAGACCATTTTCGAAACACTCGAACAACTGCAGACAATTCTACTATTTGAGGAGAACCCTGTACAGTCTCTACATCTGAGTTCCACTGTTCTTGATGATCATCCCACCAAAGGATAACAGACTTGTGAGATTTGCCAGACCCATCCGTGAATACAGTGAGGGCTTGTAAAGGCTGGTCACTCCGCTTTGGAATAGGTAAAAGGTGAAAATCAATGCTTAACAGTTTGTGAGAAGGCGGATGAGAAGTGAGTTGGCCTGCATAGCCAGTTAGAGCTATGCCTAGTGCATCTGATTGTTGTTGTAGCCATTGCAGGTAAACTCTTGTTACTGGCATACATATAAGGGTAAAGTCCGTGCCCGCCAGGGTAAATAATCGCTGTCTGGCCCTGATGATTAAAGATGCAAACATCTCATGTTGGGTAGAAATCGTCTTTGTGGCTTGGTTAGGTAAAAAAATCCATTCAATGATCAGTAAAGGGTCAGTTTTCTGGCAGTCCCATTGGAAAATAAGTGCATGAGGCTGTCTAGCAGGGTTAAGGATGATTAATTGAAAAGGCAATTCTGGTTCCCATCGATGCGCTTGTCTGGAGGTAATCGCTGCCGCAGCTTTATGCAAGGAAGCTATGGCTTCAGGACTGAGAGTTCGCGGAGCGTTTAAGTCCGAGCTTCCTTTAAGCATTTCGAATAAGGGACGAAGATCCGCCTTGGTGATTCCTAACAATGGTCTGACCTAATTGATTGTTCCCAGCAGTTTTTGCACGTCATGTAAATTCTTTACATTCGCCTGTATTTGTAAAGGTTGCGGAGCAATAGTCTGAGCCCTTATACGCCATCCTAAGTATTTCCAAGGTGGTATTTTTTGAATTTTTTCTGGTGCAATACAGAGGTCTGCTGATTTTACAGCAGCCATGACAAGGGCTACAGCTTCCTCCATGACTTCATGGTGCTGTGCTGCCACTAGAATGTCATCCATATAATGATATAACAATGCAGCAGGTACTACAGTTCTGACAGGACTAAGTATTTTTGCTACATACCATTGGCATATTGTAGGGCTATTTTTCATTCCCTGCGGTAGCACAACCCACTGGTATCTTTGCAAAGGGGCTTGCATGTTGACGCTAGGAACCGAAAAGGCAAATTTAGGAGCATCATCTGGATGCAATGGAATGTTGAAAAAACAATCTTTGAGGTCTATAATGGTTAAATGCCAATCTCTAGGGATCATGGCGGGTGATGGAAGCCCAGGTTGCAGGGCCCCCATGTCTTCCATAGCGTCATTCATTTTTCTGAGGTCATGGAGCAAGCGCCACTTGCCAGTCAGTTTTTTAATAACAAAAATAGGCGAGTTCCAAGGACTCGTAGAGGGTACAATATGTCCCATAGATAGTTGTTCATTAACTATTTCTTGGAGGGCGTGAAGTTTTTCCAGCGGCAGGGACCATTGATCAATCCAAATTTTCCAAGTTAACTTTAGGGTTTCACGCCCCTCAATGGCCCCACCTAAAAATGTGTCTGGATAGACATCCCCCACTGAGACAACACATCACGCCCCCACAAGACCATAGGTACTGGTAAGATAAACGGTTTGACTGAGGCAACTTGTCCTTCTGAATTTTGAACTTGTATTATTTCTGCGCTTTGGCGGCTAGCTCCATACCCCCCAATTCCTGCTAATGTCTGAGAGACATCAGCTAAAGGCCACCTAGAAGGCCACTTTGCTTGAGAAATAACGGTAACATCTGCACCTGTATCAATAATTCCACTTAACACGACTTGTTGACCTCTGCAAATGAGGGTGCATCGACATATAGGACGTTTTTGTGAGATGGCTTGAACCCATAAAATTAGTGGTTCTCCCGTAGATCCAAAACTTCCCTGTCTCTGTGGGAGCAATTGGTCAGGGATTGGGACATAGTCTTCCTTAGGGATCAGTATCAATTGAGCGATACGACTTCCCTCTGGCACTGTACAAGGAGGAAACGGGGTCCAGGCCATAATTTTGATTTCTGATTTACTGTCAGGATCGATTACTCCGGGCAATACAAAAAGTCCTGACAGAGTGGTGGACAATCTTCCTAATAATAATGCTTGCGTTTGAGGGGGCAAAGGACCTGCAATTTTGGTAGGCAGTAAGTGAACAGAGGAATCAAGTAGCGTTACTGTGTGGGCGGTTGCCAGGTCCAGGCCGGCGCTCCCTGCTGTTGCTGGGCAGAGACTGGAAACATTCCTGTTTCCCCCCCCGGCGTTTGTGGGGGCGCCGGTCGTGGAACTTGTATCTGTGCGCGCCGCGGTCCCGCGCTCTGCAATCGGTTTCCCTGTATGGGGCGCCCTTGAGAGTCGTATTTAGATCGACATTGGTTAGCATAGTGGCGCCCTTTTTGGCACTTAGGACAAACTCCAGGTATTTGGGGTCGTTTCCCAGCATTGGCACTAAAGCAATCTTTTTTAAGGTGTCCCGGTTTTCCACACCCATAGCAGTTTCGCTGTGGGTCGGCGCCCATCGGGCCGTGCATGGCCGCAAAAGCAGCAGCCATGGCCTCATATTTATGATCCATAGTGCCAATTCTATTACAGGCTTCCACCATTTCAATTAAGGTAGGGTTTTGATTTGGGAGAGACTTTAAGAGCTTTTTACAATCGGCGTTAGCGTTTTCCACAGCCAGTTTAAGGAGTAAAATCTCCCGAGCTTGTACATTATCAACTTGCCGCTCTAAGGCTTGTTTTAATCTATCCATAAACTGCATATACGGCTCACGGGGTTCCTGAGTGATACTAGTGAATGCTTTTTGGGGTCTGCCAGAGTCAGGAACTCTCAACAAGGCCCTTTTCGCTTCTTCTCTGCCTGCTTCCAAAGCCTCTCGAGGAATGTCGCTAGCTTGGGCTGCCGGGTCCGAAAACTGCCCTGTTCCTGTGAGGTGCTCTATAGTCAATGCAGCTAAGGCGGCATTAGCATGTCCTGCATAACCCAGCAAAACTATCTGCAATCCCATTCTCCATTGAGACTCCCACATTGTATATTGTGTTGGGGTTAATAACAATCGCGCGAGAGATTTTAAATCATGTGGGGTCATGACATATGTATCGAATACAGAAGATAAAAGGCTTGCAAAATAAGGGGAAGACAACCCATGCTCGGTAACTGTACGGCGCAACTCCTTAATGACCGAAAAAGAAAGAGCTTCCCACTGAGCCTGAGCCCCCCCTCGTCCTTGGTATATAACGGGGGCTACTATAGTTCTGGCTATTTCCAACTCCCCCTCGTTTATTGCTTGGCGCTTAATCTTTCCCCAAACCTCATGAGGATCAGGGGGAAAAAGATTAGGTTCCTTTTCAGGGTCAATCGGACCCGGGTCAAAGGGATCACCCTCCGGGGGATATCCAGCAGCACAAGCTAACGGTGGCGCAGAGGGTTCCGCCCCACCAGCGATTTTAGAAGGGCAGGGGGGAGGTGACTGAGCTCCCTCCTCGGAGCCTCTCTGATTTTGCTCTTGTGCCTTTATGGTTTCAAAGATTTTTCTCCAACTGGGGAGCATATACTGCGCTTCCTCATCTCCTGAGGTAGCTGCGTCCCATAACTTTACCCCCACATCGTCCCAAAGTTCACGCGTAAAAATAGAAGAAGCAGTCACCGCAGAGATCTTAACCTGCACCCATTTAAGGATTAACTTAAGATCTTGTTCCAAAAGAGTCTTTTTCCCATGCTTCTTAAGTAGAGCTTTCATAAGCTCATAAACGTCTCTCTCAGGGGAAGACTCCTGATTCCCCATTTTGCTAGTTTCCCGCAGCTCACCTCTCGTTCCAGACGGAGGGATTGTTTGGCCGGCCGGCTTATCCTGCTTCCTTTCAGCAGCTCATTCCACGTTCTGCGGGACTCGCGACATGCCACCAGGTAGGCGGTTTTTCAATCCTCGGCGGTTTCGTCGCTGACGATCACATCGGGGTCACCAATTTGCCGCGACTGAGAGACGGGGACGCAGCTTGATGCAAGCAAGGTGTCCGCTTTATTGTATGGCAAACATACATTTATATAGTCTAAGGCACACATGTTTCATGCTGATTGGCTAATCACTTTAACAGACATTAAGCTAGCTAAGGCGGGAATCTTAGTCAGGCAGTGTTCGCATGGTAACAAGATCGTTATCTCTAGTCACAAGCTGTCCCCGCTCCAGGGCTCCAGGGCGCAGGCACCCCCACCGACCACAAGCTCCCCGACTTTCGCCTCACAACTACCGCAACACTTAACTTTATTCATACAGCAAACTAGCCTATTAACTCCAAATACAGAAAACTAACTTGTCAACTCTAAATTCAGACAACCCACAGACCCCCCCGTGGTGAGCCAGACCGAGCCAAATAACATAATTCCTATGGATTTGGGTCCCCCCAACCTGCCCCTGCCTCCCTCCCACACTGCTGAAAAGCGAATTCCTGAGGGTGGGGGTAGAGTTTCAGAGCATAAACCGAACTTACCAAAAAGCTGGGATTTACCCCCAGTTTCGATTACAGTTAAACCACGGGACCCTGTGCATTTCTGGAAGAGACACTAATTGACACACCACAACTACAGGCACGATAACTTTCTGAAATCCTGAGGCAGTCAACAGACCTCGCATATCAAGCTACAATAAAGGTGCCTGAAACCGACAAAGCAGCCAAATCATTTGCAACTATTAATCAGGGTGCCAGTGAGAATTACATGCAATTTATTGACCATCTTCAAGAGGCCATCAATAAGCAGGTTGAAAACTTAGAAGCTAACGAAGCATTGCTGTTGAAATTAGCAGTAGAGAATGCTAATGTTTGCTATCAACATGTTATCTGCAAGTTTTACAGTACATATTATGTGTTTCTGTGTATTGCCTCTCTGAAAATCAAGCAGCTTCTTAGGAATGTGAGTTAACTGTTTTACTAGTTGTTTTTCAGTGCGCCGTAAAACTCTCTCCCCATTTTTCCCAGTCGTGCTGCAAGCAGCCTGTGTTTTCTACCCCTCCCTCCCCCTTCTCAAAGTTTTTACTTGCAAGATGGGGTCAGGAATAATTGTTTTCAGTTGTGTTCCTGAAAAATCAGTATTGGGAGGTGTTTTAAAAGTTAGGAAAGCACTCAGAATTATGCGGAAGGAAGATCTTGTTAAATATTCAAATCAGTGTTCGCTGCTGTTTAAGTTAAATGATTGGGAAAAGTGTCCGGAGAATAGAATTTTGTTGCAATTAATGTTGTTTTAAGGTGAGAAGACCAGGACAAAATAAATCTCTACAAGACATCATTAGATCATTACAGACAGTTTTACAGCTGGAACGGTTTGAACGTCAACAAGCTGAGAGAGAGTTAACTGATAACACACAGGTCACAGTAAACTTGCTAAAGTCTGCAAGATGCTTTCCTCATTAACCTGTTTTCTTTGTGGGTATCGGTTTAAGCATGTTGCAATTTTGGTAGGTCTTTGTTATATGGTACGATAAGTTCACAGTCTGTTAAATTATGAGAATCCTTTGACTCAAAATGTGCGTTTTGTGATAATACAGAAGATCATAAGTAATTTAGTTCTTTACTGCGTGAATGTGATGGTAAAATTTTGTGTGTAGTAGCTGTTATTTTTTTTCTTTTCTCTAGCATGCTACCTTTATTCCAGAATTCAGACTTGCGCAACTCTGTGACAGGCTGTGTCTCATCTCAGTGTGCTGGATTTGGCTTTCCCTTATGCACACCATGTACAGAATCCTGGTTTTGGAATAACAGCTGTAGCGCACCAGATGAGACACTGCGGGGGCCGATGGGGCTCCAGTGTGCACTGACTTTTTTTGTCAGGGAGACCCAGAGGTACCTCCACCTGGCTGAGCAGTAAGCGGCCCAAAGGTGCAATGCAAAAAATTGAGATATTGTCTTAAATTGGTGTAACTGTGATCCATCTGCTTATTTGAACTTGGTATATGGTTTTCGTATCTGAGCTCAGTATTTTAGTTTGCATATTCATATTTGGTACCAAAAGAATCTTGTTTGGGGAGATAATTACAAAATGGAAATTGGTTCCACTGCTAAAATTCCACCTTGCCTCCCCTTAGGATGCATCCTTACACATTAGAATGATTGATTATATTGTTAGAAAAGCATTTAACTTGTTAAAATGCTATGATAGATGTGAATTAGGAAAAGGTTGCTGGAATGTGAACTGATTTGGATCTAGGAAAATAGAATAATGGATTTATGTTTATTATACTGGTTTATACTGTTTTTTGACATCTCTAAATTGTAAAAGGTAACTGGAGCTAAGGAATGTAACTATTTCTGAGCTACTTGAAATTGCATATAAAGTGTAGTTGGAATGAAATGGGTAAAAAAAAGAGCAAAATATCCCAGGCCTATGTGCAGCTCATTGTAACTGAGATGTTTCCCTGAGCCTCCTACTTCGTACCAGCCAGTATGCCAGCTGCGTGACCTTGGTTATATCTACACTGCACAGAAAGAAAAAACAACTGGAAAAAACTGGCTGCCCGCTTTTAAAGCAGTGAAAGGGGGGTTCTCACTCCCCCCCCCCCACTGCAGCAATGTAATACTGAATGGAGCAGTCCGAGGGTGAAGTTTAAAGGCATCACCAGTGGATCCATAGTTCTAATGAAACTGGAAAATTAAACCAAAAATTTGTTAATAGACTTATTCTGTGGTAATTAGTTGTAAGTGACTTCTTAGTAAATTCACCATGCTAGTTTTTGAGGTCATGAGAGAGAACGAAAGAAAGGCCATTTTTTGAGACCAATGGAATGCCAAATTTGGAACAAAGTTTAAATACATGAATTCATTTAGTTGTTAGAAACTCCTATACCTCTCTTAGGTTAAGATTTGTTAAGTAAATTGTAAGCTCAAATAACATTTTCTGAGAATTCTGTTTAGTTGCATGGCCTACAAGAAGCTGCTTGGATGGTGCAGATCTGCTTGCTGCAAGTGAGAAATCTCCAAGGAAATTTCGAATGCTGTGTTTCCACTAGTATTAACAGCCAATGTTTCGATAAAGCAAATACTACACTGATTGATCTGAACCGGGACTTCGATCTGGTAAGAGAAAACAATACCCAATAAATATGACAGCCAAAATGGACTTAGAAATGTTGAGGAATAAATTTATGACAACCTTACAGGCTGACTGCATTCGATTGGACTTCGAGATTTGTCTATTTATAGCTACAACATAGAAACAACCTGTGGCTATTGTGGAACAGTATGATGAGATTGCTAGCAGACTGATATACTGCTTGTTACTCTGATCAAGAAAAGCAGGGAATGAATTTAAGTTTCAATAGGCCATTATCCTTTTGTCATATATGTACCATTTGTGAAATTTAATTCTGATTTTTTTATTTTATTTGTAATCTATGTCTTTGTCAATTGCACTAGCTGGTTTTCTTAACAGCACAGCTTTTGGCATGCATAAATGTAAAATGTAAATTGCTGCAGAACCTGCAAGTCTAACATCAGGCCATGGGCCATACTTGTATTTGGTCTGATCCTACATACTTGCAAAGTTTTTGTTGATGGTTCTGGGAAGTCTCATAAAGCTGTAGTGGTTTGGTGTGAAGATAACAATTGGCATCATTCTGTAAAAATTATTGAAGGTTCAACCCAATTAGCAGAACTTGGCACAGCTTTACATTACTTAGAGGTTTTTAAGGAGGAACCTCTACATTTGATTTGTGATTCTGAGTACATAGTCAAGGTCCAATGCACATATTTGCTTCTGAACTGTGTTTTTTGTTTTGGTTCTGTTCTTTTTTAAAACAAAAAGGGGGGAGAAGTAGGGAAAACACCACAAAACCAATTGTCAAAAGCATTGTATGTGATGAAATACTTTGCAAGTGTGACCCAAAACCATGCTAAATCAGAAAGAACCTGCATTAGTTACGGCCAAATCACTAGTTAATGGTCAATGGAAAAGGCCACATCAATTGATAACCTGGGGGAGAGGCTCTGCTTGTGTCTTTACAGATCAAGGTCAGCAATGGTTGCCTGCACGAAACGTGAAACCTGTGTTATCTTCTTGACAATGATTGTTGCAGCTGCTGTGTTTTGGATGCCCGCACAGACAAAGACTAACATGTGGAGTACTTTAGCCAGCATGACTGACCAGGACCCCATATGCCTAGCTATGGCATCTCCGGAAAACCCGTTCCACACGTGCTTGGTTGGCATCCCCCTTGATGACTACAGCAGCATCACACAATTGTTTCAAAATAATGGTCGGTGCAAAGGCATTGCATCAAACTGTAATAATACTAACATGGCACCTTGGATTAATTGCCTCCTGGAAACAGACATTGAACCACAGGAACTGGAATTGCTGGCATCTATGCCCATGGACACTTGTATCAACCTGGTTTGTGAAAAGTGTCAGAACAACATAAGAGAACATGAATGGATAAACTGCAAAATATTAATGCTACCCTTGGTGACTATAGAAATGAAACTCAATGGTGTAATTCCTCGCAGAAGAATCCAAGGGGTGTCATTGATAATGTGGGAGAGCGACCCCAAAACCTCCTGTATGGTGTATTCTTGATCTGTGGAGATAGAGCCTGACCAGGAATTCCTTCTAATGCTGTTGAAGGACTGTGTATTTTGGGACTATTAACTCTCTTAACGCCCAATGTATCTATGATAATAGATCACAGAACAGCAAGACGAGAAAAACACTTTTCGCGTGTATATGAGTCAAAATGTGATGATAATGTAGATTTTTGGGGATCAAGGTTAAGGGTTTTAGGTTCTCTTGTATCTGGTGTTGGCACAGCTAAAAGCTTTAAATATTTTAGAAAATTAGGATTCTGGCTAGTTAAGCAAACTAACAGAACTTAAAGGGCTTTAAGTGGACTTTTTCTAGATGTAGATTCTGTAAGACATGCCACATGGCCGAGTAGGGTGGCGATAGATTTTTTGTTATTAGCTCAAGGACATGGGTGTGAAGATTTTGATGGGATTGGTTAAATAAATTGTTTAGTAGCTGGGGGCTTTCAGGATGGTTGTTATCAGTAGTGAAAACAGGACTGATCATTTTGATGATTGTTGTGGTTGTGTTACTCATGTTCTCTGCTGCAAAGGGCCCTGCAGTGGACAATGAGGGCAGCATTTTTAGCAAAAATAAAAAAAGGGGGAATTGTGGGAAACTGCAGCGGGTCTGTGGAAACCTTGACAGAAAATATGAGAGTAGAGATCAGCCTTGAGATATTAAGATTTAGCCTTGAGAAGGATGGGAGTAAAGGAGTATCCGGAGAGAGGAGAGATGTACCCGTGAGAGAGAAGGGGATAGAAGAATAACATGGATGATAGCAAAATTAACCAATGAGGTGTTAGTGCTGTAACTTGTAACCAATAGTGAAAAGACACGTGAACTGGTGGAATTGTATAAAAATGCACTTGTAGCAATAAATGGCACCTATTACTTTCATCTTGAAAGAACTTGGTCCATGTCATTTGTCCGTCTCAACCGCGACATATGGTGACCCCGACATGATCCTGTCTGAAGAGGATCTCGCATGACAAGGTGACAGCGTGAAGCTGTGAACAGCCGAAGAAGAGCTGTGGAGACGGAGCCCGATACAGCTGATAAGAGCAGCTGTTGTTCTCTCTCTTGCTCCCCGTTGATAAGAGGAACAAAAATCTTTTAGAAAGCTCTCGGCATAATGTAGCAAGACTAGGCCTAATGTGACAGAAACCTAACTGAGAAAAAATAGCTCTATAGAGACTGGAGGTGAGGCAAAGTGGGATGTCCTTGCCTTGCAAGCTGGGAAAACAGAACGTTCCACTAAATGGAGAAAGAGCTACCTGTTGACCATGCCAGGTTTTTTCCTCTATTTCCGCCCTGCTTCTGCCACAGTGATTTTTTGTTTTTTTGTTTTTTTCTTTCACTGCCCTATTCCTTGGTGCTCTTTTGGTCTCTTTTCCTCTGTCCCTGCTGCATTTTTCTCTGTCATGTTTTTTCAGATGCCTCTCCCTTTTTTCTGTCTTGCTTTTGAAGAGAAGCTGCCAAGTTAACGTATACTGTGATGAAGTTATAGAAGATGTACCCATCATTAACCAATTGACATGAGGTAAAGGCTTTCTGACCACCTGCACAGTGAGGGGATATTTTTAACGTTTTAGATTCTTCTGCATGACAAGAGGGAGACAGAAGATTAAGTAACACATTGTTTAGAAGCTGAGGGCTTGGTTTATATTTAACTAATAATTAACAGATGTAATGTCAGTAAGAAACTAAACAATTATAACTAACATCATCAAATATTTCCTAGTATATGTATGTCAAACTTTTCAAAAATTGTAATGCAGTTTCTCTGTCCCGTTCCCTCTTTGTTTTTGTTTTTCTGTCGGTCTGCCCTGCTCCCTGTCTCGCAGCTCGGTGCCCACTTGTCCTTCATCTGTCTCTCCCGCTGCCCGTTCTAGGATATTTTTCCCCCACCGTCTCTGTCCTGCTCCCCGTCTCCGATTTTGGCCTCCTCTTCCCCTTGCCCTGCCTCCCTGTCCCTTTTGCCTCTCTCTCCCTCTCTCTGTGTCACCTTGTCTTGCTCCCTGTCCCTCTCTGACAAGCTGACCTGCTCTTTGCCCTCCTGTTTTGTGGATTCACAGGCTCATTCTGCTTGGAGAAGACATGTGCAATTTTATAATCTCTTGACCGTTTAGAGAAACGGCCTGGAAGACATCATTCCTTTTTGCCTGTTTTTTCTCTTGCCTGTTTTTTTCTCTCTCAGATAGTTCCTGAGCCTCGACGTGGAATGCCATGGGAGTTTTGAGGAAGTGGCTGTTGTGGAAATAGTTATCGCTGACGGATGCGATACTTATTGCCGGCACTGACTGGCTCTTCTTGTTGTTTTTGTTTGTTGCTGTTGCAGATGTTTTAAAGGAGTCTGGTGACTGCAGGAAGATGCCCACCAGACAATGCGATGTTTCTTTTTGTTGCGGATGGATTCAGACCTATGCCTCTCTGAAAGCTAAGTAAAGGGACCAGGGCAGGGGAGGCGCTGGGAGATGCAGGGAGAGGTTTTAAAGTTGGTGTAAGGAATGGGACGGTCGGGGTACAGTCCCGTTTCGCCACATAATTAGCGGTGCAGCTACGGTATTTTACCTGTATTTTCACCACATTTTTAGTGCTGAAGCTACCATATTTTTCCTGTATGTTCATCACACTTTTAGCGGTGCAACTACCGTATTTTACCTGTATATTCGCCACAATTTCAGTGGTTCCTGTACTGTATTTTACCTGTATCTTCGTGAAATTTTTAGCAGTGTAGGTCCCATATATTGCCTGTATACCCGCCACATATTTTGTGGTGCAGGTAACGTATTTTACCTGTATGTTTTCACATTTTTAGCAGTGTGTTTAACGTATATTTCCTGTATATTCGACAAATGCGTGTCCTGTGTTTTACCCGTATATTCGCCACATTTCTAGCGGTGTAACTTTACTTTACCTGGATGTTCGCCACATTTTTAGCGCTACAGCTACCGTATTTTACCTGTATATTCGCTACCTTTTTCAGCGGTGCAGTTACCATATTAAACCCGTATATTCGCCAGTTTTTTTTTGGTGCAGCTGTCTTATTTTACCGGAATATTCACCACATTTTTAGCAGTGTGTATGGGGATATAGTGGAAGATTTGGTGAGGAGGTTAGTTAAATGTAAATACGCTCAAGTGACTTGCACCTGTCTGTAGAAAAAGCACATAGGTCACACTAATTGTTTTACTGACCTTGTGTGCTTGATGAGTAGAACCTCTGTGTTAGATAACGTAGGCATGTGAGAAACTCTAGGCACCTTATCACTATGTCTGAGATTCCTGCTTTGTTTTGAGAAAGAGCGGGAGGCTGCGCCTGCCTGAAGCCTTGAAATACAGGCGAGGTCAGCAGGCCCAGTGATCTTCCAGCAGGGCTGAATTCACCAGCGCCTGCGTCCCCGCTTGTGTCACCTCTGCCTGGGAGCTTAGGTGTGGCTTCGGAGATCCCCCAGTAGAGAGGTAACTTAAATAAAACTTGCTCTTTGCAATGCATTCGTGGCCTGTGGCTCTTCTTGCGACGTGCCTGCGTACGTGTACGCACAGTGCATGTACCGTATTTTACCTGTAAATTCACCACATCTTTTGTGGTGTAACTACCGTATTTTACCTGTATATTCGCCACAATTTTAGCGGTTTACGTACCCTATTTTACCTCTGTATTCGCCACATTTCCAGCGGTGCACCTGCCGTATGTTACCACTATATTCGCCAGTTTTTTATTGGTACAGCTACCGTATTTTACCTGTATATTTGCCACTTTTTTTGTAGTGCGTGTCCTATATTTTACTAGCATATTCTCCATGTTTTTATCGGTGGAAGTACCGTATTTTAGCTGTATATTTGTTATAGTTGAACTGTTTTTTTGTAAGCTGTATTCGGTTTTGTAAACTATGTCCAAGATTCTTACCTCATCTTGAAGCTTTGCAGGTTGTATTCAGGTTCTTATCTTAGTTTGAGAATAGAGAGCTGAAAGTTAGTCCTTATCTTATCTTGAAAGTGTAGGATGTGCATCCAAGAGTCTCACAGGATTCTATAATGAGCATATGGATAGTGGCGCATGTGCTGTGACAAGAGGTGAAAAGCACACGAGTGAAGAAGACTACTTACTTCATCCTGAAGACCACCTAAACGACCACCAGAGGACACTGCGCATGCTTAGAGTAGTTCCAAAGATGTCGTAATTGATATTGCGAAATAGTTGTGGAATCTAATGAATATGCAATACATATGTTGTAAACCTAATGAATATGTATGTGACCAAATTGTATAAATGTAGTGGAGTTCAAATCAGTGGTTGAAACCAGCTTTGGGTGCGAACCCCTGGTTTCCCAGTGCTGAAATAAAAGCACCGCATATAACTACGTTCGTGGTTATGTGTTTTCGCTTGCTAACATTTTTGGCGACCCAGGTGGGACCTCGTGGGCACTGCTGAGGCGAATCGCGTCTCGATCCCGCTCCGGCTAGCACCGAGGTATTCTTAGGGAGCGCATCGGACGCGACCGACCCTCCGCTGCTCTCGATGGACCTCTGATTGGTAAGAAGGTGCTTTTATTATTTGGGTTTCGGGTACCTAATATTTGGTTTGGTTTGGTTTGGTAGCCTGCCGGTCAGATGCGGCGAAAGCCATGCTCGGTTGGGCAGGGAGCTCCCGAGGTACAGCCTAGGCGCCGTCCGTCAGACAGAGGAAAACCTCTGTAGGTTCGGCATTTGGTTTGGTTTGTGTATTTGTTTTGGTTTGGTTTGTGTATTTTTGTGCACCGGATAAAGAATCCTGTTTTTGGGATAACAGTTGTAGCACACCAGATGAGACACTAATAAAAGCCTTGCCCAGTCCAGCTCACTGCGGCAGCGGTGGGGGGAGGGTGCCAATGGGGCTCCAGCGCGCACTGACCTGTTTTGTCAGGGAGAGCCAGCGGTGCCTCCACCTGGCTGAGCAGTGAGCGGTTCAAAGTTGCAATGCTAAAATTGAGATATTGGCTTGAAGAAGTGTAATTGTGATCTGTTCGCATATTTGAACTTGGTATTTGGTTTGCGTGTCTGAGCTCAGTATTTTAGTTTGTATATTTATATTTGGTACCAAAAGAATTTCTTTGGGGAGATAATTACAAGATGAGAACCAGTTCTGTTACTAAAGTACCACCTTGCTCCCCCTTCAGATGCATCTGTACACATGAGAGTAAATTAGTGGGGGAAGTGATTTGAATGTGAAATTCTGAGTTAGCTGTATTGCAGTTAGTGTTGTTCTGTGGATAGATTGATTTGGATCTAAAATTAATGTAAGGGATTGATGCTTAATATGCTGTCTATTGACATCTGTAAGAAATTACAAAAGGTAGGAGCTGAGGGACCTAACTATTGCTCAGCTAATTGGAATTGCAGAATTGCATATAAAGTTTATAGTCGCAGGAATTAAATGAAGAGAGAAAAAGGGCAAGAGGAGCCCAAGCCTATGCCCATCAGCTTCCCCTTGATAAGCTGCCGCGAAAGAAAAAAAAAAAAAAAAAAAAAAAAGCTGACTGCCTCTCCTCCGGGCTCGCCGCCCGCGAGGGATGAAGCGGGGAGGGGCAGAAGTAGGAATTCGGCCAGTAATAGAGAAATTCCTGCAAATAGGGTTATTAAAGGAATGTGAGTCCAGTTATAACACCCCTATGTTGCCTGTCCGCAAGCCAGATGGGTCATATTGGGTGGTTCAGGACTTATGAGCTATAAACAAAATAGCTGAGGACCTCTACCCAGTGGTAGCAGACCCATACACCCTTCTGAGAGTATTAACACCTAATTTGACTTGGTTTATCACTTTAGATTTAAAAGATGCTTTCTTTTGCCTCCCTCTCCATGAAGCTAGCCAGACAATACGTGCATTTGAATGAGAGAACCCTAAAAATAAATGTAAAACCCAGCTCACATGGACGGTGTTGCCACAAAGATTCACGAATAGCCCGACAATATTTGGAAATCAGCTTGCTAAAGATTTTGAATCCTGGGAAGCCTCGTCTGATGAGGGACAGATGCTACAATATGTGGATGACATTTTAATCGCTACTAGAACCAAGGAGATGTGCATGACCTGGACCGTATGGACCAGAAACACCTGCAATGGAATAAGGAAGCCACACGAGCCTTTAAAGAACTTAAAAAGGCTTTGATGTCAGCCCCTGCTCTAGGACTCCAATATGTGAGTAAACCATTTTTCCTATTCTTTCACGAGAAACAGGGAATAGCCTTGGGTATATTGGCACAGGATCTTGGCCCATATCAACGAGCAGTGGCCTATTTCTCCGAACAGTTAGGCGCAACTGCAAAGGGGTGGCCTGGATGCCTGCAGGCAGTTGCCGCAGTGGTACTGAATATACAGGAGGCCTGGAGATTTACCATGGGTCAGAAAATGACTGTGCTAGCATCCCACACAGTGTCTAACAAGATGGTGTAGAAATTATCGTCACTTACATTGTCAACCCAGCTTCTTTCCTCAGTGGTAACTTTGGAGAACCAGTTCATCATGACTGCCTGGAGACCATCGAAGCAACATAATCCAATCGACCAGATCTAAAAGACATTCCTATTGAAAACTCTGAAAACGGAAGCAGCTAACCGTGAGGCTTGTGCATGTGCACAGAGCAATTTGGAAAGAAAAGGGACTTTTGAACTCTCAAGGCAAACATATCAAACGTGCGGAGGAGATATTGAAACTACCGGAAGCAGTTCAACTTCCTAAGAAAATGGCAACCATGCATATTAAGGCACACCAGAAAGTGAGCTCGGAACCAGAAAAGGCTGGCGGACAGAGAGGCAAAACAAACGGCTAAGCAAAAGGTAAAAACAGAAAGTGCTCTAGTCCTTGGTGGGCAGGTCTCTTTAAAAGGTAAGCCAGAGTATACTAAAGAGAATCGAAACTCATCATAGATTTAGAGGAATCATATAATAAGGAAGGGTGGGTTCACATCCCCCAGGGAAAACTTATTGTCCCCTTTCACCTAGTTTGGCCTTTAGTAAGGGAAGAACATAAGAAAGGATTTTGGGGAGTAGAACCACTCACTATGCAAACATTTGATTAGGGAAAAAGGAGCTAGAAATTTGTATATCACTGTAAAACAGGTGACAGCAGTGTGATCTTTGCCTCCAGACTAATCCCAAAAATATGCCCAAGCTAGAAATGGGTCAAATGGGGAAGCGGAATGCGCCTGGACCACAATGGCAAATTGAGATTTCAGAACTCCCAGGAAAAGGGGGGTACCGATATTTGTTGGTATTAACTGATACTTTTTCAGGTTGGCCAGAAGCATTCCCTACCAGGACAGCAAAAGTTTAGGAGGTGACTAGAACATTGATCCATGAAATAACACCAAGGTTTGGAGTTCCAGCTGTTATATCCTCTGATAGAGGGCCACATTTTATTTATGTGTATGTGAAGTCTTTTGCAGAGAACTTTGGAATCATAATAGGAAGGTCCGTTTCAAGACCTCCTGATATCCTTCATTGCTACCAATATTAGAGAACAGAATGCCTGGATTCATCATTCTAGAGTGAAGAAAGCCTGTGAAACACCATGGAGGGTAATCCGGGTGTAGGTAATTAGGGTCTGGCGGCCGGAAGATCTCGCGCTGTACGGAAAGGTAGTAGCCCCTCCCTAGACAGGTAGGAGTGTGTGATGTAAGCAAACGGAAGTGACGTTGTAAGCTCAAGGTATATAAACCTGTGTTACCTGCCAATAAACGCCATTTGCCATCCACCACATTGGTGTCTGCGAGCTGATGGACCGAGCGACCTGGGGTTGGTCGCCGTGCTGTTCCTGAACCAGGTCGCTACTGCCTCCTAGAGGCAACAAGTGGTGCCGAAACCCGGGAAAATCGCTTGGACTCAGGTGAACAGCGGCCGGAGCGGTAGGACCAGCCTGGCGAGGAGGACGCTTCCGGAGCCGCGAGGAGGATGGAAGCCCTCGTGAAGGTCGTATCTCAATTACATAAGCAATGGGGTATTGATTGTAAGCCTAAAGACTTTACTCTCGCAGTTGCGAGGCTTTTGCAAATCGGGGTCATTGACCAGCCTGAGGCGTGGGACAAGTGCACTAAAGCGTTTGCCGAGGAAATGATGTCCTCGGGCTGTGGGAAAAACCTTAAGTCGTGCGGGAAAGTTGTACAGGCCCTGCGGAAGGCCATGCAGGCGCAGGAGACCTGGAAGGCAGCACAGGCTTGCTTGTGGGCCACCCCGCAACTGGGGGTCGGGGCGGCTACGCAGACCCCGCACCCCCCAGATAATGACGATACTGCCAAGCCCAAAGATCTGCGAGAGGGCGAAACCCCCCCCCAATCCCCGAACCCCGACCCGCTCACAGAGGCGCAGGAGTGAGCTAAATCCTTTTGGGGCGGGTTAGTTGAGGAAGCCAGGTGCGCCGCTGAGAAACCAGGGTCTGAGGAAGTCTGGACGAGACCCCCGCCATATGCCCCCCAAGATGGCCCCCAACGCGTGGGCGGGGGGCGGGACGAAGATGCTCTTGGCGGGAATGTGGAGGTAGTTTTGGACCTGGCTGGCGCGCGCGAGCGGGTGGAAGAGAACAATAGAGAAAGTAGCTTTGGGGGCAGTGGAGGCATGGACAAGGGGCGGAGAGCCGACCAAGGTGTTCATCTGGAGAGGTGCCACTGGGGGATGGACACCTCCCCGAGCAGAAGGCGGGGCGAGCCAAGAGGGAGGGAACGGCCCGCCCACAAGGGTAGTGGGCGGGACCGGAGCAGAGAGCGGCCCGCCCGCAAGGGTGGTGGGCTGGGCCGGAACTCGGAAGTAACCGGTCAGTCAAGTTCCGGTTCCAGATCAGATACGGAAGTGACTGATCAGTCGAGTTCCGACTCCGATTCAGATACGGATTCATATTCGGAGGAGGAAATGGGGACAAACAGAATTAAAAGCAAAAATATCCCCTTCTGAAATAAAGTGGAACCGCGAGGGGAAAAAATTCCTCTTACGGATTGGAGGAAGATTAAGATAGCGTGTGCCAACTGGGCCCCATCGTCCGTGATGGCATTCCCGGTCCGCGTGTCGGACGGGGGACAAAGGGTTCACACACCGATAAACCCTAAGGATATACAAGCGATTGTTAAAGCCATCGCAGATAAAGGGCTTAATTCTGCCATGGTCTCCACCGTCATAGACGGTGTTTTTGGGGGAGACAACACGCTCCCGTTTGATATTAAACAAGCCTGTAGGCTGTTCTTTGACTGAGCAGGGATGATCATTTTTAAACAAGAATGGGAGGACAACTGTACGAAACAACTGGCCCAAGTAACTGGGGCGGATCACCCGCTACATGGTTCTAACCTGCAGCGGCTAATGGGCTCGGATCCAACAATGATCACCCCCCAGTTACAGGCCCAGGGCTTGCGGGCCCAAGAAGTCACGGCAACTACACGTGCAGCCAGAGAGGCTATTCACACAGCCTGTAGAATTATTGCCAAACCATCGCCATGGTCAACAATAAAACAAAGTGAAAGCGAGAGCTTCACGCAATTTGTAGATCGCCTCCAGGCAGCGATTGACTCCTCGACACTGCCTTCGGAGGCAAAGGGCCCAGTCGCAGCAGAATGCCTACGCCAGCAGTGCAATTCAACGACCAAAGATATTTTGCGATCACTGCCAGCAGGGTCCAGCATCGCGGACATGATTAAACATGTTGCGAAAGAAGAGCACCTAGCCCCGATCCAGGCATCTGTTCGCACCGCAATAACTAACATGATGGTATGTTTTAAATGTGGCCAGGCAGGCCATGTCACAGCAAATTGCCCTCAGTTGGGGGATCCGTCAAATCCGTCAACAGCGCTCCCCTCACACCAAAACCGACCCAAAGGACCGTGCTGGGCCTGTGAAAAGAGGGGGCACTTCGCCAGGGAATGCAGATCTAAGACCCAGGGAAACGGGTGGGGGAGAGGGCAATTGGGCCGTGCACAGCCCTCTCCCACTTGGGATATGAGGCGGCCCAATTACGCCAACCCCACATGGAGTGCGGTGCTCCCGAACCCAGTGCTTCCAAACCCGGTGCCCCAAAAACTGGTTCCCCTGAATCCACTGCCCCTTCAAGAGGTGACCAACCTTACAGCACAACCGGCTGTCCAGCCAAACCTGCCTTCATCTCAGGGACAGCAAGCACCACCCCCTGGGGGCGAGACCCCAGGGTGGCTCTGGCCGTAACGTGTGATAGCCCGCCAGTGGTGTGGGGGATCTGCTCCCTTTATAATACCCCAAATAGCACCACCATTAGTGTCCCCTTCTTGATCGATACCGGAGCAGACGTTACAGTTATCCCTGAGGCAAACTGGCCTCCGTGTTGGGAACTGGAAGATGCTCCAATGGTGGGTGGAGTTGGGGGACTAACCTGAGCTCGGAAGAGTGTTCAATTGGTTGCAATCACAATTCACACAGAAAAGGGACCGGAAAAAAACATTATTCTCTTCCCGTATGTCTTGCCAGGAGTCCCACCCCTGTTGGGAAGGGACGCTTTAGCCCTATTGAAAACCAGGGTGACAAATTTACCGTGAGGGCCACTGCCGCATACCCACTTCCACCGATCAAACTGACATGGAAATCGTCCGATCCAGTGTGGGTCGAGCAGTGGCCCCTATCAAAGCCTCGAATGGATGCTCTTCTCGAGTTAGTCGACCGCGAACTGCAACGGGGTCACATAGAGCCTTCTACCAGCCCTTGGAACACTCCTGTTTTTGTAATACCCAAGCGAACCGGTGAAGGGTTTCGTCTCCTCCATGATCTGCGTGAAGTAAACAAGACAATTCAACCAATGGGTCCTGTTCAAACGTTGCTGCCCATGAACTCTATGATACCAGAGGGGCAACCTTGTGCCGTTCTTGATATTAAAGACTGTTTTTTCTCAATACCTTCACATGAAGAAGACAAGGAGCGGTTTGCTTTCTCTATCGTGTTTCCAAACAGTCAACGTCCTAACCTACGCTTCCAGTGGAAAGTGCTGCCTCAAGGAATGATCAACTCGCCTACCATCTGCCAGATCACGGTGGATCGGGCGCTGACACCAGTTTGGCGCAGTGACCCGACCACGACAATCATTCAATACATGGATGACATCCTTATCGCCACATTTTTAGTGCTGAAGCTACCATATTTTTCCTGTATGTTCATCACACTTTTAGCGGTGCAACTACCGTATTTTACCTGTATATTCGCCACAATTGCAGTGGTTCCTGTACTGTATTTTACCTGTATCTTCGTGAAATTTTTCGCAGTGTAGGTCCCGTATATTGCCTGTATACCCGCCACATATTTTGCGGTGCAGGTAACGTGTTTTACCTGTATGTTTTCACATTTTTAGCAGTGTGTTTACCGTATATTTCCTGTATATTCGACAAAATTTTAGCCATGCAGCTACCGTGTTTTACCTGTATGTTCTTCACATTTTAAGCCATGCAGCTTTTTCACCTGTATATTCACCAGTTTTTTACCTGTATATTTTACCAGTATATTCACCAGTTTTTTATTGGTTCAGCTACCGTATTTTACCTGTATATTTGCCGCATTTTTAGTAGTGCGTTTCCTGTATTTTGCTAGTATCGTCTCCCCATTTTTATCGGTGGAAGTAGC
The DNA here is from genome assembly GCF_036013475.1 of Columba livia. NCBI lineage: Eukaryota > Metazoa > Chordata > Aves > Columbiformes > Columbidae > Columba > Columba livia. The sequence continues at coordinate 459,480 of NW_027043000.1, read as the reverse complement.
ATATTTTAGCTGTATATTCATCACAGTTTTAGTGGTGCAGTTACCATAGTTTACCTGTATATTCCCCACTTCTTTATTGGTGCAGCTACGGTATTATACCCGTATGTTCACCACATTTTTAGTAGTGCGTGTACAGTATTTTACCTGTATAGTCACCACGTTTGATAGCGGTGCAACTGCCATATATTACCTGTATTTTCATCACAGTTTTAGCGGTGCAGGTACCATATTTTTCCTATACATTCACCATATTTTTAGCGGTGCAGCTCCTGTATATTACCTGTATATTTTTACATTTTTAGTGGTGAAGGTGCTGTATTTTTCCTGTATATTCGCCACCTTTTCAGCGGTTCAGCTGCCATATTTCACCCATATGTTTGCCACATTTCTGGCGGTGTAGCTTCCGTGTTTTTCTGGGATGTTCGGCACACTTTTAGCACTTCAGCTACCATTATTTGCCTGTATATTCGTCACAATTTTAGTGGTTAATGTACCATATTTTTCCTGTATATTCTCTGAATTTTTAGCGGTGCAGCTTCTGTATATTACCCGCATATTTTCACATTTTTAGTCTTGCAGTTACCGTATTTTACCTGTATATTCCCCAGTTTTTATTGGTGCAGCTACCGTATATTACCTGTATATTTGCCGTATTTTTAGTGGTGCAGCTATCCTGTTTTACTTGTATATTTTCATATTTTTAGCGGTGGAAGTACCGTATGTTATCTGTGTGTTCGCCACAGTTTTAGCTTTACGGCTGCTGTATTTTACCTGTGTTTTTGTCACATTTTTAGTGGTTCACGTACCATATTTTACCAGTTTATTTGCCACATTCACGTACCGTACTTGTTGAATGATCTTTTTCAGAAGAAGAAGATGATGATGATGCACACCAAAAAGCGACCGAGGAGGTGAACTGAATGCAGTAAGAAGGAGAGTTAGCGTGCGGTGTCAGAGAGGAAGATGGGGAATCCTTGGGAGCCAGCACGATCCCTGGGGAGGAATAAGGAGCTGAAAGGAGCCGACGAGGAGCCCTGAGGATGACTGGGGGAACTGAGGCATGACCTGGGGAGCTGAGATGAGTTTTGGGGGACCGTGGCCCTTGGGAGAATGGAGGAGACCTGGGGAGGACTGGAGAGTCTTGGGGAATGGAAGTGAGTCCCTGGGAGAAGGGGACTGCACTGTTGAGTAGTTTACGAAGCCTGTCTTGCACCTGTTAGACGATGCTGGCGCTTGTTGTGCTCGAGGGGCAGGGCAGTCTTCTCAGGTGCATTCCTGGGCTCTGGAATGCCAGTGCTGATTGGCCTAGTGCCAATTGGGAGACAGTGTTCTTGCGTAATGAGCGGAAAGCGTGGATGGGTTTTGCGCCTTGGACTTCTCCAGTCGACTGTGTTTTATGGTGTCGTTCTGGGCTGCGTTGGCAGCTCTGCTTTCTAGCCATCCAGTTTAAGGGACTGCGTGCACATGCGCGTTTGGCTTGGAACTGCTCTGCCTGGAGGCATTGAGTTGTGGCTGGTGGAATAGCGCTAAGCGTCCATGGTTGTTAATAGGTTGATACGCATAGATTGTGTAGGCAAAGGTTGTGCAGTTATCTGGGATGGAGCAGCCGTGGGAAGGGAGTCTGGGCAGTCGCTTCCGCAGCATTTTATGAAAAGGATTGGAGCCTTCTGGGAGGGGCTGTTGGGTGGGATGGAAGGCGGTTTAATCTGTAAGGTGTTAAGGCTTGTATGGGTGGGTCTTAATGTTTGGACTGTTTTTTGAATGGCAGGCTGTAGCTGGACTCCAGGCGGTGTTTCTAACTGGAAAGCAGACCTCTGGAATGGTTGATCTCTTGATTGTCAGCATCCGGGTGACTTGTTTGATGCACGTTTTTTCAGAGGCCAGGGGACAACATGTGCACAAAAGAGCGACAGAGGAGGTGGGTGGAGCACTGTAAGAAGGTGGGTTGGTGAGCGGTGTCAGAGGGAAGGTGTGCCAGGTGCCTCTGTATAAATTTGCTTGATTGCTTCACACCTATTAAACAAAACAATAAGGAAACGTGGGTATCAGCACTGCAGCTACTAGGGCAAGGTGAGCATTGAGTGCAGGGCTGAAGCAGCAGCTTGTTTTTAGGGGTTGTGTTGCTGGTGCAGGTATGAGCATCCTTTGGTTGTGTTTCACAGATGGTGCCTGAGCCTCCACTTGGTCGAGGTGGCAGCCCATAGGGCTGGGGCCAAATGGGGGAGTGGCCAAGGTAAAGGAGCGGGAGGTGGGACTGGCTGGGGGCAAGCTGTGCTTTTGGGCAGTGTTTGAGGATGTGCCTTTGTTTTGTTTTTGCAGGTGCTGGACACAAGCCCAGAGGGATGAAGGCACACACCAACCAGCCGCTGAGAAGGTGGGGCGCTCCTCGTTGTTAAGGAGCATGGCCTTTTCTGGTGAATTAGTGAAGAGTTTCCTTCTTGCTTTGCAGGCTGCCTTTGGAATCAGTTGAGCACTTGCGCTGAGCTGGGCTAGAGGCCAGAAAGAGCGTGGGGCTGGGGACTTGTCCCAAGCAGTACAGGCATTTTTTTATTTTTTTTTTTTTTGCTGTCTTAGGTTCCCATGAGTGACAAGGGCTTCAGCGTCCCCCTCCGGAATGAGCAGGTGAATGGAATGCCATGGGTGTTTTGCGCAAGTGGCTGTTGTGGAAATAGTTAAACAGGGCTAAACAGGGAGATTCTGAATGAAATCAGAAATAAAAAGAGACTTTACTGACTGTGGAAAAAAGGGCTGGCTACTTATGAAGAATTTATGGAAATAGCTAGATCATGTAGAAAAAAAATCAGGGAAACAAAAGTACAATTTGAAGTTAATTTGGCCAGTTCTGTCAGGGATAATAAAAAGTCCTTCTTCAAATATGTTAATAACAAAAGGAGGGGCAAGGAAAACCTCCATTCTCTGTTGGACTTTGAGGGAAATATAGTTAACAAAGATGAGGAGAAAGCTGAGGTACTTAACACCTACTTTGTCTCAGTTTTTACTAGTAAGACAGGTGGCCCTCAGGACAACTCATCTCTGGAGGTGGTTGACAGAGACAGGAAGCCAAATAGGCCCCTTGTATTCCAGGAGGAAATAGTTGGTGATTTACTGAGCCATCTGGATCCTCACAAGTCTACGGGACCAGATGGGATCCATCCTAGGGTGATGAGGGAGCTAGCAGAAGAACTTGCCAAGCCGCTCTCCATCTTCCAACAGTCCTGGCTCACTGGGGAGGTCCCATATGATTGGAAATTGGCCAATGTTACCCCAGTCCACAAAAAGGGCTGCAAAGCTGACCCTGGCAACTACAGGCCTGTCAGCCTGACCTCGGTGCCTGGCAGGGTTATGGAGCAGATCATCCTGAATGGAATCACACAGCACCTTCAGGATGGACAAGGGATCAGACCCAGCCAGCATGGGTTTAGGAGGGGCAGGTCCTGTCTGACCAACCTGATCTCCTTCTATGATCAGGTGACTCACCTGGTGGATGAGGGGAAAGCCGTGGATGTGGTCTATCTGGACTTCAGCAAGGCCTTTGACACTGTCTCCCATAATATACTCCTGCAAAAGCTGGTAGCCCATGGCTTGGACAAGTGTACACTATGCTGGGTTAAGAACTGGCTGGAAGGCCGGGCCCAGAGAGTGCTGGTGAATGGGGCTGCATCCAGCTGGCGGCCAGTCACTAGTGGTGTTCCCCAGGGGTCAGTGTTGGGTCCAGTCCTGTTTAACATCTTTATTGACGATTTAGATGAGGGGATTGAGACCATCATCAGCAAATTTGCTGATGACACCAAGTTGGGAGGGAGTGTCGACCTGCTGGAAGGCAGGAGGGCTCTGCAGAGGGATCTGGATAGACTGGAAAAATGGGCTGATTCCAATGGGATGAAGTTCAATAAGGCCAAGTGTCGGGTGCTGCACTTTGGTCACAACAACCCCCTGCAGCGCTACAGGCTGGGCGCAGAGTGGCCGGAGAGCAGTCAGACAGAAAGGGACCTGGGGGTGCTAATTGACAGGAAGCTCAACATGAGATATCAGTGTGCCCAGGTGGCCAAGAAGGCCAACGGTATCCTGTCCTGTATCAAAAACAGCGTGGTCAGCAGGACAAGGGAAGTGATCCTTCCCCTGTACTCTGCATTGGTGAGGCCACACCTGGAGTATTGTGTTCAGTTCTGGGCCCCTCAGTTCAGGAAAGACATTGAAGTGCTGGAGCAGGTCCAGAGAAGAGCAACACGACTGGTGAAGGGACTCGAACATAAGACCTATGGAGAGAGGCTGAGGGAGCTGGGGTTGTTTAGTCTAGAGAAGAGGAGGCTTAGAGGTGACCTCATCACTCTCTCTAACTACCTGAAGGGAAGTTATAGCCAGGTGGGGATTGGTCTCTTCTCCCAGACAGTTCGCAATAGGACAAGGGGGCATGGGCTTAAACTCTGCCAGGGGAAATTTAGGCTGGATATTAGAAAGGAATTCTTTACAGAGAGAGTGGTCAGGCATTGGAATGGCCTGCCCAGGGAGGTGGTGGATTCGCTGTCCCTGGAGGTTTTTAAACTGAGATTGGACATGGCACTTAGTGCCATGATCTAGTAAATGGACTAGAGTTGGACCAAGGGTTGGACTTGATGATCTCTGAGGTCTTTTCCAACCCAGTCGATTCTGTGATTCTGTGAAATAGTTATCACTGACGGATGTGATAGTTATTGCTGGCACTGACTGGCTCTTCTTGTTTTTTGTTTGTTGCTGTTGCAGATGTTTTAAAGGAGTCTGGTGACTGCAGGAAGATGCCCACTAGACGATGCAGTGTTTCTTTTTGTTGCTGATGGATTCAGACCCATGCCTCTCTGAAAGCTAAGTCAAGGGACCAGGGCAGGGGAGGCGCTGGGAGTTGCAGGGAGAGGTTTTAAAGTTGGTGTAAGGGATGGGACGGTCCAGGTACAGTCCCGTTTTGCCACGTAACTAGTGGTACAGCTATGGTATTTTACCTGTATTTTCGCCACATTTTTAGTTTTTCACGTACCTTATTTTACCTGAACATTCACCACATATTTAGCAGTGCACGTGCCTTTCTTCACCTGTATATTCGCCACATCTTTATTGATGCAGCTGCCGTATTTTACCTGTATATTTACTACTTCTTTAGCAGTGCCTGTCCTGTGTTTTACCTGTATATTAGCCACGTTTCTAGTGGTGTAACTTTACCTGGATGTTCGCCACATTTATAGCGCTACAGCTACCATATTTTACCTGTATATTTGCTTTATTTTCAGCGGTGCAGCTACTGTATTAAACCTGTATATTCGCCAGTTATTTATTGGTGCAGCTGTCTTATTTTACTGGAATATTCACCACATTTTTAGCGGTGCGTATGGGGATATAGCGGAAGATTTGGCGAGGAGGTTAGTTAAATGTAAATACGCTCAAGTGACTTGCACCTGTCTGTAGAAAAAGCGCATAGGTCACACTAATTGTTTTACTGACCTTGTGTGCTTGATGAGTAGAACTTCTGTGTTAGATAACGTAGGCCTGTGAGAAACTCTAGGCACCTTATCACTATGTCTGAGATTCCTGCTTTGTTTTGAGCAAGAGCGGGAGGCAATTTTGAACATACAACGCATCTATAGGAAGAAATAATTGCGTATACCTAGGGTTAGACAGGTGATCCTTATTTCACAGTCCTTGCTGCCATCTAGCTTATTTACAGAGAATGCAGTCTGTTTCGGCGGAGTTTCTGAAGAGCTTCATGTCTCAGGTGATTGAGCTGTCCATGTCACTGGAACTGCAACTAGTACACAGTCAAATAAGTAAAAGATTGGTTCCTTACAATGTTTAATAGTTATAGGGAGAGAAAGAGCGAGCGTGGGAAATCTTGCCTTCTGCCTTCTTCAGTGTTGGAACCTAGTTGCTACGCATTCTGTTTGTCCACGTGCACACACACCATTCCTCACCGAACAACAGGCAGAAACCTTTGCACAAGCACCCAGGCTCTGTCAGGCCTTGTCAGGCTTTGTCTATCCCTGTCAGGTTTCCTGGGCTCTGCCAGGCTCCTCTGGCTCTGTCAGGCTTTGTTGGTCTCTGTGGGACTCTGTCAGGCTTTGTTTGGCAATGTGAAACTCTGTCCAGCTTTACTGGGCTCTGTCCTACTCAGTCGGGCCCTGTCACGCTCTGTCAGGATTTTACTTGCTCGGTATAGCTTTGTGGAAATCTGTTGTTCTCTGTTGTGCTCTGTCAGGATTTGCATGGCTCTGTGGGCCCTGTTGAGCGTTGTCAGGCACTGTGAGGCTTAGTCAGGCTCTGTCAACACCTGTCAGGCTCTGTCAAGCTTTGCCAGGCTTTGTCAGGCTTTCTTCCCTTATGCAGGATTTGTCAGGCTCTGTCAGACTTCGGCAGGGTCTATCAGGCTTTGCCAGGCTATGTCAGGATTTGTAGGGCTCTGTTGGATTTTGTGGAGCCCTGTTGGGTATGGTTGGGCTCCATCAGGCTCCGTTATGCCCTGTTGGGGTCTTTCAAGCTTTCCTGGGCCTTGTTGGGCTCTGTAATGCTTTGGTGAGCTCTTTCAGGCTCTTTTGTGCTTTGATAGCCTCTGTCGGGCCCTGCCAGACTCCACTGTTAGCAGTCAAGTGCTGACAGGATTTGTCGGGCCCTGTCGAGTTCTATCAGGCTCTGCTAAGCCCTGTTGGGCTCTGTGGGGCTTTATCAGTCTCTGTCTGGCTTTGTCATGCTCCATAAGTGCTCCAAAAACTGGATGCTCTTGCGATGCTTGTATTCAAATAATTATTGCAGATTCATTACAATTTGTGGGAATTTTTAACATCCAATGCATCTATAGTGAGAAACAACTGCATATACCTAGGGTTAGACTGAGGTTAATTATTTCACGGTCTTTGCTGCAATGTAGTGCCTTGTACAGAGAATGCACTACAACACACCGAACAGAGAAAATACCAGCAGCTCCTCTGTTCACACCTTGTTTCTGATATATGCTTGAACGCAAATACGTTCGTGCTTCTGTGAGATTAAATATGTCCCTCTGAATATGTGATTGCGCACATGGGTGCAATTGGTTGTTCATACATTCAAGTCCTGGGGTGCGGGGCTTTCAGAACTGGATCTGTGGAGACGTCTGCGTAGATGCCGCTGCCTGAACACGCACACTCGATTGTTTACCAAAACATATGCATACGTGTTTCACCATGTAGTTTTGCATGCACAGACCTACCTCTGTCAGGAAGCGAGAACGTAGTCACGTGTGCACGCACAGAAGAAGAACCGGACCATTTGCCTTTGGGTGAACATGAGACAGCCATCTATACACTCACAGACACGGGAACGTGCATCAGTGCAGTCACATAGGCACTAGCTTTTGACGACAGGCTGTGCTGGTTTGGGCACCTTTCAGGCACGCTCCTGAAAGCTGCGCACACTGCTGTTCATTCGCTAAATGCCCTCTTTGGAAACCTTTCTCCGGTCGATCTACCGCTCAGCTTTCTTCTCGTGTAACTGAGAAATGTCAGCGCAGGGAATCCGTCTCTGTCTAGCAAATGTCAATCCTGCCTCGGCTTTCCTTTGTTGCCTCTACCTAGATAGTTTCCCTTTTCTCTGTTCACTTGAGCAGTCATGACTGTGTTGTGTTACACACAGGCACAGCCAACGCACACCAAGTGTCAACAGACACACTCCGCTGAGCTCAATACTAGTGCAGATGCACTTGTGCGAGGAAATCAACCCACATGCTCGTGGAGAGAAAGACATGGACTAACATGCGTGTGGAGCGACGCATAGATACAGCAGGCGCTAACAAACACAGACTTTCAGGCACACTGTCTCCACACAAACAGGAACCGGTCTGCAGGTGTCCTAGACGTTGATTATCGAACCCACCACATGGACCTGCGCAAAACTCCCAGGATTTACTTGTTAAGTAAATAAGAGGTGCAGATTTATCAAGTCCAATGCATTGAAGCCTTGTGCCAGCTGCCTGTTAAATTTGCATTTTCTTTAATTACACTTGAAAAATGTAGTATTTAGTTTTAACGCTCATTTTTGGAGCAAGAGTTAAGCTAGTCCCCAGAAGTCTTCTTTCAGTGGCATAGAAAACACTTTCTTCTTTCAAAACAGAGAGGAAGGATTCAAGACAGCTTTTTGACTTCTTAGGCTAGAGGAAAAGAAGAAACTGTGAAACTGCTTTCAGGTCAATAAGGCTGAAAATTCTTTTCCCTTGAGGTTTCTGCTCATGTAGAGCAAATTCCAGGCTTGGAAGAGCCTGCTGGCAACTGCTAAGGGTGTTGTTACCTTTTTAAGACACCAACAGTAGAACATTCCATCCTTCCATGCTTCATCCACAACCAGAAAAGCCCTTTAAATATAAAAATTCTGATAACTGTATTGCTTCTGGAAACTGGCTCACTTCCTCTCTTGGGATCTCAGCACTATTATAATCTTTCCTTGGTCAGCCACTGCCTTAGCTCCATGCTCCATGGCAACACTCTGCTATCTCATCACAAAAGTTAGATACAGATATCTAACCTGTTTGGCTGCTGCCACATATCTCCTTCCTCAAAAATTTAGTGTAAGCCTTCCAGTTTCATATATACCACTGATGGATAAACACACATGTAGAAGGAACTTCATAGTAAGTGTGAGTTACCATCTACTAGAACATGAGTACTGAACACAGGCACTTCCAGGTTTTCTAACTATTCCACTCTGTAGATGGCACAATGTATATTCAAGACAAAAACATACAAACAAAAAAGCAACAACAGCCCCCTACATCTCCTTGTCGTTCTCTAAAACAACAAACAAAATACTACCTCATAAGCTCTTTTTTTTTTTTTTTACTTTGTCAAGTGTTGTCTCAGTCAGCTTCACTCAATCATGTAAGCCTTTAGCCAAACACTACTGTTTGCTTGACTCCATTTGACCAGACTTACTCCTTCATATACAGCTGTGCACGTCAATATTTAATAATACTCCATTTACCTTCTCCAAGCACTTAAATACCAACAGCTATTCCCAGGCAAGTCACATGTCCATTTGACATAGGTTCTTACCTTGGAGACATCAGCAGCATATGTTTACCAAAGATCACATAAGTAGCCAAGCAGTCAGAGATACTTTCCCAGAATATGCACCCAGCAGTTTATAGCTTGGGGACTTTGAAAAGAAGAGGAAATGTCTTTGTGCACAATAGATGTGGATGGAATAATATTACCTTATGTCCCATCTTTCTAAAACTGGACTTGATTTGTCCTTGTCTTTATCATCCCGAATAACAGCACGTTAAGCATGCTCTGGCTCACTAATTTTTTTAATGTAACACTGATATAAAGAACAAGAAAGAAAAGTAAGAAGTCCTTTATATTCACAATGGATTTTACAGCCTGCAGCAAATAATTTCTTGCTATTGAAGAGAGCTTCCATTCTGTTGCAGGCTGCTCAAAATAGCATACCAAGCTCGTGTCCAATCCAATAGACTTTGCTTCTGTAGCCAGTCAAAGCTGACACTGTACAACAGTGATCTGCTCTTGGAGAGCAGATTTATTAACACACCACCAGGACCGCAAACCCAGAAATCCTTTGCTGCATTCTCAGTGTTCACCTTTCCATTATGCCCCGAATTATCTCCAAAGGAGTTTATTCCTTGTAAGCTTCTTGTTCAGGCTGATAAGCATTTCATTCTGAATCCTCTGCAGATCTCGGTTTTTCTCCTCATGCTCTTAGCTGAGAAACTAAGCAACTGTCTCCAGTATTACAATGCGTATCTCCCACTCTCCCCAGCTTCTCTTTCAGTACAAGATCCTTCTTTGCTTAACAAGAGGCCTCCTCTTGAGGTGCAGACTCCTATCAGATGGCCCCAGGACTCTTCTGTTCACTTGATCGTACAAATGGAATGACTCAATCCAGTCCTTATAACTGCTTGAGTCCTTCTCCTTCCCTGGGCTTGTGACAAAACCTTTACTTTCAAACACATGAATTGCAGTCTCCACTTCATAAAACTCTATGTCTTCCCTGCTTTAAGCCACAGTTCAGACTACAGATGATAGAATGCATCACTTACCAAAAGGAGTTCTAGTTCTATTATATGTCCTGGTTTTCAGTGAAATGTGATGGACCCATGCCTTTTGGTTTATCGATGAGAAATTTTGATTCTACTCGTATTGATGAGTGTGGTCTCTAAATTCAGTTGCTGGCAGATGCCAAAGCTATGTCCACTTTAAAATAGTGTCATTTTCATGCGATTTTTCATCATGTTAATTACAACCTCAAGAATGGTATAAAGTGGAAGAATTCCCACAATTTTCAGCGTTTTTCTATTAATTTCTCCTCATCAAATCTCTTCATTATGATAAAGCTCTAAATAGTTAAGAGTCTATATCACCTTTGGATTCAGATGGAAGGTTATATTATATTAATCAAGACTAACCTGCTCCTTCATGTTCAAATAAGATGCTAATCCAGTAAATTATTTCTTAAGCATTGATCTAAGGTAGTTAATGTAAAAATAATTTTCCAGAGTAATAACATCTCAAATAAGCATATACTGCAAAGGATATTTTCTCACATAAGAATTTTTCTTGAAGAACGTTTTACATTGCTCCTTAGACTACACTGAGGGCTATTTCAATGTACGTATTCAGAAAAGATAAATGTAGTCATGTGATTCACTTTTTCTGTTAAGAAACCGTTCCGCCTTCTACATTATGCACGATTGGAAATAAAATCGTGTGCTCTGCAAAAACAAACAAATAAACAAATCCATAAAAAAACCAAACCCTCAGAAGTTAACAGAAAACTTCTTCGACGGTGCTCAGAGTGCAATCTTCCTCTGGAAGAAGCTACTCCAATGGCTTTTCTACCCAAACACGGGCATGTTTCATTAAATTTTAAAGATAAATACACATCGTAAGCCACATGCTGATGTACCCTGTCTTTCCACAAATGTTCTGGATTGTGGGTCCAGATTTATAGACTTTAAAGAATAGAGGAAACATATCATGATATCCTAACCTGACCTTCCAGAGCTGGCAATGGTATCATTTTGGCATCGTGCCTCTGAATCCTATTTCAGCTAAACCATAGTCTCTCTCGGAGATGAACTTTCAGGCTTGGTTTAGAAATCTCAAGAGATAGAGTCAAATAGCACACCTAGGTAATATAGATCTGTAATTTAGTTTAAGAAGTATCTAAATACTTTTGTTGAATTCAACACAACATCACAAACAGGAAGACTTAGAGCGTGGGTCTCATGTGAATATCACAAAAGCAGGTTTGTATCACATAAAATGGAACTAATATTCCTGTACATGCTCTTCTGTGGCAAGGCAGGTGGATAATAAATACACTAATAAATATATACATAGTTGCATATGCAAATGAATTTCAAATTCCTTTGAAATAAATTACACATTTGAATGAGGTAAAAACTGAAGGAGACTGTCAGTTTGCTAGTGAGGTTGCTTAAGATGATACCATAGATGGCATGTCCAGCTAGACGTGTATCTGTATTCCGCACCTCACGTTCCTTTTCAGTAGGAGAAACTGGTCGAAGTATGGTATCTTCCTGTTAGCCTTTGTGAGAGATTCTCTAAACAAAATACATTAGAACAAGAAGGAACCAAACATAGTACTTCTGCTACCTATCCTTATGCTGTTAGGAGGACAAACACCTATTTCTAGCCCCAAATTGTTAAATCTGTCCCCTGCCCCCAAAGGTAAGTACAAGATTATATCTTCTCCTTTGAGTTGCAGTAGTATTGAATTGCAGAAATTAATCCAGGAAAGTTTAGAATGTCTGGGGGCCTTCTGTTTGTTTGGTTATTCTTTTTTGTTTGCTTCCTCCTCTCCACCCCCCTCCAATTACAGTATAACGAGCCCTGCAAAGAGCAAACCTGACAAGTGACCAAAAGTTTATTTGTTCCCGTGTTTTTTCTCTGTTGGTAGAGGAAGTCATAAATAATAGATTTAAAAAAGAGAAAAGGCATAAGTAACTATGTCTTTAGAAAGTCTTTTACTTGCCTGTATTTTGTTGTTGAATATAGTTTACAGCACTGTAAAATATACTAAGAGGAGATGAGTAACTCCATCCCTAAACTCAGAAAAGTAAAAACATCATCCAGATGGAGCAAATTACTGATGGTAGGTGTTTACTTGGGTGCAACTCCAAGTTTGACCCTGTTTCCAAATAGAAGTGAAAGAACAGCAGAACAGGAATATATAATTAATACTAGAGAGATTCAGGTATTAGATAGTCAAAACACTCTCACCTTTATAATGATTAAATATAGTACTTCTGCCACTTACACTTCCCAGCTTGGAACAATAAAACGAGAATCATCCTTCTCATGAAACCTTTGGCTATATGATGAACTCTTTCACAGAGGAGCGCATTAGTCTAAGAAAAGCTTCAATGTAGTTTCTTATGAACAAACTACCATGGCTCTTACTTTTCCCCATCGGAGATAGACTATGACAGAAAACCCTGATGAAATTTGAGCTTATCCCATTAGAATCATAATGTACTATTTCCAGGAGCCTAAATTTTTGCTTAGGACTTTTTTTTTCAAAGATATAACAAATTTTTTTAAAAATATGCAATTTGATTGCAATAGAGTGAGAATGCCCCTGAACACAGTGCTACAGGAGCTTTGGAAGAAATATGTAATACGTAAAAAATAATAATCTGCTTTTGCTACATTTGACAGTAAATTACTTGAATGATAATTAAAATTAGAGTATAGAATACAAGAGACTATTTCAGAACAGACTATAATTAGTCTAATAGACTTCTCTTTCTGTTTATTTCTCACTCTCCATCAACAACCAGCACAACCAGTTAACCGTCATGGGTTGCATTTGCTATTATACATAAAGGGACAGCAGTGTAGTTATCTGAGGAGGCGAATTTTTTTCTTCGCACAGGTATTCAGCTTTTCTTCTATTGCTGCTGTTGCCAAAGTAGTAAATATTTAATGTATTCAGTTATAAATGTAAACATCAAACTGGCAACAGCTGTAAGGGTAGTACAAGAACACGTGGGAAAGAGCTGCGAGTTGTATATCTGTAAAGCTAAGATATATAATCAAAATCTCGCGTATTTTGTCCTTGGAACATAAGATTAACTTGAAACGGACATTGGGAAAACAGAGAACTCAGAGTGGCACCTGTATGTCTCTGATCATGCCTTTACTATGGTTTTATAGGGTAAATGAAAACTGCTGTTGTTTCTCAGATACAACTAGTGTTGTCTGACAAACAAATAGCTCCTATGGCAAAGACAAAAACCAAAACAACCTGAAGCCACATGTATGTTTGTATACATTCCCCTGAAATACAACCAGGTGTTTAAGTCAGAGTTGTGGAAAATAAATTTAAAAATAAACTCAGTTGTGTTCAGCTAGGAATACATATAAATATTGTTTTCTTAATCTCCCCACACCTATGCAATTTCCTAAATCATGTTTAAGAAAGAACTATAGATAGTGAAGTTTAACACATTGGTACGTTGTATTAGAAATCCAAGTTTCATGCCTTTTGTTTTGCTAGAATATTTTTAAAGTCCTAGAGAAGTGGGACTGCTCAAATACTGTAGATGTTAAACCTGAGACTGAAAAGGGAAACAACTTTTTTTTCAAACCTTTACTTTTTTCCAGATAATATTTCCAATTTAAATCAGAATCGGAAACACAAAAATAATACTTGTCATCAAAAATTTGTTTTCCTCCTGCACTTCAATTAAGGGCTGAAAATATTAAAATAAAAAATTAAAACTAATAGTTCTCCTTCTGCCTGGAAACACCAGGGAAAAAAAAAGTATTCCTGAATCAGAAAAATAAATGACAGCATTCAGGATTAAGAAAAAGGTACATACTTAGATCAGAACTTTATTTTAGGTATTGACTCTCTTTCAAACGAATCACAGGGTTGTAGTTTCTATCTCAGTTACACATGCTTCACTTCTCTTATGCAACAATACTGGTTTTGTTCCCTGAAAAAAAAAAAAAAAAAAAAAAAAAAAAAAAAAAAGAGATTTTGTAGGAGAAGAAGGAAGGAGGACAAGGATGACCCTTATTATTTAGGCACTACCTTGAGACTTAAAAGCTCTTGCCTTTGACACAGACTTCTTGTAGTTTTGGACAGGTTGCATAGGATGCAAATGCCGAGTGACTAATTGTAGACTAACCACGTTCCAAGCACTGATGGTTCTTGACCTGGCCTGACAACATCTTCTCAAGGTATGATGTCTCTTTCTTTTAACTCCTTCTCTGAAAAATCAGAATGATATGTAGCTGCTTCATGGAGGTGTCATCCCTCCTCAAGAATGTCTGTACCTTGTAAAAAAGTGCCTCTCAATATGAAAAGTAGTATTGCTGTGATGGACAACCCTCAAACACCTTTGGGAGAACTCTAGGAGAAAAGAAAGGACTGGAAATTGGTTGTTTAGTATAAAAGGAAGGATAAATGGCCACTGGAAGTAGAATGTGATAAAAACAGCTACAAGCCTGTCAGAAAGTTACATCTCTGTTTTGTCCCTTTTAAAAGAGTTCTGACATGAAGGAAACCTGCATCATAGAATTCCATGTGATTTGTGATTTTTTACTACCAAGGATTATCTTCTCTTGTTTCAACATCATAAACACATCTCTGGCTTGAAATAAAACAAAACTAAGAGAGCTTTTGCAACCCCAGCATAATTAGGGAACAAAGCCCATAAAGGGACTGTCCCCAAGATGAGCTGGAGCCAGTCAACCAGGGAAAAAAATCTGTCTTCTCAGCAGGATCACATCCATTGCCTCCGCCACATGTGGCTGGCAACACGGGAACGTGTGTTCCTGTATTCTTTTACCTCAGCTTTCCTTTACAGACCAAGCAAAACATCAGCCCCCTGAAGGAATCCAGCTACAGCAAAACCAAAGAAGTGTGTTAAGAACCTGCTCTAATCTCATTCTGAGAGTACCATCTAGACTCTCCCCTTGACTGCTCTGTTCCAGCTAGACCTTTTAATGCATAAGTTAAATGCATAAGTTGAATGCATAAGTTAACGACAATTACAAAAATAATTTCAAAGCTATTGACTTTTTTCTTTATCGATTTCTGACTTTTACTGCATCTTACAGGTAAACCAATAGTCCAACCTTTGGCCGAATTCCTATGAAATAGTAGTTCTGTTAACAGCTTATTGACATTGCTCTCTTATTATTGAGCATATGGGTTTGATATTAATTATTTAGCTTGTATAGCAATGGCTGTCACAGAGTAAACAACAAAATAGTAGCTTCAATTACAGAAAGCAAAAACCAGCCCACCACAAAGAATACAGTAAAATTGTTGACAACACAAACTATGGAATTATTTTCTCTCAGTTGCAGAAATGGACTGCCATTTTTCTGTCTGGGGAGTTTTGGCCTTTCTGAGTTTGGCTCTTGTTGTTTCGTTGATACTGAACATTTCACACTATATGAAAAAGAAGCAAGGTAAGTAATGTCTCTGTAAGGAATGGAGTTTGAGGGGTTAAAGTGTTTGCAGAGAAAGCCATCACTGCTTGGAGATTTCAAGCCAACAAATGGATTAATTATCTTTCGGCAAGAATGATTCTAGTAGAGAGCATGCAACTTTTAAACATGTTTAGGGGAGCCAGGTATGATTATACAATGGTTGCTAGCTGCCCAGTCCACTGCCAAACACAGCTGAGTCCATTCTCTGAAGAAAGACCAACAGAACACGTACAAGTTGAGGAATTAAGTTTTGGCTAAATTTGTATTTTTAATGTACATTTTTAACATCTGCAACTTCTTTATTGAGGTGTACTTTTCATGTAACTGGTTGTTATTCGTACTTTAGTTTAAAAAGAATTTTAAGTAGCTGCACTGATACAAAATACATTTGAGAAAATTTTATCTTCCCAAAATTCCTGAATGCTTGTTTGAATTTCAGATTTCATACACATTTTATGCTTAATTAGTTTGTTTTGAGAAAGTCCAAACTGCTTTTCATTGTGGGATGCTAATGTAGCTCTTAAATCAATGTGTCACTCACAATAAGGAACTGATTTGTTTAATTCACGTTAGAGGGTGACTACAGTCATACTCTTGTTTCGGTTAAAATTAACTATGACTTTCAACAGATTTGATGATGCCATTGCAACCTCTCTTATGCATGCAATTCTGTAGATTTCAGTTGCACATCCTCACCACGCCCATTCAGAGAAAAAGTGCGTTTCCACAGGGAAAACTGCACCTGTGCTATATGCACATGGGTGCTCAGGCAAACACTAGCGGGTTCAATCACGTTAAACACACATACGTACATAACCTAGATAAACAGGCCTATGGTTATAAACTGAACTCACCAAGTACAAGAGAATTAGAATATGGCAGGATATTAAAAGAGCTGCTGGAGAGCTGTGGGATGAGGGAGTGCCTTTTTGGTTTGTCTTTTAGTGCTGCTAGGCAGAGATTTCTACGATGAAAAATCACAGTCATTTACAAAACTAATGCTGAGCAAGGTTTTGGTAAGGTTGGCTGATGTTGCATTGCTCATGTAATCGGAGCTTACTGTGCTAAATTCGGGAGTTCTGGAGCAGAAGATAGAAAGTCTAACGTTCCTGAGTTATTAATCAAGCTCTAGCAACAAATCTCTTTGGAGCCAATGACTCTCTGCCTCAGTTTCTTTTTCTGCGTGGTCACAGGATATATATCCCTCTTTCAGAGATATATGCAGCAGAACTAGCAACGTAAACATTTTAGTTGAATCAAGACTGGAGTTTTTAAGAACATTGCCCCAAGAGACCCATTTAGTGCTTTAGTTTGTATTGCAAAGCAGGCTCAGAGGACATGAAGTGGGTTCGTTTCAGTGATCAATAATACCTCTAGAACTACATCAAACGGTAGCTTAGTGGTCTTGAGATTAGCTTTATAATTAAGTAACTTCCAGGAAAAAAGAGTTCTATTCTTGGCTAGATAACAAATCTCTCTTCAGAACATGCACATAGCCATTTCTGTGCTGTGTCCCCGCACTTGTTTCCCCCTCCACCCCGATATTTTTGGTCTTGTCTTTCAGATCACATACAATCTGCTTGCTACTGCCACATGCGTGTAAAATGTTTAAAGTCTAATAGTGAAGTCCTAAATCAAGCATATTCTGTGAATTAAAAGTATTTTGCCCTTTGCCCTTCTAGCTATGATGGCTACTACACAGAAGATGACCCAGTTTATGGCAATCTCAATCAAGATATTTTAGGTAAGCTTCACTTTGAGAACACGTGTCTGTTCAGAGGCTGTGATAAATGTGTAGTTAAAAACTGACTGACCAACACTTTCTGTGTTTCTCAACACAGAATTAATACCAGCTTGGGATAGAACTGCAAACCATCATACTGCACTACTCTTTTTAAGACCAGGTCTCATACTGAATTGGATTTTTTGCAGTCCAAATGATCCTGTTCAGCCAGATATCTCAAAACCAAGAGCTGTTCTTCATGTAAAGCTGCACCAGTTGAAATAACAGCTTGATCCATGCAGTTACAGCAATCTAAGACACATATTACTCCCTGCCTAAAGTCAATGCTCCCACACAAGCTGGTAGAAACAGACACAGACCAGTTCTCTGTTGTGGCTGTCCACAGATCATCAGCAATGTTAACAAATATGCTGGAACAAGTCTGAAAACTGTGAGGAAATAATCTGTTTTACTGATGGCTAAAATGAGATACGTGATGAAAAAATTACTTACACCAGATTTTTCAGAAAACTGGAAGTAGAGTCAGGAATACAATTTAATCACCAGCTGCTGCAACTCACAGCCTCTTTTGTGGCCCAGTATAAGTTTGCCCGTGCTGAAAAATACATTAATATGTGGTTACGCTCTAATTGCAAGATGTACCCCTAGCAGTCTAAAATGACGCCCACTTAGTGAATAATGAGAAACTTTCCATCCATATGAACAGAAAATGCTTTTCTTTTTCACAGTATGCATGTCTGAATTTCTTAGCTATTCGCCCTTCTGTTAATAGAGAAAGAGATCTGTGTGTGAATTCAAACCAAAACAAACTTCTACCAAAGTAAACTGGGCAAAGTTGGTTCTGTAACAGGGAGGAGCTGTTAATTTGATCTTTTAAGACTCAGTAGTGTGCCTTAATAACTAAAACATTTTTCTACTTTGATAAACTGTAGAGGAATGTTGTTACGAGCAGATGAAGTCCCAGCCTCAAAGGCCAGTTAACCAGCTACAGGTATCTCTAAGTTTAATTCTGGATTTCTGAATTAGGGTAATGTGGTCTGTCTCAGAATTTTTGTGTGTATCCCATGACAATATATAACAAAAATTTTCACGCTGCTCCTCACGAAAATTACCATGCATTAGTGTCGTAGTTCATCAAGAAATTTAAGCACGGACTCGACCCTTTGTTCCATCTGGGACATTAATGAGGGAGCAGGAGAATTATAGACAGCTCATTTCCATCTATATGGCATAATAAAACTCGGTCACATGCATGCAGATCAGGCTGAATTGAGCCTAAATCTAATGCCATGGCTTATGTAAAGAATTACTTGTATTTATTTTGGACATCATTTAAGTGAAAACACAGGCGGCATCACGTGATAATCATGAGTTTGACTGGCTCTCTCTTGCCCAACACAAAATCTATATGCCTTAAATAAATGCCTGTTTTTGTATCGATTTATATTTTGTTGAGATACCTGGTTGCCTAAAAGCATGCAACCTTCAGCTGAAATTTGTCTGTAATTGAAGCATTCCTAGCATTGATTTCCTGAGTTGATTTCCAGCTTCTCTCTCAGGATACTTCCGGTTGGTGGAAAATTTATTTTTTTTTTCTTTTTAAATCTAGACATTTGCTTTATTAACTTCATAGAAACAGACTAATCTATGAAAATTCCAATATGAAAAATGTTTGATAATTTGGCTTGAAAAACACAGAGAAAAACAGGGGAAAGACACACGAGGCATACATTTCGCACTGCAAATGAGATCATATTTACAGACAAGAATCACCCATCTTTAGTTTTCTGCACAGACCAAGCCTATGAAAAATGTTGCTAGGAACTGGGTTATAATTTAAAAAACAAACAAACAAAAACAGTAAGAAGAAAAAGAGATCGAATAATGTCTTACATCCCAAAGAACTTGGTCCAATTATATAAAGTACCCTCAGTCCCACAGTGAATCTTTCCAATAATAGCTGCCACTACCCTGTGGAGGGGTTTTGATGGATAAAGATTTGTTGCTGAATTAGTCTGGCTCAAAGGAATCTCAAGGCCACTTGAAGAAGCTGAGAACAGAATCTGCTGTGAGAAAGAGGTGTGTTCCTCAATCAGCGGGGTCCCCACATGGCGTGAATCATATCCCCCCCACTGCAGCGATGTAATACTGAATGGAGCAGTCTGAGGGTGAAGTTTAAAGGCATCCCTAGCAGACCCGTAGTTCTAATGAAATTGGAAAATCAAACTAAAGATTTGTTAATAGGCTTATTCTGTGGTAATTATTTGTAAGAGACTTCTCAGTAAATTCACCATGCTAGTTTTTGAGGTCATGGGAGAGAACGAAAGAAAGGCTGTTTTTTGAGACCAATAGAATGACAAATTTGGAACAAAGTTTTGATACATGAATTCTTGTAGTTGCCAGAAAGTCCTATACCTCTCTTGGGTCAAGTAAATTGTAAGCTCAAATAACGTTTTCTGAGAATTCTGTTTAGTTGCATGGCCTACAAGAAGCTGCTTGGATGGCGCAGATGTGCTTGCTGCAAGTGTATTTCCACTAGTATTAATAGCCAATGTTTCGATAAAGCAAATACTGCACTGATAGATCTGAAACAGGACTTTGATCCGGTAAGGGAAAACAATACCCAATAAATATGACAACCAAAATGGAGTTAGAAATGTTGAGGAATAAATTTATGACAACCTTACAGGCTGACTGCATTCGATTGGACTTGCAGATTTGTCTATGAAACAACCTGTGGCTATTGTGGGACAGTATGATGAGATTGCTAGAAGACTGATATACCGACTGTTCAATTGTCACTCTGATCAAGAAAATGCAGGGAATGAATTTAAGTCTTAATAGGCCATGATCCTTTTGTCATATATGTACCATTTGTGAAATTTAATTCTGATTTTTTTTTTTTATTTGTAATCTATGTCTTTGTGAATTGGACTATCTGTTTTTTTTTAACAGCACAGCTTTTGGCATGCCTGAATGTAAATTGCTGCAGAACCTGCAAGTCTTTAACATCAGGTCATAGGCCATACTTGTATTTGGTCTGATCCTACATACTTGCAAAGTTTTTGTTGATGGTTCTGGGAAGTCTCATAAAGCTGTAGTGGTTTGGTGTGAAGATAACGATTGGCATCATTCTGTAAAAATTATTGAAGGTTCAACCCAATTAGCAGAACTTGGCACAGCTTTAAATTACTTAGAGCTTTTTAAGGAGGAACCTCTACATTTGATTTGTGATTCTGAGTACGTAGTCAAGATCCAACGCATATTGCTAGTTTAAACTGGGTTTTTAAACTAACAAAGTCATGGGCATTGAAAAAATGCAAACTATCTATCTACACAGACTCTTTTTTATAAAGTCTTTTTAAAGAGAATATTTCAATTTAAACTTGTCTAATTTGTCTAACTGTAATTATATGAAGTGAATTACCTATTCAGGAGGAGTGTTGTGTTGTATTAAAAAAAATTATGTGTGTAAGGAAATTCTTAGCCATTTTTTGTTAAGATAAATTTTAATGTAGCTGACATGGTAATTTTCCACACTTTGATCTAAAATCATTTAACAGAAACCTGTGTAATTAAGAAGCAAATATCTTTACTGCTTAATGTAAACACTCTGGCACATCATATCAAAAAACATTTACCTACAGTGACTCCACATGTGTTTGGGACTAGTCATAAGATTCTATCTAGATTTTTATAAGTTGATTAACATAAATTTCCTTTAACTACTTAAGCATCATTTGATACACAGCTGTTTGAGATAAATGCATTATGGTCACCATTTTCTATTGGTGTCATTCTTCTGAATTCATCAGCTGTTCATAAAGCATCTCAGTGAAAACAAGTGGCACATGGAAAAAAAACTTTCAAGTGTGACTCCCCAAAGTCTTGTTCTAAACCAACATGAAGCTGCAACTTGTTGTTGGGGAGGTGCTTTGAAGTCATGAAGGTATATTGTAAGTTGACCTGATTATCGGAATGCTTCTTGCTAGTTTAATAGGCAGCAGAAAAGGAAAAAGAAAGCCTAATGTTAGCTCATGTTACATTATAACCCTTAGCAAATATGAGCGGTGAAGGGGCAGAGCTGAGCTGCTGATCCTGAGGGCTGCCAGAGCCCACAGGAATGCTTTTGCTTCAAAGCCCCGCCTGGGAGAGAAAAAAACAGTCTAGCACTTGCTCTCAAGAAGTGTCTTTGTCAACAAGATTGATGCAGATGCCAGCTGTGAGTGTCTGGAGAAGCTGGGCTGCCTATATCATCATCACAGGGGGGGTAGGTTTTATTTAAGGTAGATGTGTGCTGAGAATGGCTAATGATTTTGTCACTATATTCACCTTGAGAAGAACCACAGGTTTCAAACTCACTCTGTGCAGCTGGGTGAGCTTTGCCAGTCAATGGGGTAACTGGTAGTTTCCAAAAAGAAGTACAGAGCAGCACTCAGAAAAGACAGGCCATTCTCAGGTCACACAAGACAAATGACAGCTGCTGTTTCCTTAACATCAACATTTTAACATTATAGTTTTTCCTTGTTTCATTTCTTTTGCTTGTTTACAGTTTGATGCACTATCTTGCTTTGCTGTCTGCATAAATGCATACTCTGGGAAAAAGCATTAGCTAGCGTTCATTGACTTTGGATTCCTAAGGTCATGGAGTCTGAAATTTTTGGTTATACCCTATCAAATATACCAGTTACTACTGCTATAGGATAGTTTTCATGTGCAGCTGCTGAATGCCACTCTCATTTTCTCACAGGGGTGGTGTAAGAAATTATTTACAATTGAGGGCTCCTGTCAGTCTAGTGAAGTGTTGCAGGAATTCCAAACAGCCAAAAGGAACTACTGGGTAGACTGGCTGAAAGACTGATCTTCTCCCAATGAAACTGAAATAACAGGAACACACCCTTATTTTCCCAGGTTAGTGATTACCTCAAATACAAAATGTCTGAGGCTACTTCTATTTCTTGTATAAAATTACATATTAAGAAATTAGAAGATGGTTGTAAACTGAGTGACTCCTAAGCTAGGGAATGTCAAAGGAAAGTAATTAATCTCATCCTGTGTGTGCACTGTATTGGTGGCTTTACAGGGAAATGAAATGTTCTGCCATCACTGAAGTGATTATTATGTTTCGTAAGTTAATTTATCAATTCTTGTAAAGTAGAACTTACCACACGTATACGTGATGTACTACCACAGTACCAAGCCTTATCTAATCATTGCACCAAATATGATTTACCTTTTAAAGGCTTTTACAGACTGGGAAAATTGCATTTCATAGCATTTTGTATACGTTGTCCATCAAGAGAAGGAGAGGGTGGCATACAGCACTGTAATTCACAACCGTTGATTTGTAAAGGCTGGCTTATACTTTTGGTTTACTAACCTCTATTCAGTATGGAATTAATATGGATCTCAGTCCTGTCAAGCCTTAACTGTGGCTTTAACTAACCTCAGATACCATGTAGTCAGCATGCATTCAATAAAATTTTAAGAGTAAAATAATTTGCCTTTTTCGCTCTCTTCATGGCATGTGCGGCTGTAATGCTCCTTGGATTTTAGCTTAGTGCTGTTAGACTTAGCATGTGATTCTTTTGTTGTTGTTTTGTTTTTGTTTTGTTTTGCCTGATTTCTCAATTAACTTAGAATTACAATTGTCTCTTGGCTTGTTTACCTATGAGTTTTTGCTTCTACAGTTGTATTGGAAGCTGTTCAGATTTGATAATGTGTTGTTACTATGTAATATGTTCTTCCTAAATGTTTATGTTTGTTAGAATGATACTGGGTATATATAGTGCTATAAGAAAAGCTGTGTTTATACTGATCTCTCTTGTTATTTCTAGGACCAAAATCATGGGAGGATGTGTCAACCGAGGACCTTAGAAAATGGCAGGAGGAAGTACTTGAGGTAGCTATTAATGTAGTCCTACTATGCAGTTTGTAGTAATGTTTCTTTTTCTTTCATATAAAATATCTATAGGAATAAATTCAAATCTCGCTGTGCCATATCATATTTGCAAGAGGTATTAATCAATTAATTCAACATCTGCCTTAAAATAGGGGTTTAGGATAAATTGGTTAAGACTGTCAGATGAGACAGACTAAAATAGATGACCATTTACCAGTGGTAAGCACCACTAGTAAACCTGGGAAAAAATAAATATTTTTTTTTTTACATCCTGGCTGATGGGGATTTGTACTTTTGGATCTCATCAGAATATTGTCATTGAAGTTAACAAGCATTGAATCAATTTATCGTGGTACAGGTAATCAGCTCTTCAATTCCAGAGGGCTTACTGGTTTCATCATTAGATTTTTTTTCTTTTTTCCTGCAAAATAATGCTACAGTAATTAAAGTATCTTTGCAGTCTCAGCACTTGCTGTCTTTGCCAGACTAAAGCCATTACTGTTGTGTGATCTGTATTTTTTTATTCTGAGTACTTACATTAAACAAGCAGTTATTTCTTTACTATTTCCTGAACTCCCTCGTAAGAACTCAACAGTGAATTTATTCCTAATCTCAGAGTTTCTGCCATAACTGCAAAAAGTCACCTTGTTGCTACATTCCTAATATCTGCCTAAAAAGCTAAGTTATGTGGTTTGCCTTGGAAATTAACACAGAAGCTGTTTGGAACCCCACAGAGTGAGGGGACAAGGGGTAAAATTCAGTCTTGGGAAACAAGAGAGTATCTAATGGAGAGAGCAAAGGGGCTGTATTTCCCTTTCCTTTTCCACTCCTGGGTAATACCTTGTGCATCATCTACTAATCCTTGCTGCACAACTTTACAGACTAAATACATTAAGGACTGTAAGAGGAATTATCTGTCTTAGCCTGGGCCAAGGTAGCTAAAGCTTACATTCTTGTAGCGATTTTAACAGCAATAGTATGACAAGAAGTAAGTGATCAGGTAACCTTTAACATGTATTGTATTTGTGGCTTTTCTCATCAGGCCGTGGGGAACCTGATGGAAACAGAATTATTATATAGGAAGTGCCTAGTTGTGAGATGTACCAAAGAAAACAAAGGCATCCATTAATTACTATTCTAATATTCTTCTGATGTTTCTTCTTTTCCTGTTTCTAATTGCAGTGTAACGGAGGAAGTGAAAGGAATGCAGGTAAAGTGTTTAAGAAAATAAGTGCCATAGATTATCTTATCCAAAGAGTCTTGACTTAATAGAAGACATCCTGGTTTTATGCCAAACTCTCTAGGATACTCACTGTTTTTTGTGGGGGGAACCACACAAAACCAATAATGTTCATAATTAAAAGCTTGAGTAAATACATTATAATTGATATTGCTGCCATCACAAGTTGTTTAAAATAATCTCACCTGATCAATTAAACAGATAGCTTGTTGTTGTATATGTCAGTTTTGGCAGATATTCATTGAATCTAAAAATTCTAGCCCTAACTTACATGGATGTTCAAGTGGAGAGATTTGGAAGTTGCTAACTTTTTGAAATAATTAGATAAGCAGGCTTATTAAAAAAATGAGTGTTTAAATACTCTGGTATATATTAGGTGCTTCACACGCGTAGCTGTCACCAAGGCAGATGATTGCTTCCTTCTTGAGGGAAAACAGAAAATAGCAATCATCTGAAATTTGTCCTCCTGTCGTTTGAGAGTGTAATTTCAAATATGTGTTTGATTGATAAAGTAATTTCTGCAAAGTTAGAAAATGTAACCTTGTGTTTTCTCAACCTGTGTAGTGAAATACAGGAAACGAATTTCAGAGGTGTCTGTAGCTTAGCTTCTTTAAGTGTCCTTTGTGTCTTTTGCATTCATGGGATAAATGAGTGATGCAGTTCAGACTCTGGTAGCTTCATAGCAGTGTGCGATAATATGATTATCCACTCCTCCTCCTCCTCCTCCTCTTGTAAATGTTCTACGAAGAGACTGGAGAGGATTTATAGCAGCCTTGGTGAGTCCCAGCTATCTCCAAATGTAGTAGCTTCTTAGAGATGTTGGATTGGATTCCTCACTTAAAAATGGAATTCACTTAGGTGTTCTGGTTTGGGGGTTTGTGGAGTTTGGTTTGGTTTGGTTTTTTGTGTGTGTGTGTGTGTTTGGGTTTTTTTAATATACAAAAGGTTAGCAACAGGACATGCCAACTCTTAAGAAAAAAGAGTATTTCTAGCTGCTTTAACTAAAATTTTAGTTTTAGCAGGTTTTTTCCATCTTTAGTAGTCATTCAGAGACACTTCTTAGCGAAGGCAGTGTTTCTTCCAGGTTTTATACAGTTCTTTTGTTCTGAAAGTATGCGAAGCCTATCAACAGCAGCTACAAATAAACCAAACAGCTCTCACCTGTACATGAAAGTATTGGTCTTCCCTTAAATGGGAAAATTGTTAGGTCTACCTCCTTTGGTTTCACAGGAAGTAGCATGGCAAAGTACAGTGATATGTGAACAATTACCTGTATCTATTAGGGTAGTATCACAGAATAATTAATTTGGAGAGAAAGGGGAAAGTTCAATCTGCATTGTTTATTTATCTAAGTGTATTTAAGTTCAAAAGATTGTATCAAAGTCAAAACTTTACAGTTTACAGTTACCTCTGTACTAATATGTTCAACTCTTCTGTAAGATATCTCTTTTAGGTAATGATATATCCTTTAGATAACATTGTATTGAGTGCATTTCCAGTGAAATAACTTCCTGTATTATTGGTCAAATTTTTCAGAGAGAAAGGTGGAAGTTTTCATTTTTCCTCTCTCTCCTGCACTTGAGCAACAAAGGTGTTCCCGAATTTCCCTTTTGGCCCTTTAAAACACTTCAGGGCTCCCTGGAGAAGATACTTGATTTTTTTTTCTGTTTTGTGCAGTGCCGTGATCCTCTGCTAATAATGTTCTAGTGATTTGAAGTATGATTGACAATACATTGAAAACATATTTAAAATTACACTTTTGTGATGTTTCACACCTAGAAGGATATTCAGTTTGTTTGCAGATCAACTTGTTGTATGATACAACCTATTTCTAAGAAATTGTAATTGACATGATGGAGTCAACCATTCTTGGACACTTGAGTTACCTTTATACAAGAACCTCTCATTTCTATAGCAGTCTAGTAATTTCTGACCGTTTAGGGAGCAGTGTGCCAGATTTGTGCCCAGTTCTACTGGATAAAGAATACTGAATGGCAGAAAGCGAGTATGAGCTGTTAGAGCAGCAATTGGAGGCTGAAACTTTTCCAGATGATAACATTAACATTTTCACTGCTTCCTCCACTATTGATGCTTGTTAACTGTTTTCCTGTGGATAAAGTGATAACTTTTTTTTCTTTTAGTCATGTGGGAAGAAACTTTGATAATCTGACAAGTATGGGTTTCAGTTCTAATAGAACAATTCTGCTGGGGTCAGGTAAACTGTCAAAGACGACCCTCCGTTTGCTCAACATTTTCACCAGATGATGTGAAATTGTGTTGTTTCCCACAAAGATACAGTTTCTTTCATATGTGTCTTTATTTTAGCTCTATGGCAGCAGGTGTCCACAAAGCTTTAAGTGATGACTGCAGTGACAGGGGACAAAAACGTAAGATGGGATAAGTTGGAATGTATTTTCATTCGCTTTTTAATAATTTAAGGATAGTGTCAAGAGGCAGCGATGTCGTAGGTATCATAACCAGATCTTTCACTCTTTTTTTCCATTTTCAGGGGTATTCTCCTTTCCCCTTTCCCTCCCTGTGATGAACACGATCATGGGACAACGATATAACAGCCAGGGAATTTCAGAAATGAGAACTTAGAATGCAGCTACATGTTTTCTGATCATGAAAGACTAAGGCTTTAGCTAGTGATGAATTGGAAGGTCTGATACACCTAGCAAAGAAATGCTTTATTGTGTTTCATTCACAAACATACCACATAGAATACCTAAAAATTAAGTTGGAAGATTTGGACTTGCTTTTTAATATTATTAAGTCTGTCTTATTTCTTGCCTTGGCAGTTCTAAGGCAGTCTTGACGAGAAGCAACTAGGAAAAGGAAGCATAGTAGAAGGTCCTCACTGTCTTTGTTGGGAAATTTAGGAATGTAGTAGAAAATAAGTGGGAATGATACCTTAATTAATAGTGAATCTTGCCATTCAGTACTTAGAAAACATTTCCCATCTGAAATTGTTAGCGTAAATCTTGAAGAAATGGTTGCAAACAAGTTATCTCCACTCTTTGTTCCACTCATGCCATTTAGGACTCTATAAGCCATGCTTTTAGATTTGACTTGAAATGGAAAGGTAATACAGATAAACAGTTTTAGTGTAGAAAAGAGTTTTCTAAAATGAAACCTGTTTGCAAATGAGTCATACAGGGTGTGTTTAAAAACATTTCTGGTTTGGTTTCGAGTTCAGCTAGGTTTTATTTAGTATTTTTAGTATTTTCAAATTGTAGGTGAAGAAAGTGATACCGATACAGTTTCAGTAAGAAGAAAATTTCAAGACATTCACTTACAGGTAAAAATTTCTGATGTCTAACGCAATGGAATAATTTTATGTTCAATAGACGTGATTGAATTATTTGAATAGCTTACATATGTGTCGCGGTTGAGACGGACAAATGACATGGACCAAATTCTTTCAAGATGAAAATAATAGGTGCCATTTCTTGCTACAAGTCATTTTTATACAATTCTACCAGTTCATGTGTCTTTTCACTATTGGTTACAAGTTACAGCACTAACATCTCATTGGTTAATTGGTTACTTTTTCTGTCATCCATGTTATTCTTCTATCCCCTTCTCTCTCACGGGTACAACTCCATATCTCCGGATACTCCTTTACTCCCATCCTTCTCAAGGGTAAATCTTAATACCTTTAAGGCTGATCTCTACTCCCATATTTTCTGTCAAGGATTCCACAGACCCGCTGCAGTTTCCCACAATTCCCCCTTTTTTTATTTGTGCTAAAAATGCTGCCCTCATTGTCCGCTGCAGGGCCCTTTGCAGCAGAGAAATCATGCATGGCAACATTAGTAACACAACCACAACAATAATCAAAACGATCAGTCCTGTTTTCACTACTGATAACAACCACCCTGAAAGCCCCCAGCTACTAAACAATTTATTTAACCAATCCCATCCATCATCAACTTGTAACTTTTGTACCCCTTCTTTCAACAATTGTATGCTTTTATGAATTGACTCAGAATGATCTGACAAGTTAATACAGCACATACCATCAAAATCTTCACACCCGTGCCCTTGAGCTAATAACAAAATTCTATTGTAGCTCTCTTCTGCAGTGTAGCATGTCTTACAGAATCTACATCTAACAAAAGTCCACTTAAAGCCTTAGAAGTTCTGTTAGTTTGCTTAGCTAGCCAACAATCTAATTTTTCTAAAGTATTTAGAGCTTTAGCTGTGCCAACACCAGGTACAAGAGATCCTAAAACCCTTAATCCTGATCCCCAAGAATCTACTCTGTCATCACATTTTGACTTATATGCATGCAAAAAACATTTTTCCCGTGTCGCTTTTCTGTGATCTGCTATCATGGATACATTGGGCATTAAGAGAGTTAATCGTCCCAAACTACATGGTCCTCCAACAGCATTAGAAGGAATTCCTGGCCAGGCTCTATCTCCGCAGATCAAGAATACACCGTACGGGAGTTTTTGGGGTCGCTGTCCCACATTGTTAACAACACCCCTTGGATTCTTCGGCGAGGCATTGCACCAACGAGTTTCATTTCTGTAGTCATGAAGGGTAGCATTAACATTTTGCAATCTTATCCATTCATGCTTTAGCATATTGTCCTGGCACTTTTCACAAACCAGCTGGATACAAGCATCCATGGGCACAGATCCCAGCAATTCCAGTTCCTGTGGTTCAATGTCTATTTCCGGGAGACAGTTAATCCAAAGTGCCATGTTAGTATTATTACAGTTTGTTGCAATGCCTCTGCACCGACCACTATTTTGAAACAGTTGTGTGATGCTGCTGTAGTCATCAAGGGGGATGCCAACCAAGCATGTGTGGAACGGGTTTTTCGGAGATGCCATAGCTAGGCATATGGAGTCCTGGCCAGTCATGTTGGCTAAAGTAATCCACATGTTAGTTTTTGTCTGTGCAGGCATCCAAGATGAAGCAGCTGCAGCAATCGTCATTAGGAAGGCAACACAGGTTTCACATTTCGCGCAGGCAACCATTGTGGTCCTTGATCTGTAGAGACACAAGCATAGCCTCTCCCCCAGGTTAATAATTCATGTGGACCCGTCCATTGTCCTGTGCGCAAATCCCGCACCAACACTTTTGCCCCTGTACCCACCCTTTCTTGGGTCACTAAAGAGGAAAAGTGACGTAGAATGGGCGGCATCTGGGCATCATCAGAAACCTGCAAAAAGTTTAAAACATATGTGACTTTGGCCAAGCGTGCATCAGGTGGTTCACCCAACATTCCCCCTTTTTGTTTTAAAAGAAAACGCTTGAGTGTTCCATGAGCACGTTCCACAATACCTTGCCCTGTGGGAGAATGAGGAATACCTGTAACATGAGATACTCCCCAGAGCTGTAGAAATGAAGCAACTTTTCGGGATACATATGCTGAGCCATTGTCTGTTTTTACCTGTTGCGGAACGCCCAAGAAGGAAAATGCACGCTGCCAATGGCATATTACATCTTGTGCAGATTCTGCAGTATGAGCAGTGGCAATGATAGCAGAAGAAAAGGTGTCTATAGAGACATGAACATACTTCAAGCGCCCAAATTCAGGTACATGTGTAACATCAGTTTGCCAAATTTGCAAGGCTCGAAGGCCACGGGGATTGGTACCATAATAAGTAGGAATATGCTGACCTTGACAATCAGGGCACGCAGCAACAATAGCACGTGCCTCAGAATTTGAAATGCCAAAGTGTCACCTCAAGGCATGATAGCCTTGATGATAGAAATGATGTGACGCTATTGCCTGTTGTTTAACATCAGGAACAGGTCCTAAAGTCACTGCTGAAACTAGAGAATCTGCTTTTGCATTTCCTTCTATTATGAAACCTGGTAACGTAGTATGACTTTTAACATGCATGACATAATATTCATGATGACGCTTCTGAATTTCAAGCCATAACAGTTTTAAAATACTAAATAACTTTTCATTAGACACATGTCCCAATACAGCTTTATCCAACCATTGTACAAGCCCAGCCACATAAGCAGAATCTGTCACAATATTCACAGGGCCAGGAAAGGCCTGAAACGCCATGGTCATTGCTCTAAGTTCGACCACTTGTGGTGATCCTTCCTGATATTCTACTTGATGGCACCACTGTGGCCCATCCTTCCAAACAATGGCTGCCTTGCCTGTCCTTCCTGATCCATCTGTAAATACTGTAGGTCCATTTACTGGGCTCGATTAATTCAATTGCTTCTGACCAAATCTTACCTGACTGCCTAATTTAATCACTGGATGTGAGGGCAAATGATAACTGATTTGACCCGTATAATTCATAACAGCTGCTTGTAGTGCAGAACTATTACACAGTATCACAGTATCACAGTATGTTTGGGATTGGAAGGGACCTCAAAAGATCATCTAGTCCAATCCCCCTGCTGGAGCAGGAACACCTAGGTGAGGTCGCACAGGAACATGTCCAGGCGGGTCTTGAATGTCTCCAGGGAAGGAGACTCCATAACCTCCCTGGGCAGCCTGTTCCAGTGCTCTGTCACCCTTACTGAGAAGAAGTTTTTTCTCAAATTTAAGCGGAATCTCTTGTGTTCCAGTTTGATCCCATTACCCCTTGTCCTATCATTGTTTGCCACCGAGAAGAGCCTGGCTCCATCCTCATGGCACTCACCCTTTATATATTTATAAACATTAATGAGGTCCCCCCTTAGTCTCCTCTTCTCCAAACTAAAGAGACCCAGCTCCCTCAGCCTTTCTTCATAAGGGAGGTGTTCCACTCCCTTAATCATCTTCGTTGCCCTACGCTGGACCCTCTCCAGCAGTTCCCTGTCCTTCTGGAACTGAGGGGCCCAGAACTGGACACAATATTCCAGATGTGGTCTCACCAGGGCGGAGTAGAGGGGAAGGAGGACCTCTCTCAATCTACTAGCCACCCCCCTTCTAATACACCCCAGGATGCCATTGGCCTTCCTGGCCACAAGGGCACAGTGCTGGATCATGGTCATCCTGTTGTCCACCAGGACCCCCAGGTCCCTTTCCCCTACACTGCTCTCTAATATGTAATTTCCCAACCTATACTGGAACCTGGGGTTGTTCCTGCCCAGATGCAGGACTCTACACTTTCCCTTGTTAAATTTCTTTAGGTTATTCCCCGCCCAACACTCCAGCCTGTCCAGGTCCCGCTGGATGGCAGCACAGCCTTCTGGCGTGTCAGCCACTCCTCCCAGCTTAGTGTCATCAGCAAACTTGCTGACAGTACA
Source organism: Columba livia (assembly GCF_036013475.1). NCBI lineage: Eukaryota > Metazoa > Chordata > Aves > Columbiformes > Columbidae > Columba > Columba livia. The sequence goes on along the minus strand of NW_027043000.1, from coordinate 427,888 downwards.
CTCTATTCCCTCGTCTAAATCGTTAATGAATATATTGAATAATATTGGCCCCAGTACTGACCCCTGAGGCACTCCACTAGATACTGGCCTCCAACTAGACTCCGCACCATTGACTACCACTCTCTGGCTTCTCTCCTTAAGCCAGTTTGCAACCCACCTCACTACTCTATTGTCTAGACCACACCTCCTCAACTTAGCTGTGAGGATGCTGTGGGAGACTGTGTCAAAGGCTTTACTGAAGTAGCGGTAGACCACATCCACCGCTCTGCCATCATCCATCCACCTTGTTACATTCTCATAAAAGGCTATGAGGTTGGTCAAGCACGACTTACCCTTGGTAAAGCCATGCTGACTGCCCCTAATAACCCTCTTATCCTTGATATGCCTTGAGATGGCACCAAGGATAAGCTGTTCCATTACTTTCCCAGGGACAGAGGTGAGGCTGACCGGTCTATAATTACCCGGGTCCTCCTTCTTGCCCTTTTTGAAGACTGGAGTGACATTTGCTTTCCTCCAATCCTCGGGCACCTCCCCCGTTTCCCAAGACTTGGCAAAGATGACGGAGAGCGGTCCAGCAATGACTTCAGCCAGCTCCCTCAGCACGCGCGGATGCATCCCATCTGGACCCATGGATTTATGGATGTCCAGACTATTTAATTGCTCCCTAACCCAGTCCTCATCGAGTAAAGCAAACTCCTCCATTGACCTGGCTTCATCCGGGGTCTCTGGGGTACAAGGCTCCCCAGGACAGCCTCCGACAGAGTAGACAGAGACAAAGAAGGCATTCAGTAATTCTGCCTTCTCTGTATCTTCTGCCACCAGGGCACCCACCCCGTTCATCAGTGGGCCTACATTGCCTCCGGTATTAGTTTTATCTGCTATGTATTTGAAAAAGTTCTTTTTGCTGTCCTTGACCCCTCTCGCCAGCTGTAATTCTAAGGAGGCCTTGGCTATCCTAGCTGCCTTCCTACATCCTCTAACAGCAGCCTTATATTCTTCCCAAGTGGCCAGCCCCTGCTTCCACGACCTGTAAACTCTCCTTTTCTGCCACCACTCAAAATAATCACTTTGCACAGGAAGCGTGATCGTTTCTGGATCTCTTGCCATTAATTCCATGCAACGTAATCTGATTTTAATAATTACCTGAGCCACCAGTTCAAAAAGACCTGGGGCTGTCTTTTTTTATTTGGCTGGTAAAAAGGCCCACTCTAAAATATGTAGAGGATCTCCCCACTTCTCATGCTATTGTGCGATCACAGCAAAAGGAATGCATTGATCAATCAAAACAATTGCTTGTACAGACACTGTCAAATCAATTCTCCATACGTGCTTACTACTGATTGCTTGTTCAATTTTCGCAATGACCTGCTGTGCTTCTGTTGTCAAAGTGCGAGGGGCAGAAATATTAGTGTCTCCTCGCAAGAGATCAATCAATGGCTGCAATTGAGAAGAGGGGATTCCTACATAAGGCCTTACCCAATTGATCATTCCTGCCAATTTTTGCACATCATTCAGTGTTTTGATTTTTACTTGCAGTTTTATAGGTTGTGGTATCACTGTCTGATCCAAAATTTTCATGCCCAAATAAAGCCATGACTGTTGTCGTTGCACCTTCTCAGGTGCAACAACCAGCCCATACTGATTTAATGACTCATGTGCTGTATTTTCCATTTCACTCAATTCTTGTGGCGTTGCTGCGGCCAACAAAATGTCATCCATATAATGATAGCAATACCCTGATGGAAACAAAGCACGTATTGGACTCAGAGCTTTTGCCACATACCATTGACATATGGTAGGTGAATTTTTCATCCCTTGTGACAGCACTTTCCAATGATACCTTTTCGCTGGCTCTCCATTATTTACAGATGGAACAGTAAAGGCAAACTTTTCCATGTCTTGTTCTGCTAAAGGAATAGTAAAGAAACAATCCTTCAAATCTATTACAACAATTTCCCATTGCATTGGAATCATTGTAGGAGAAGGTAAACCTGGTTGCAAAGCTCCAATAGTTGCCATAACCTCATTAAGCTTTCGTAGGTCATGTAATAATCTCCATTTTCCAGACTTCTTTTTGATAACAAACACAGGAGTATTCCAAGGGCTATGTGAGACCTCAATGTGTCCCGCAGCTAGCTGTTCCATCACAAGAGATTGCAGGGCTGTAAGTTTTTCCTGAGCAAGGGGCCACTGATTGACCCATACTGGTCTTTCAGTTAACCATCTTAATACTAAAGTGGGCCGAGAAACACCCTGCATCACAGTGACCCCTGCTAAAAATCCATAGTTATCCGTACTCCCCACTGCCCTAGGCAATCCCTCCCCCATAAATTCAGCGGGGCTGGGGCCACATAAGGTCTCACTGTAGCCCTTTGGTTTTCAGGATTAGCAATCACTATTGGTTTAGCTGACATCAAACTGTTTGCGACTCCACCCAGTCCCATCACACCTACAGTATTTGAAACCAAAGGCCAAGAAGGAGGCCAGTCCTGTTGTGAAATTATAGTGACATCTGGTCCTGTATCAAGCAGTCCAGTAAGGGTCACCTGGCTGGGAACAAAAGCATTCATTATGAGTGTACAAACCATTTGTGGCCTTTTCTCTGACACTGTTTGAGACCAAAAAATAAGTGGCTTTCCAGTTGAACCAGGTCCATTGTCCCCACGAAGAACTTCCTCAGTCCTAGGAACAGAACTCAAAAAGGGCACAAATTGAGCTAAAAGCGTTCCTTTTTGTGTTGTCACAGGTGGTGTCGCTGTGGAAACCAAGGCACAAATTTGTCCTGTGTAGTCCGCATCAATAACCCCCACGTGTACCATTAATCCTCGCAGGGTACTACTTGATCGTCCTATTAACAAAGCACTCAGTCCCCTGCCAATTGGCCCCCAAGCATCCAGGGGCACTTTATGCACCTCTTGAGTTGTTATAGTTACTGTGTGGGCGGTGGATACATCCATCCCAGCTGCTCCGCTGGTTTTTCCTGATAGTGTGTCGCAGAAGACTGCATGTGCACTGACCCCAGAAACGGATTGCCAGGGTTGCAAAGCATTGTTGAAGGAGGTATTTATGTCTACACATGCCCCTTCGCGCTCTTCTTGTCGTTTCCCTGTGGCAGTAGCTGTCCGTTAGAATGATACCTAGAATGGCACCGCTTAGAAAAATGTCCCTTTTTTCCACATTTGAAGCAAATTACTGAGGCTGCATCATAGACAGGTGTGTGTACAGCTTTTGAAGCCTGTTTGTTTGTACGTGGACTGATGAGTCTTACATGACCATTCCGACCACGTTCATAGCACTTTTGACATTGTATTTTAGCTGCTGCCATAGCAGCAGCAAGTGCAGTCATTTTATGTTCCACTAAACCGACCTTGGCACAAGCAGTAATCATTGCTTCTAAAGTTGGATCCCCTGGCAGAGTTTGAATCACTTTTTGGCAATCTGTATTAGCATTTTCATGAGCTAGCTGTTTTACTAGCAGTCCCCGGACATTCGCATCGAACACCTGACGTTCGACAGCCGCTTGTAATTTTTCAACGAAGGAAAGAAACGGCTCTTTAGGACCCTGCTTGATAGCGGTATATCTCTGTTTTGGTTCTGCCAGCTCTGCTGTTCTAATTATAGCCTGGATCCCTATGGCCTTCACTTGCTCAAGCACTAGAGGAGGCCATTGTGCTTGAAGTCGCAGATCAATATACGGCCCCGAGCCCATCAATACATCCACACCAGTAGCAGAACGGGGATCAGTGTCTGGGAAGTGTATGTTTATCACTGCTTGTGCCTCAGCCCTTTGCTGCCAAATACTTTGAAACACTGAGAGCTGTACAGGTTGAAAAATAACCTGAGCTAACTGAGAAACATCGTAGGGAGTCATAGCTTCCATAGATAACAAACGTAACAGCTGCATAACCGCAGGGGAGTTAGGCCCGTACTGAGCAGTGGCTTTTTGCAAATCTTGAATTACTTTCCAGGAATATGAAACGTGCTCATGGGGCTCCACCCCTGCAGGGTTACGGTATATGGCGGGAAATGCCATAGATTCAACAGGTTCAATGGGTGGCGGCTCAGTAACAGGGGTAGGAACCGATATAGTTTCTGATAAATCCCAGTCCCCAATTTCCAGAGCTTTAGCCTTCACCCTCTTCCAGAAACGCACAGGGTCCCGTGGTTTAACCGTAATCGAAGCTGGGGGTAAATCCCAGCTTTTTGGTAAGTTCGGTTTACGCTCTGAAACTCTACCCCCACCCTCAGGAATTTGCTCTGCAACAGCGTGGGAGGGGGGCGGGGGCAGGCTGGGGGGACCCAAATTTATAGGAATTACGTTATTTGGCTCGGTCTGGCTCACCACAGGGGGATCCTCCCCACCTAAATCTCCAGGCAAGGGGGGACAGGAAAGAAAATGTCCATTTTTTTCTTCCGCGACTGATAGCGGCGGGGCAGAGGGTTGAACTGTGATTAACGGCGGTGACGCAGATGGCGGAACCGCGGTTGATGATGGTAGAGCAGAGGTTTGAGCCGTGATTGATGACGGCGGAGCAGTGGGTTGAACGCACTGCTCTGACCGGTGCTCCAGGGGCCCCTCCCGAGATCTTATATAACCCAACGCTGTTTTTTCATGTGAGTCTTTCATAGCTTTTATCTGATCTCGGGGCCACACATATGTATACGACTCTTTCATAATTTTTTTCTGATCTCGGGGCCACACATACGTACGCTCCTCCTCTATTCCTTTTAACTTCCCAAGAAAGTGTCGCGGATCCTTATCCGTGTCAGATAATATGGACTTGGTCGGTTTTGGCGAATCTTTAGTAACAGGAGGGGTCGGAGTAGTACTTAATCTTGCCTTTTCCTCCGAATCTGGCCCAGGAGAGTCAGGAAGATCATCCCCCTCCACCATCTCTGCCTTATTCTGTTGCTGTTTTAACTCTTTCAGAGTATCTAATAACAAGCGCCACGTTGTTAAGAGTTCATTTGCTTCCTTGGACCCTTGGGTAGCACTATCAAACAGTTTATCTCCCAAGTCCATCCATTGTGACACACTAAATGCTGTCACAGGATTAACCTCTAAACCTTGTGCTTTGCCCCATAGTAACATTTTTCTTAAAGTTAGTTCCGGAAGGCTAACACCACGCTTCTTCAGAAGCAGCTTCCATGTGGATAATATAGTACCCTCTTCTTTAGATAAGTTTCCCCCCATGTTCCCGGTAGCTCACCTACTCCTTAGCGAGGTGTCTTTTCAACGATCCAGATCTTCGGCAGCTCTCCTCGGCTGCTCTTATCAGCTGTACCGGGCTCCGTCTCCACAGCCCTTCTTCGGCTGTTCACAGCTTCACGCTGTCTCCTTGTCATGCCAGATCCTCTTCAGGCAGGATCACGTCGGGGTCACCAGATGTCGCGGTTGCGACGGACAAACGACATGGACCAAATTCTTTCAAGATGAAAGTAATAGGTGCCATTTATTGCTACAAGTTCATTTTTATACAATTCTACCAGTTCATGTGTCTTTTCACTATTGGTTACAAGTTACAGCACTAACATCTCATTGGTTAATTTTTCTGTCATCCATGTTATTCTTCTATCCCCTTCTCTCTCACGGGTACAACTCCATATCTCCGGATACTCCTTTACTCCCATCCTTCTCAAGGGTAAATCTTAATATCTTCAAGGCTGATCTCTACTCCCATATTTTCTGTCAAGGATTCCACAGACCCGCTGCAGTTTCCCACACGCATGCCTGAGGTGTTGATGCAGTCAGCAGAAGACTCCATGTAGCCTGCATATTAATGCGTATTTTCAGCAAGTATAACAAGAGAGAGGTTCAATAAATAATGTCATGAAGGCCAATATGAAGTAATATTTTGTCTTGGTATTATTAGTATACCAGAGAAAGCCATACAAGCCATTCCATTATCTGAGATAATGGCTACCATAACAAAAGCAGACTGGAATATCCTGCTGTTGTTTCTCAGACCAGACTATGGGCTACCCAGAGTAGTTACACTGAATGCAGAAAAGTACAGTACACATTGTGTGTGTGCAGCCATACTAATCCTGTGTTCTGCTTGCTCAAATACCAATTACGAAAATTGAATTTACTGTCCTTGCTTGTTCAGGATAGTGCTAGGCATTGTCATGTCCCTGACAACAACTAATACAAACCACTTCAGAAAGCAAGAGTTTCACTAATGGAAAACATTTGCCGTTTATCACCAAATGCTTTTAGATTTTACATAGAGGTGAATTACAGAGTAGGCCTTAATTTGTATATGAACTCAGGGAATACTAATAATATATATATAAAGATTTGCAGCTGTAATTACCAGTGATTTGTAACCTAACACTAGGACTCTTTTCTTTTTTTTTTTCTTTGTTGTTTGGGGTTTTTGGGGTTTGTATTTATCAGTAGGTCTTCTGAGGCAGTGTATGCTTTTTGCTGCATCAAGAAACTAGCTATTTATCTCTTTTTTTTTTTTTTTATTTTAATTTGTCTTCACATACGGTTCCCTCTTGGGATATTTTTAGCATAAAATGTCTTCATTAAAAATAAGTTTATGCAGGTTGGGTATCCTCATCTGAATAATAGTAGTTTGAAACAAATCTAAGTAATGTTGTTTGGGTTTGTCAGTGTCAGTATCTTCTGTGTTTTGAATTTAACTTTTTTGTTTTTTCTCCTCCCCCACTAAGAATCTGTATGTACGTGATGGGAAAATACAAGAGAAAGTAAAAGTGGATGTGATAGTTCAAGACAATGTTAGAAAAATTCCTGGATGGATTATGGTAACGTATTTCACCTGTTCTAAGTTATTAGCTAAGTAGAATAAAGTAAGAGCTCTCTAACTGTGCAGCTCCATGAATTCTAATACAACTTCTCTGCTGTTCTATCATTGTTCCTCTCTTGCTTGCTACTTACATAAATATCACAGCATCTCAGGTCTCTGACAGCAATGATTTGTAAGAAACAGTTCAGACTATATCCAAATTTTTTTTCTTTTTTTTTCTACTTTGTTCTTTGAACCCTGAGGTGTGAGTTGATCCTCACTTCAGTAAGTTTTCTGAAAAGCCTAAATTTGAAGGTTGTAGAGAAAAAGGGAGTTTTAGCTTTATTTTGGGTTTGGGGATAAGGGAGATTAGGGGCACGAAGGATTCTGTTACATGGTATGGCTTCTGTTTCCTACTCAAGTTGCCAGGGATGTATAGATTATCCAGGTGTATATATATGTATATATCTCCATGTATAGATTCTCATATTTGGGAAAGGGATTAAACTATGACACATAATGTAGAATTTGCAAAAATAAATAGCCTTTCCAAGATTAAACTGCTAACTCTCAAAAATTGTTACTGAAGTCTGACTAGACATTTTCTTCCTTGTCTGAAACTTACGAAGGCCCTTAGGACCATAACTATACAGGACCTATTATAGTAAGGAGAGAGTAGGAGAAGTCACACATAAGGTTTGGTTGTTACTTCTAATGTGCAAAAAATTGAGGATATTAGATTGTGTCTTCTGTTTGTTTTTCAGAGAGAATGTCAAGGTTCGTCAAAAGGTCTGCATTTAGCTTCACCAGTGCAAGAACTGATTGGTACAGCTAAATCTTTTGTAGGTTGGTCAAATATTTTAGTTACAAAACATGTTTCTATTAAAATTCATTAGAAATATTTAATTTATTGAAAACACAGAGGCACTGTTTGTCTGGCAAACAATGCAGCAATGAAAACCTGTGGGACCCAGCCACATCACTCTGATGTATTTGCTGTAGGGATACAAACTCCTCATGAGCATTCACATACCTGAAATAAAATGTTGAAAGCAGATATTTGTTGAGAACGGGTTTTTATTTAGAACATATATTTTGTCAGAACACAGAATATAACTGTCAAATTCACTGAAACATATAAAGTTTTATTGAACAATCCACTCTGTGAGCTATGTAGAAAATTTAACATAGCAGGCATATAACAAGTCATAGCGCCTAATACTGCACTTCAATCATCCATCCCAATTTAGAATTTTTCATGTAGTGTCAATACCCTTATAAAGCACAAACAGGCAGGAATCCAGCAAAAAGAGCTTGATTCTCATCTTACGACTAATATGTTAAGAATCAAAGCTTATTAGCAGATAACAAGAAAATACTGATCACACTGTTAGAACAAACACTACTAACTACAAAATTTAAACTTTGCCGTAGAACGGAACCCTGATTCCCTGCAATACCTGATGAAGCCAAAGGACTAAGCGCCCTGTCAGAAGGGATGAACCAGTCCTGAAGATTTACATTACAGGTAAGCATAAAACAGGACTAACTGCATGACACATACATAAAATACATCCCTGATTCTTGGAAGAAGAAAGAAAAAACAAAACAAACCCAAACTTTATAAAGCAAAGTTTTTTCTGTAGCAGTCCATGAATGCTCCTTGGTGGGTTTCAACCAGGAAGTCACCCAAGCGATTGCTGGGATTTGTCATCTTTACCCACAGTGTAGCTTAGTTTTTTAGATACCCTATAGAAAAGAATGGTTAAGATTATAAAGTAAATTACACAAAAATACTATGCCTGCCAAAACTCTGATGAACAGAATGAAATTGAAACAAATCATCAAAGCAAGATATCTGAACATCTTGACTGTAAACAGCAGCAGGACTCCTTGTCCACATTCCTATGTGCTCTCAGCTAGAGAGAAAACTTTTCATCCTATGTCATTTTAATGTCTCCGTAATGCTACTCTCTTAACCTAAATTATATAAGTATCTCTTAAACTTCCCGATGTAAGCTCGGAATGTATTCACCAATAGCTAAAAAGGAAAGATACAAGTGAGAATGTAATTATTTCCTTGCATATTACTTAAGAAACGGCACATTTTAAACCATTTTGGTTTACATCTGACAATTCAGTATAGCACTATAGCTGTACAACAGCAGTCACACAGAGCTCAAGAAAAGTTTTAGTTATGAACATTGCTTTTTCTGAAATAAGTCTTTCATAATCACCTTCTCCAGAAAAGCTATCAAGTTTGAGACAGGAAGACAATACTGGTTTCTTTCCACCACCATTCATTACAAATGCAGCATTTTGCCACGTGGCTTAAGCATAAAACTTCTGAGGGCTCTGTAGCCATTAAACAAGAGCTTCACTCCTTGGAACCATATACAAGAACGACACACTACAGGCCCAAGGAAGCTTGTCAGCTGGCAGTCCATCTGAGTTATATCTAAAATAATAAATGCGTCTACAAGGAACAGAAAGAAGGACTAGAGTAGCTATTCAGTCAAGCCATCTTACTACCTTACGTTCACTGGCCAGCCATGCTGAAGTCTGGCTAGTTTTGTCCAGACACTTGCTTCCCAGTGTTTGAGTCTGCAGGTCTGATTAGCTTGGGCTTTCCCAAGCATCCGATCTGATTTTCATTCTAGAAGGACACATGTAAGCAACAGCCTCCACACCTTTAATATAGATGTAAAGCACCAAGAATTTCTTTTGGATTTTCTTTTTGAGGAAGAACTTACCTTTTGCGACAGTACTGTGCATTTCTGGGACTGCTGCAATTCTTCACTGCACTAGTCCAACCAGAGTTGGTACCTGCAATCCCAGATTCTGGTGGTAGAAAACAGTAGTATGAAAAGGGTAAGAACAATGCTGAGTAGCATGGACACTACTGTATGTTGTTAAAATGTTAGCCTGTTAAGACATGGGTAATACTTCACTGGCATACTTCAATGAGCAAGTTTCCTTACAAAAATATTCTAATGCAAAAGGTGCTGGCAAAACTTAATTTCAAATACATTTTACACACTGTACTTAAGTATAAGCTATATTTCTGCAAAAATGCTTATGCCATTAGAAAAATGTAGAAGGAACTGCTGATACCAGAAAAAAAAAACATAATACATAAAGAATTAGTTAAAATTTGAGGAAGGCAAAATAAACAGATGTCCACCTCAAATAAACAAATTATTTACATTTAACCAGCAATGAAAATGCAACAAGGCAAGAAACATGCAAAGAAGTACATTTCTTCTGCTATTTTCTTCTTGTATACCAGTTGACAATATTTCAAGGCATCTTCTTCAGTATTTTCCTTTACATGTTAGTTGTTATCTTGATGACAAGTTTCATAAAAATAAAACAAACATTTTACTTAGTAGGAAAAAAAGTTCATGTCATGTTACAGACATGCTTTAAACCAAAATTAGATTTTAAAAAGAAAATCAGAAGATTAGCATTTTTGAATCTTAAACTAAGCTAGTTTTGGTGGTGTATTGAAATCCAGAGCCCTGAGAATAAAGCATTAACAGATTACATCGATGGAAAAACTCATGTATTATGTCACAGCTTGCCTCAGAAGAAATGACTGGGAACCTGGAAATAAGGGCTGGATTTAATATTTAAATCAACAAGTCTAATGATTTCAGTGGAACCCGGTAAAGTTTAATTTGTTCGTCTCAATTCGTTCACCTACAAAGTGTTATCATTTCAGAAGGACACCACCTTAATTAACAGGCTCACTGTCTGAGATTATTTTAACCAGTGACACAGTCCATTAAAACACAATCTATTATTGAGCATTGTATAACCACTTTCAAGGTTATTAAATATAGTGAACTTCCTCACATGATCCAGGAGACCTGATACGACTTACATTTTAGCAAATTAAAATCCCCCAAACCCCAAAGTTGTAAAACAACACTACTGACCAAATAGCACAAGAAGTAAGCTGCCACTTGTTTAAAAAGCTGCCAGCTCTAATCTATTTTTAAGCCCCTTTCCAAATATCAAAGATTGCACAATATTATTGTTTTACAAGGTCCTTTAGTACCTGACTCTGGCAGTTGTGACTGTCAAAAATGCTGGGGTTACTGACAATGTATGGGTTCAAAAACCTCATGCCGTCGGTCTGAAGTTCAGCGTTTCTTCTGTGAGCAATCTGTTCACATTTTGTTGAAGAAAGATAATGTTCTGGTATACCTCTCAGTCGCTTTACTGGTGAACAAAGAGGATCATTTTGGAAATTCCCCAGTCTTTTAACTCTGGGAGATACAGATAAAGTTTGAACAGGTGAGTTAACCAGAGCATTTACAGTTTCAGACATCTGTATTCCTTCATACTTCTTTAAATTTGAAGCTCTCTGAAACCCAGGAAGTTTTGGAACACCCCCACGACACAATTGCTCATAGATCCTGTCAAATTCTCTATCACACTGTGTATGGGACCTCACAGAATGACTTAAATTACTCTTCACTAATCTTCCTTTACCTTCAAGGTTCTGTGAATTTGCAAGAGATCGTGTCAATGTCAAAGGCTTTTGGATTTCTTGGGGACATAGCTTGTAGTAGAGCTTTTCAAATGCATCTTTGTATTTCTGGGGCATCTTTGAAGGACTCTGCTTTGTAGACAACAAGGAAAATAAGTGCTTGTGCTCGAAAGGAATTTGTCTTTCAGAGGTTATTTTTTTGGGATTTATGAGCAAAGTATTTGATGCTCTTGCAAGAGAACAGTTTGCGACAGGTGTAAAAGCATGACTATTGCCATAGGAACTGCAAGTAGATGAACACAGCTCTGAGGTATCACCACAAGAAAAGTAATTTTTTTGAGTTATAAAACAGTATTATGAAGGACACTGGTAAGCAAATTTTTCACTTTCTTTGCATTTTGGATTAAGTGAGACAGTAGTCTGTGTAACTCATCTTCAACTAGAAACGTCTCTCCCATTGTAGTTATAACATCAGGAAAAACAGTCCGTTTGGAGACTTTTGGGCCTTTTCTAGGTACTAAACTTGAGTCAGAGAAGTCCATTTTGATTTCATTTGTATCAATGTAAGAATAAGGTACCACACCAGACAAATTATTAATGGACCTCTTGTCATCACGAAGTTCTCTATTCTCATTTCCGAAAGTTTGATTCTGTATGTCTTCATGTCTACTGCTCTATATGCTAGGCTGTGCTCGCTTCAGTTTAGGAGGTCTGAACCCTCTTATTTTGACTAAGGTGACATTGAGCTTTGGTCTTCCAGAAGGGTGTCTTCTGTGCCTTAATTGTCCAAACATGTATTTTGACTCTTTTCTCCGAGTCTGCTTTGTCATGAGCCTTGTAAGTAACTCTGACATCCCTGGATACAAGTCTGCAAGAGTTACATTGCTCCAGAAGCATTCCTCATCTGCAGACTGGTATTCTTCCAAGATACCATCACACCAAGTTTTATTCAGTTCTGGGGAAGTCTGATGCCTGGGTATGGTGATTGTCTTTGTTGATATGGGAACATCAGAAAATCCTAACTGTGGAGGTCTGGATGAAGAACATTCATTTGACAATTCTACTTTCCTTCTGCAAACAGCAGCTTGGTTGCCTATTAAAAAAACCCAACCAAATTAATGACAAAACAAAACAAGAAGAAGAAAAAAAGCCCCAAATCTATTAGGGCAATTCCACTAATGTATATGACTTAGAAACAAGCCTTACTGTAATAGCATATTTCATTAAGCTTTTTTGCCAGGCTAAATGGATTATTAACATAGAATCTATTAGGAAAAAAAAATAAAAGGTTTTTCCTAACCATATTGATTTCACAGACTATAGAAGACAGAAAAAAAGAGATGTGTTGGAGCCCCTCCCCCCATCTTAAAATAGCTTGATAGATAGATAGACAGAGATCTAAAATGTTTTCATTGTAGAGGAAGACTGCTTTGCTCTTCATGATTTCTGATCAGAAGGAACAGCCTTATCCAACAGGTTTTGTTACTCTATTTTTATATTACTTTAAAGCATTGTAGTTGGCTAGTACCAGCGCAGCTTTGCTTGCCATAAAGCATGATTAACATAATGCTTTTTGTAGTTGTTAGGCTTGAAGTATTTACACCAAAATTCTATTTTAGGTTTGCATCAAGTCTGGAGAACTTCTGAAAAAAGGAAGTTTACTAGTAAAGTACCACTTTGAGTACCAGTTACCAGCCAACCCAAAGCCATTCATGACATTCCAGAAACAAAAAACTACGCTTTCATTTAATGGAGCGTAATGCTTCTGAATTTTGTAACTATGCATTTTCTTTTTTCCTGGGGCTATTTAAGAAAAGCTGCTTTTATGTATACAAGTTATTTATTTTCTATTTTTTCAAACACATTTTGCCATAAGCAAAATCATGTCTGTCTTCTCTTCAAGAATCCAGTCCGTTGAACTTTACTGTTGGATAAACAGTGCCTCTGTGTTTTCAATAAATTAAATATTTCTAATAAATTTTAATAGAAACATGCTTTGTAACTAAAATATTTGACTTCTCCTACTCTCTCCTTACGATAACAGATTCTGTATAGTTATGGTCCTAAGGGCCTTCGTAAGTTTCAGACAAGGAAGAAAATGTCTAGTCAGACTTCAGTAACAATTTTTAAGAGTTAGCAGTTTAATCTTGGAAAGGCTATTTATTTTTGCAAATTCTACATTATGTGTCATAGTTTAATCCCTTTCCCAAATATGAGAATCTATACATGGATATATATACATATATATACACCTGGATAACCTATACATCCCTGGAAACTTGAGTAGGAAACAGAAGCCATACCATGTAACAGAATCCTTCGTGCCCCTAATCTCCCTTATCCCCAAACGCAAAATAAAGCTAAAACTCCCTTTTTCTCTACAACCTTCAAATTTAGGCAAACACAGAAGATACTGACACTGACAAACCCAAACAACATTACTTAGATTTGTTTCAAACTACTATTATTCAGATGAGGATACCCAACCTGCATAAACTTATTTTTAATGAAGACATTTTATGCTAAAAATAGCCCAAGAGGGAACCGTATGAGAAGACATATGAAAAAAAAAATATAAATAGCTAGTTTCTTGATGCAGCAGAAAGCACACACTGCCTCAGAAGACCTACTGATAAATACAAACCCCAAAAACCCCAAACAACAAAGAAAAAAAAAAAAGAAAAGAGTCCTAGTGTTAGGTTCCAAATCACTGGTAATTACAGCTGCAAATCTTTATATATATATTATTAGTATTCCCTGAGTTCATATACAAATTAAGGCCTACTCTGTAATTCACCTCTATGTAAAATCTAAAAGCATTTGGTGATAAACGGCAAATGTTTTCCATCAGAGAAACTCTTGCTTTCTGAAGTGGTTTGTATTAGTTGCTGTCAGAGACATGACAATGCCTAGCACTATGCTGAACAAGCAAGGACAGTAAATTCAATTTTCGTAATTGGTATTTGAGCAAGCAGAACACAGGATTAGTATGGCTGCACACACACAATGTGTGTTGTACTTTTCCGCATCAGTGTAACTACTCTGGGTAGCCCATAGTCTGGTCTGAGAAACAACAGCAGGATATTCCAGTCTGCTTTTGTTATGGTAGCCATTATCTCAGATTTATTTATTGTTTTAAAAAACAAAACACCATGTTACCTGTTTATGTTAGGCTCTCAGGTGAATGATCATATTTTTATAAGTTTTTTCATTTTTGATTCATCTGGTTATTCTTTTTCCATACCTATCGTAGCCTTTCTCAGAGTTGCCTGTTTCATGCTTGGAATGGCTTGTATGGCTTTCTCTGGTATACTAATAATACCAAGACAAAATATTACTTCATATTGGCCTTCATGACATTATTTATTGAACCTCTCTCTTGTTATGCTTGCTGAAAATACGCATTAATATGCAGGCTACATGGAGTCTTCTGCTGACTGCATCAACACCACAGGCATATGTAAGCTATTCAAATAATTCAATCACGTCTATTGAACATAAAATTATTCCATTACGTTAGACATCAGAAATTTTTTACCTGTAAGTGAATGTCTTGAAATTTTCTTCTTACTGAAACTGTATCGGTATCACTTTCTTCACCTACAATTTGAAAATAAATACTAAATAAAACCTAGTTGAACTCAAAACCAAACCAGAAATGTTTTTAAACACACCCTGTATGACTCATTTGCTAACAGGTTTCATTTTAGAAAACACTTTTCTACAATAAAACTGTTTATCTGTACTACCTTTCCATTTCAAGTCAAATTTAAAAGCATGGCTTATAGAGTCCTAAGTGGCATGAGTGGAACAAAGAGTGGAGATAACTTGTTTGCAACGAGTTCTTCAAGATTTACACTAACAATTTCAGATGGGAAATATTTTCTAAGTACTGAACTGCAAGATTCACTATTAATTAAGGTATCATTCCCACTTATTTCCAATCAGTTCTTGCACTGGTGAAGCTAAATGCAGACCTTTTGACGAACCTTGACATTCTCTCTGAAAAACAAACAGAAGACCGCAACTCAAATGGATTTAAATAAAACCGACAAGACATCCACAGAGAAGCAGCCATCTTCAAATAAATGTGACTTCCACACAAGTTTATTTCATAATGAACCTCTAAGACAAATACTGTTGCTATTAAAATTTATCTGACTGCAAACTTTTTTGATATTGCAGAAAAAAAGTTACATTTCTAACCAATGCCTTGTTAGATATAAGAATGTATCTATAGCAAGCCACAACCTCTCAAGTCTGTATAGAGTGAATATGATAAGGTGTGTATAAAAAAAAAAAATATTGCTTAAATCTATTGCTAATGCTGCATAAATTACAGAAACTTAATCTTTCCCAAAAGAGAAGATCTGTATCCCCAAACATATGACTCTGCTGGTACTAAAGCTGTAGCAGGACTTCTCATGATTGAATGCATGTGACTTAAATAATAAAAATAGTACATGTGCTTAAGCAGGTATGTTTACCCGACTCAAGACTGTCACTAAACAAAGGGTTCACTAGTAAGTATTTGGATCTCATAAAGATATTTTAAAAGTTCACACTGAATAGCATAGAACTTTATGTATCCTAGCTGAAAAGACGTATCAGAATATAGAACAGGTAAAATGTGCACAGTAGCTTTAATAATCCATAGCCAAAGCCCTTTTTTTTAAAGGGTTACACTAACCATAATCTCAGCCAGTTCAAATGCTCACTCCATTTACTTTTGTATTTCAAATTAAAAAAATCAATATAATATATGATTTTCTTAAATTGAACACAATCTATGAGATTCCATCTTTTATAGCATATATAAATATACAGGTATAAATACTAATCTGTAAAAGTAGGTTTTTCCGCATAACAAAAGCTGTTAACGCCTTCAATATTCAGTTAAATATATCTTCCCTAGCATAACTTAAAACATAACTAAATGATAAAGACTTTGCTCAAGTTATATTCAAAGTTGGAAAAAATAAGACAGACATCGGGGTTTTTTGCTTTTCTACCTTATCTGTGATGCAGTACATTTAAAATTAATTAGATAAAGTCTTCATAGCATTAAATAGACTTCAAGTCAATTCCTTCAATAAGAACTGCTAAGGTATTCAGACCTTAGGTCAACACACAAAGATTAACAAAAACTTACTTCTGAAAGACTTCCAACACTGTACCTTTTTAAAAAACTAACTGCTGGATGCTTACTTTCCAAGTTTTACCACAGATTGTAACCAGTCATTTTTTTGTAGTTTTCAGACCCTTCGGCATATATTTTCTAAAAGCTGGAGGCAAAGGCCTGGACCATCTGAATCTTTTTATATCAGACCCTTCCCAGCTCAACGTTTTAATTATACGCTGATTCAAAGTATACCTGAAGCCTGTATGGAAAACCTTTTTGGTAGGATTATAGAGAGACAGAGACACTAGATTGTGTTTTGTCCTCAGATGTTCAGCTAAGGGTTTCTTAGATGAATGTCATGAAATAAGCAACACCAAGAAAAAAGAAAAAAAGTCTGCAAAGCCTTAAGAAAATAAAGCCCAACTGTCGAGGGTTAAGATTGCGGGGTGACAATAAAACCCTGGCAGATGTATTGTTAACCCCCTCCCAACCCCCCACTTCCCCCATTTTGACCCTCCCTCTCCCCCCTTTCCACTAAGGAGAGGCGACTGGGAGGAAAAGAAGGACAGAGAGAAGAGAGTTGAAAAAATTAACAATGTTTTACTAATGCTACTAATAAGAATAGAGAAAATAATACCAAATATACAAAACCAATCTTGAAAGTCTCAGCAACTGCAGAGCCGGCACCCAAAGTCCTGGATTAGACTTTGCAGCCAATCGGAGCTGGATTCAGTCTTTCACTAGGCCTCAGTTTGCAGGGACGACTAGCAAGGTCCTCTCCTAATGTCGGCCATAAGCAGAAGAGAAAAAGCAAAGGCAAAAGGGACGAGATCCTCGTGATCTCCCACTTTTATATGAAGTGTTCACGTGAATGGAATGTTATACACAGTTGGTCAGTTTCTTGCTTACTTGCTTCTCGTCGCCCCTCTCGCAAGATGTCCATCCGTGCTTATCAATAAGTTTGCATTCCATTGCTAGGTTTACCAAAACATGTGTCTGGTTCTCCAGGAAAATGCAGCTAATATGAAGGCTTTAGCTGACAGGCAAATTCACTAAAAGAGAAACTTGCTTTTAGCAAAACCAGGACATTCCACCCCTTATGATATGCCATTCACTGAATGCTTAAACCTTATTAATACAATCTATCAATACAATCTAATTAATCACTACTACTATATATATATGCATATGTACATATATACACAGGAGTAATTAGTGGACCATCCTTTAAAAAGTTCATTAAGTTCATTTTGTCACGACAGTCTCCCAGGGCAGGAAAAATGGTACAAGTGCATCTCATGACCACTGTTTGTGGGTTAAAGACATCAACTTCGAAGAAGTTGTCAGGCGCCACTCGAAGAAGCTAGCTCTGGTTTCATCATCACTGTCTTGATCTGAAAGACACTTATTAAATACTGTTAGTATGGCAATTCACATCATGCAGTTCAGTATTGCATATTTTCACCTAAACTCAAATCCCCTTGAGGTTCACACCGAACTTCTCCATCCTTAAGCATCACCCACCAGGTGCTGCCAGGTCCCTGGGCAAAAACAATCCCAGGAATGGGCTTGCCTTTGCCTGAGGCAGGAGTAACCCAGACTGCCTTTCCTAACATGTTTTTCATGTGTACTACAGGGACTTTATCTCCTTCTACAGTCCGTAGAATTTCTGATTGGGCAGGCCCGGCTCGATTGGTTGATCCCCTGGTGTTGACCAACCAAGTGGCTTTTGCTAAATGTGAATCCCAGTTTTTAAAGGTTCCACCACCAAGTGCCTTTAGTGTAGTTTTTAACAAACCATTGTACCTTTCAATTTACCCAGAGGCTGGTGCATGATATGGAATATGATATACCCACTCAATACCATGTTCTTTGGCCCAATTGTCTATAAGACTGTTTTTGAAATGAGTACCGTTGTCTGATTCAATTCTTTCTGGCGTACCGTGTCGCCAAAGGACTTGCTTTTCAAGGCCCAAGATAGTATTTTGGGCTGTAGCATGAGGTACGGCATATGTTTCCAACCATCCAGTGGTTGCTTCCACCATTGTAAGTACATAACGCTTACCTTGATGTGTTTGTGGAAGTGTAATATAATCAATCTGCCAAGCTTCTCCATACTTATACTTTAACCATCGCCCCCCATACCATACAGGCTTTAACCGTTTTGCTTGTTTGATTTCGGCGCAAGTTTCACATTCATGAATAACCTGTGAAATAGTGTCCATAGTTAAATCCACCCCTCAATCGCGAGCCCATTTATATGTTGCATCTCTACCTTGAAGCATCATGGGCCCACCGAGCTAGGAAAAGTTCACCTTTATGTTGCCAGTCCAAGTCCACCTCAGCTACTTTAATCTTAGCAGCTTGATCCGCTTGTTGGTTGATTAGATGTTCCTCAGTGGCTCGACTTTTAGGCACATGAGCATCTACATGCCGAACTTTCACAGGCAGGCTCTCGAGGCGAGCAGCAATGTCTTGCCACAGTGTGGCAGCCCAAATAGGTTTATCTCTGCGCTGCCAGTTGCTTTTCTTCCATTGCTGTAGCCACCCCCACAAGGCATTTGCTACCGTCCATGAGTCAGTATAGAGATAAAGTATTGGCCACGTCTCTCGTTCAGCAATTTCCAAAGCCAGCTGGATGGCTTTCACTTCTGCAAATTGACTAGATTCACCTTGTCCTTCAGTGGCTTCTGTAACTTGTCGTGTGGGACTCCACACAGCAGCTTTCCACCTTCGATGTTTTCCTACAAGACGACAGGATCCATCTGTGAACAGTGCATACTGCTTATCAGCCTCTGAAAGCGTATTATACAGTGGTGCTTCTTCAGCACGTTTTACTTCCTCCTCATCTGGAGACATCCCAAAGTCTTTGCTTTCTGGCCAGTCTGTAATCACTTCTAAGATCCCTGGGCGATTGGGATTTCCAATTCGAGCTCGTTGCGTGATCAGTGCAATCCATTTACTCCACGTAACTTTGGTTGCATGATGTGGAGAGGGAATCGTCCCTTTGAACATCCAGCTCAGTACCGGCAGTCGAGGTGCCAGGAGGAGCTGTGCTTCAGTACCGATCACTTCTGAAGCAGCTCAAACTCCTTCGTATGCTGCTAGTATCTCTTTTTCAGTTGGAGTATAGTTGGCCTCAGATCCTTTGTATCCTCGACTCCAAAAACCTAAGGGTCGACCTCGGGTTTCCCCTGGTGCTTTCTGCCAGAGGCTCCAGGTAAGTCCACAATCTCCGGCTGCGGTGTAGAGCACATTTTTAACATCTAGTCCATTCCGAACTGGTCCAAGGGCCACTGCATGAGTTATCTCACGCTTAATTTGTTCAAAGGCTTGTCGTTGTTCTGGGCCCCACTCAAATTGGTTCTTTTTACGAGTCACTCGATAGAGAGGGCTCACAATCTGGCTGTAGTCAGGAATATGCATTCTCCAAAAACCTACAAGGCCCAAGAAAGTCTGTGTCTCCTTTTTATTAGTAGGTGGAGACATTGCTGCAATTTTGTTGATCACATCCATTGGGATCTGACGACGGCCATCTTGCCATTTTATTCCTAAAAACTGGATCTCTCGTGCAGGTCCCTTGACCTTGCTTCGTTTTATGGCAAAACCAGCATCCAAAAGAATCTGAATTATTCTCTCACCTTTCTTGAAGACTTCTTTCGCTGTGTCGCCCCATACGATGATGTCATCAATATATTGCAAGTGTTCTGGAGCTTTACCTTGCTCCAGCGTGGTCTGGATCAGTCCATGGCAGATGGTAGGACTGTGTTTCCACCCCTGGGGCAAGCGATTCCACGAGTACTGGATGCCACTCCAGGTGAAAGCAAACTGCGGCCTGCACTCTGCTGCTACAGGAATAGAGAAAAATGCATTAGCAATGTCAATTGTGGCATACCACTTAGCTGCCTTTGACTCCAGTTCAAACTGCAGTTCTAGCATGTCAGGCACAGCAGCACTCAGTGGTGGTGTAACTTCATTCAGGCCACGATAGTCTACAGTTAGTCTCCACTCGTTACTAGACTTACGCACTGGCCAGATTGGGCTGTTAAAAGGTGAGCGAGTCTTACTGATCACACCCTGGCTTTCCAATTGACGGATCGACTTCTGGATAGGAATCAAAGAGTCTCAGCTGGTGCGATATTGCCGGCGATGCACTGTCGTGGTAGCAATTGGCACCTGCTGATTGTCAACCACCAGCAGTGTGCACCAGTGTCCACTAAAGCTTTGTACTCCTGGGGGTGTGTTGTACCAGGCCATCGTATTTGTACAGTCCAATATACTCTGTTATCCCTTTCCTCCATCTGGTTGGAGGCAGGGCACCTCTAATTTCTGTTTTGCACAGTCTCTGGGTGTGAATTAGAGGTTCCTTTGAGAGCATCAGAATCTCTTCTGCTCCTTTTGTAAACTGGAGCAGCCACCTTCCTAGGAGTTTTTCCTTTTATCTCACGTACTCATTCTTGAAGTTCTGAGGTAGGTCTTCCATGCCACTTATTCATGATATCTCCCTGCTCATGTCGGAAGAACCACAGTGAACCTCTTTTTGTGGGCTGCCTCTGTCCTCTCGAGATTGGAAACGCCTTTTCCTAATAGCTGAAACATAGGTTTGTGCAGGTCGTGAATGGTATGTGTCTTCTCTGAGTTCTTTGATTTCTTGCAACAGCTTTTCAAACCGGTCATCAGATTTTTCACACAGTTTCTCCACAGCAGACACACAAGCCCGTAGAGAACCAGCAAGGCTGTCCTCAAAGTTCCGGAGCTGCTCAATCACTTCAGTAATCTCTTGTACAACTCCAGCTGACCAGACCATTCCTGCCAATGACTTAGCATATGCAGGAGGTGCACTTTGTACAAATCTGCGCCACAGAGATCGTGTACAATTGATTCTATCTGGGTCTGTCCCTTCTTGGTTGTCTGATCCAAAATAGATTATCTCTCACACAGCTAATTCTCTCAGGAACTGAATACCTCTCTCCATAGTATTCCATTTCCCTAACTTGGATATACAATCTTCCTTGTAGGGAAATCTTACTTTCATAGCTGCCAGGAGTCAGGTCCAGAGGGTAGTGGCATTAGACTCTCTTGAAATTGCCCTATCAATGGTGGAATCTCTTGACAGAGATCCCAGCTGCCTGGCTTCACCACCTTCCAATTCAATTGTTTCTGCCCCATTGTCGCAGCATTGGAGCAGCCAGGTTAAAATATTCTCGCCTTCACGACGACTAAAGTCTTTTTGCAGATCTCTCAGTTCACCTGGAGAAAAGGACCGAGTGGTGGTCACTTCATCTCCTCCCTGTGCTGATGGTGCCCCTTGGGTTGATGTTGGCCCTGTGCCATCATGTGCTGCATGGGTAGTCTTTCTAGTGACTTTCTTACAACCGGCAACTGATGCTGATATGGGTTCACCATCATTTGATTTATTTCCAGAGTCGGAATGACTGTCACAGTGGTTACTGTGGTTAAAGCAGCAACAGTGACCAGTGTGTGAAGAAGGGGGGGCTGCCTTGTTAGCCTTTGAGGCTGGAGAAGTAATGTTATCTGCAGCGACCTCGGCAGAGGAACTCTGCGGAGGAGCTATAGCTTCAGCCTGCAAAGCCGCTGTTGGGGGGGCAGTGGCTGCAGCGGCAGCTTTTGCTGTTTTGCTCTTTCTGGAGCGGCTAGGAGTGCTTTTTGCTAAAGCACTCGGACTAAAAAGAGACGCAAACCTCCTGTTGAATGCCATTTCTCTTAACAGAAGCACAAACTGACACACATTCAGCAAACCAGATAACACCATCACAGTTCTATCAAAACTCCAAGGATATTCAAAGCTCTCTAAAACATTTGCGAACTGTCCTAGCGAAAAAACGAAAGTATTGTTAGTTAGCCTTTCTAAAGAATCGCTTGACCAATTAGCAAACACAAAGCCGTACTGCTCTTTAATCTCTCCTGGAGGCTTTTCAAGGTAAAGCAGAAGCGAGTAGAAATTCATTAGCGGCTGCAGTATAATGAAATAAACCAGTGACAAACCACACAGTATCATCATGACCATTGTCCAGTTCCTTGTTGTTATATAATGAATACTTCGATTTAAAAAGAAGGCCCAACACAGATATGGAATCAGTGAGCACAATGTAGAAAATAACTGATACAACTTATGCCATAACATCTTTAAATCAGTGTAATTCACTTTGCCTTAATACAACTAAATAATATCCAAAGCAAACGGACGCGCAAGTATCACAACTCTATGAGCTGACACCGTGCCAAGAAAATTGAAAGGTACGTTAGAGCAGTAGAAAAGCCAAAAATCTCCAAATTTACCCCTTTCTCTGGGCCCCATGTTGGGCGCCAAATATCTGTCGAGGGTTAAGATTGCGGGGTGACAATAAAACCCTGGCAGATGTATTGTTAACCCCCTCTCCCCCACCACTTCCCCTGTTTTGCCCCTCCCTCTCCCCCCTTTCCACTAAGGAGAGGCGATTGGGAGGGAAAGAAGGACAGAGAGAAGAGAGTTGGTAAAATTAACAATGTTTTACTAATGCTACTAATAAGAATAGAGAAAATAATACCAAATATACAAAACCAATCTTGAAAGTCTCAGCAACTGCAGAGCCGGCACCCAAAGTCCTGGATTAGACTCTGCAGCCAATCGGAGCTGGATTCAGTCTTTCACTAGGCCTCAGTTTGCAGGGACGACTAGCAAGGTCCTCTCCTAATGTCGGCCATAAGCAGAAGGGAAAAAGGGCAAAGGGACGAGATCCTCGTGATCTCCCACTTTTATATGAAGTATTCACGTGAATGGAATGTTATACACAGTTGATCAGTTTCTTGCTCACTTGCTTCTCGTCGCCCCTCTCGCGAGATGTCCATCCGTGCTTATCAATAAGTTTGCATTCCATTGCTAGGTTTACCAAAACATGTATCTGGTTCTTCAGGAAAATGCAGCCATTATGAAGGTTTTAACTGACAGGCAAATTCACTAAAAGAGAAACTTGTTTTTAGCAAAACCAGGACACCAACATATCTGTGCTGTACTACACATCAGCTTTCCACCCCAATCATTTATTCCAGTAAAAACTTGTATTTTATTGGAACATACAGGACCTTTTCAGAACAATGAGAAAATCTTCATATGGCATACATCTCCCTAAGTAGTATCAGAATTACACTTAGGTGTGCAGTCTTGATTTGACTTTCATCGTGATACTTGGTCTCTAATGAACCTTTTCCTGCAGGCAGACTGATTCATTCAGTATACAGAATAATCTGCTAAATTTTTGATAGTTCATCATGCAACTTAATGAGATTCTTTGAACACTCATTTTTTAATATGCCTGCTTATCTAATTACTTCAAAAAGTTAGCAACTTCCAAATCTCTCCACTTGAACATCCATGTAAGTTAGGGCTGGAATTTTCAAATTCAATTAACATCTGCCGAAACTGACATATACAACAACAAGCTGTTTAACTGCTCAGGTGAGATTATTTTAAACAACTTGTGATGACAGCAATATCAATTATAATGTATTTACTCAAGCTTTTAATTATGAACATTATTGGTTTTGTGTGGTTCCCCCCACAAAAAACAGTGAGTATCCTAGAGAGTTTGGCATAAAACCAGGATGTCTTCTATTAAGTCAAGACTCTTTGGATAAGATAATCTATGGCACTTATTTTCTTAAACACTTTACCTGCATTCCTTTCACTTCCTCTGTTACACTGCAATTAGAAACAGGAAAAGAAGAAACATCAGAAGAATATTAGAATAGTAATTAATGGATGCCTTTGTTTTCTTTGGTACATCTCACAACTAGGCACTTCCTAAATAATAATTCCGTTTCCATCAGGTTTCCCATGGCCTGATCAGAAAAGCCACAAATACAATACATGTTAAAAGTTACCTGATCACTTACTTCTTGTCATACTATTGCTGTTAAAATCGCTACAAGAATGTAAACTTTAGCTACCTTGTCCCAGGCTAAGACAGATAATTCCTCTTACAGTCCTTAATGTATTTAGTCTGTAAAGTTGTGCAGCAAGGATTAGTAGATGATACACAAGGTATTACCCAGGAGTGGAAAAGGAAAGGGAAATACAGCCCCTTTGCTCTCTCCATTAGATAATCTCTTGTTTCCCAAGACTGAATTTTACCCCTTGTCCCCTCACTCTGTGAGGTTCCAAACAGCTTCTGTGTTAACTACCAAGGCACACCACCTAACTTAGCTTTTTAGGCAGATATTAGGAATGTAGCAACAAGGTGACTTTTTGCAGTTACGGCAGAAACACTGAGATTTAGAATAAATTCACTGCTGAGTACTTACCAGGGAGTTCAAGAAATAGTAAAAGTAATAACTGCTTGTTTAATGTATCAAATCCAAACAGCCTCCAAAACAATTGTAGAAGCAAAAACTCATAGGTAAACAAGCCAAGAGAAAATTGTAATTCTAAGTTAATTGAGATGTCAGGCAATCAGCCTGGATGTAAAAAAAAAAAATATTTATTTTTTCCAGGTTTACTAGTGGTGTCATCTATTTTAGTCTGTCTCATTTGACAGTCTTAACCAATTTGTCCTAAACTCCTATTTTAAGGCAGATGTTGAATTAATTGATTAATACCTCTTGCAAATATGATATGGCACAGCGAGATTTGAATTTATTCCTATAGATATTATATATTAAGGAAAAAGAAACATTACGACAAACTGCATAGTAGGACCACATTAATAGCTACCTCAAGTACTTCCTCCTGCCATTTTCTAAGGTCCTCGGTTGACACATCTGTCGTGGTTGAGACGGACAAACGACATGGACCAAGTTCTTTCAAGATGAAAGTAATAGATGCCATTTATTGCTACAAGTGCATTTTTATACAATTCTACCAGTTCATGTGTCTTTTCACTATTGGTTACAAGTTACAGCACTAACATCTCATTGGTTAATTTTTCTATCATCCATGTTATTCTTCTATCCCCTTCTCTCTCACAGGTACATCTCTCCTCTCTCCGGATACTCCTTTACTCCCATCCTTCTCAAGGCTAAATCTTAATATCTCAAGGCTGATCTCTACTCTCATATTTTCTGTCAAGGTTTCCACAGACCCGCTGCAGTTTCCCACAATTCCCCATTTTTTTATTTTTGCTAAAAATTCTGCCCTCATTGTCCGCTGCAGGGCCCTTTGCAGCAGAGAACATGAGTAACACAACCACAACAATCATCAAAATGATCAGTCCTGTTTTCACTACTGATAACAACCATCCTGAAAGCCACCAGCTACTAAACAATTTATTTAACCAATCCAATCAAAATTTTCACACCCATGTCCTTGAGCTAATAACAAAAAATCTATCGCGGCCCTACTCTGCCATGTGGCATGTCTTACAGAATCTACATCTAAAAAAAAATCCACTTAAAGCCTTTTAAGTTCTGTTAGCTTGCTTAACTAGCCAGCATCCTAATTTTCTAAAATATTTAAAGCTTTTAGCTGTGCCAACACCAGATACAAGAGATCCTAAAACCCTTAACCTTGATCCCCAAAAATCTACATTATCATCACATTTTGACTCATATACACACAAAATGTGTTTTTCTCATCTTGCTCTTCTGTGATCTATTATCATAGATACATTGGGCGTTAAGAGAGTTAATAGTCCCAAAATACACAGTCCTTCAACAGCATTAGAAGGAATTCCTGGTCAGGCTCTATCTCCACAGATCAAGAATACACCATACAGGAGGTTTTGGGGTCGCTGTTCCTACATTATCAATGACATCCCTTGGATTCTTCTGCGAGGCACTGCACCAATGAGTTTCATTTCTATAGTCACCAAGGGTAGCATTAGCATTTTGCAGTTTTATCCATTCATGCTTTAGCATATTGTCCTGGCACTTTTCACAAACCGACTGGATACAAGTGTCCATGGGCATAGATGCCAGCAATTCCAGTTCCTGTGGTTCAAGATCTGCTTCCAGGAGGCAATTAATCCAAGGTGCCATGTTAGTATTATTACAGTTTGATGCAATGCCTGTGCATTGACCACTATTTTGAAACAGTTGTGTGATGCTGCTGTAGTCATCAAGGGGGATGCCAACCAAGCATGTGTGGAACGGGTTTTCCGGAGATGCCATAGCTAGGCATATGGAGTCCTGGTCAGTCATGTTGGCTAAAGTAATCCACATGTTAGTCTTTGTCTGTGCGGGCATCCAAAACACAGCAGCTGCAACAATCATTGTCAGGAAGATAACACAGGTTTCACGTTTTGTGCCAGCAACCATTGCGGCCCTTGATCTGTAAAGACACAAGCATAACCTCTCCCCCAGGTTATCAACTGATGTGGCCTTTTCCATTGACCATTAACTAGTGATTTGGCCATAACTAATGTAGGTTCTTTCTGATTTAGCATGGTTTTGGGTCACACTTGCAAAGTATTTCATCACATACAATGCTTTTGACAACTGGTTTTATGGTGTTTTCCCTACTTCTCCCCCCTTTTTGTTTTAAAAAAAGAACAAAACCAAAACAAAAAACACAGTTCAGAAGCAGATACGTGCATTGGACCTTGACTACGTACTCAGAATCACAAATCAAATTTAGAGGTTCCTCCTTAAAAAGCTCTAAGTAATGTAAAGCTGTGCCAAGTTCTGCTAATTGGGTTGAACCTTCAATAATTTTTACAGAATGATGCCAATCGTTATCTTCACACCAAACCACTACAGCTTTACGAGACTTCCCAGAACCATCAACAAAAACCGTGCAAGTATGTAGAATCAGACCAAATACAAGTATGGCCTATGGCCTGATGTTAAAGACTTGCAGGCTCTGCAGCAATTTACATTTTACATTTATGCATGCCAAAAGCTGTGCTGTTAAGAAAACCAGCTAGTGCAATTTACAAAGACATAGATTACAAATAAAATAAAAAAATCAGAATTAAAATTCACAAATGTTACATATATGACAAAAGGATCATGGCCTATTGAAACTTAAATTCATTCCCTGCTTTTCTCGATCAGAGTAACAAGCAGTATATCAGTCTGCTAGCAATCTCATCATACTGTTCCACAATAGCCACAGGTTGTTTCTATGTTGTAGCTATAAATAGACAAATCTGCAAGTCCAATCGAATACACTCAATCTGTAAGGTTGTCATAAATTTATTCCTCAAAGTTTCCGACTCCATTTTGGCTGTCATATTTATTGGATATTGTTTTCCCTTACCAGATCGAAGTCCTGTTTCAGATCAATCAGTGTAGTATTGGCTTTATGGAAACATTGGCTGTTAATACTAGTGGAAATACAGCATTCGAAATTTCCTTGGAGATTTCTCACTTGCACAAGCAGATCTGCGCCATCCAAGCAGCTTCTTGTAGGCTATGCAACTAAACAGAATTCTCAGAAAACGTTATTTGAGCTTACAATTTACTTAACAAATCTTAACCTAGGAGAGGTATAGGAGTTTCTAACAACTATAAGAGTTCATGTATTTAAACTTTGTTCCAAATTTGGCATTCCGTTGGTCTCAAAAAACGGCCTTTCTTTCGTTCTCTCTCATGACCTCAAAAACCAGCATGGTGAATTTACTAAGAAGTCAGTTACAACTAATTACCACAGAATAAGTCTATTAACAAATTTTTGGTTTAATTTTCCAGTTTCATTAGAACTATGGATCCACTGGTGATGCCTTTAAGTTTCACCCTCAGACTCCTTCATGCAGCATTACAGCTCTCTAGCAGTAATATTGCTTGGGGGAGGGGCACGGGGGGAATAAAACTTCCCTCTCACCCCCATCTGAGATGGCAAGACGTACAGCCCAGCATGAAAACACATCAGTTAGAACTCCACATCAAACCAATCTGGCTCCACTCCACACTCAAATCAGTACCAGTCTGACCCAGAGAAGCACTGAACACTGTGACCCCCCAAAGCTGACCAGTGTGAAAGGACTGACTTCAGCAAGGAGGTAAAATTATGAGCTCTTTTCCCCAGATGTGCCAAAACCTAGGAAACAAGACAGAAGCAAAAATAAACAACACCAACAACCCCTGATTCAAAGCCGAAAAACAACACAGTGCCACAACAAAAATGGATGACAATACTTCAGGGAAAAAAAAAGGACAGAGCGGGGGGAGTAAAGCCCCCCTTTCTCTGCTTTAAAAGCGGGCAGCCAGGTTTTTCCAGTTGTTTTTTCTTTCTCTTCCTGCTGCAGTTTTAGATATAACCAAGGTCACGCAGCTGGCATAATGGCTGGTACAAAGTAGGAGGCTCTGGGAAACTTCTCAGTTGCAATGAGCTGCACATAGGCCTGGGATTTTTTGCTCTTTTTTTTACCCATTTCATTCCAACTACAAATTTCAAGTAGCTCTGAAATAGTTACATTCCTTAGTTCTATTTACCTTTTACAATTTAGAGATGTCAAAAAACAGTATAAACCAGTATAGCAAACATAAATCCATCATTCTATTTTCCTAGATCTAAATCAGTTAATATTCTAGCAACTTTTAAATACAACCTCTTCTAAATTCACGTCTATCATAGCATTTTAACAATTTAAATGCTTTTCTAACAATATAAGCAATTACTCTAATGTATAAGGATGCATCCTAAGGGGGAGCAAGGTGGAATTTTAGCAGTGGAACCGGTTCCCATTTTGTAATTATCTTCCCAAACAAGGTTCTTTTGGTACCAAATATGAATATACAAACTAAAATACTGAGCTCAGATGTGAAAACCATCTACCAAGTTCAAATAAACAGATGGATCACAGTTACACCAATTTAAGACAATATCTCAATTTTTGCATTGCACCTTGGGGCTGCTTACTGCTCAGCCAGGTGGAGGTACCTCTGGGTCTCCCTGACAAAATAGGTCAGTGCGCGCTGGACCCCCATCAGCACCTGCTGCCGCAGCGAGCTGGACTGGGCAAGGCCTTTTTGTTTTGTTTTGTTTTTTAGTGTCTCATCTGGTGCGCCACAGCTGTTATTCCAAAACCAGGATTCTTCACATGATGTGCATACGGAAAAACCAAATCCAGCACACCGAGATGAGACACAGCCTGTCACAGAGTTGCGCAAGTCTGAATGCCGGGATAAAGGTAGCATGCTAGAGAAAAGAAAAAAAAATAACAGCTACTACACACAAAATTTTACCATCACATTCACGCAGTAAAGAACTAAATTACTTATGATCTTCTGTATTATCACAAAACGCACATTTTGACTCAATGAATTCTCATGATTTAACAGACTGTGAACTTATCGTACCATATAACAAAGACCTACCAAAATTGCAACATGCTTAAACCGATACCCACAAAGAAAACAGGTTAATGAGGAAAGCATCTTGCAGACTTTAGCAAGTTTACTGTGACCTGTGTGTTATCAGTTAACTCTCTCTCAGCTGTTGACGTTCAAACCGTTCCAGCTGTAAAACTGTCTGTAATGATCTAATGATCTCTTGTAGAGATTTGTTTTGTCCTGCTCTTCTCACCTTAAAAACAACATTAATTGCAACAAGGTGTTATACTTCGAGATTCTATTCCCCGGACACTTTTCCCAATCATTTAACGTAAACAGCAGCGAACCCTGATTTCAATATTTAACATGATCTTCCTTCCTCATAATTCCGAGTGCTTTCCTAAGTTTTAAAACACCTCCCAATACTGATTTTTCAGGAACACAACTGAAAACAATTATTCCTGACCCCATCTTGCAAGTAAAGACTTTGAGAAGGGGGAGGGAGGGGTAGAAAACACAGGCTGCTTGCAGCACGACTGGGAAAAATGGGGAGAGAGTTTTACGGCGCACTGAAAAACAACTAGTAAAACAATTAACTCACATTCCTAACAAGCTGCTTGATTTTCAGAGAGGCAATACACAGAAACACATAATATGTACTGTCAAACTTGCAGATAACATGTTGATAGCAAACATTAGCATTCTCTACTGCTAATTTCAACACCAGTGCTTCCTTAGTTTCTAAGTTTTCAACCTGCCTATTGATGGCCTCTTGAAGATGGTCAATAAATTGCATGTAATTCTCACTGGCACCCTGATTAATAGTTGCAAATGATTTGGCTGTATTGTTGGTTCCAGGCACCTTTATTGTAGCTTGATATGCGAGGTCTGTTGACTGCCTCAGGATTTCAGAAAGTTATCGTGCCTGTAGTTGTGGTGTGTCAATTAGTGTCTCTTCCAGAAATGCACAGGGTCCCGTGGATTAACTGTAATCGAAACTGGGGGTAAATCCCAGCTTTTTGGTAAGTTCAGTTTACGCTCTGAAACTCTACCCCCACCCTCAGGAATTTGCTTTTCAGCAGTGTGGGAGGGAGGCAGGGGCAGGTTGGGGGGACCCAAATCCATAGGAATTATGTTATTTGGCTCGGTCTGGCTCACCACAGGGGGGTCCTCCCCACCTAAATCTCCAGGCAAGGGGGGATAGGAAAAAAAAAATGTCCATTTTTTTCTTCCGCGACTGATAGCGGCGGGGCAGAGGGTTGAACTGTGAGTAATGGCGGTGACGCAGACAGCGGAACCGCAGTTGATTATGGTAGAGGAGAGGTTCGAGCCATGATTGATGACAGCGGAGCGGTCGGCCGAACGCACCGCTCCGACTGGTGCTCCGAGGGCCCCTTCCCGAGATCGTTTATATTCCAACGCTGTTTTTTCATGTGAGTCTTTCATAGCTTTTATCTGATCTCTGGGCCACACATATGTATACAAGTCTTTCATAACTTTTTTCTGATCTCGGGGCCACACATATGTACGCTCCTCCTTTAGTCCTTTTAACTTTCCAAGAAAGTGCCACGGATCCTTATCCATGTCAGATAATATGGACTTGGGTGGTTTTGACGAATCCTTAGTAACAGGGGGGGTCGGAGCAGTACTTAATCTTGCTTTTTACTCCGAATCTGGCCCAGGAGAGCCAGGAAGACCATCCCCCTCCGCCGCCTCTGCCTGTTGCTGTTTTAACTCTTTCAGAGTATCTAATGACAAGCGCCACATCGTTAACAGTTCAGTTGCTTCCTTAGACCCTTGGGTAGCACTATCAAACAATTTATCTCCCAAGTCCATCCATTGTGACACACTAAATGCTGTCACAGGATTAACCTCTAAACCTTGTGCTTTGCCCCATAGTAACATTTTTCTTAAAGTCAGTTCCGGAAGGCTAACACCCTGCTTCTTCAGAAGCAGCTTCCATGTGGATAATACAGTACCCTCTTCTTTAGATAAGTTTCACCCTCCCTGTTCCCGGTAGCTCACCTACTCCTTAGCGAGGTGTCTTTT
Source organism: Columba livia (assembly GCF_036013475.1). Taxonomy (NCBI): domain Eukaryota; kingdom Metazoa; phylum Chordata; class Aves; order Columbiformes; family Columbidae; genus Columba; species Columba livia. The sequence continues at coordinate 396,255 of NW_027043000.1, read as the reverse complement.
CAATCGATCCGGATCTTCGGCAGCTCTCCTCGGCTGCTCTTATCAGCTGTACCGGGCTCCGTCTCCACAGCCCTTCTTCGGCTGTTCACAGCTTCACGCTGTCTCCTTGTCATGCCAGATCCTCTTCAGGCAGGATCAAGTCGGGGTCACCAGATGTCGCGGTTGAGACGGACAAATGACATGGACCAAGTTCTTTCAAGATTAAAGTAATAGGTGCCATTTATTGCTACAAATGCATTTTTATACAATTCTACCAGTTCATGTGTCTTTTCACTATTGGTTACAAGTTACAGCACTAACACCTCATTGGTTAATTTTTCTATCATCCATGTTATTCTTCTATCCCCTTCTCTCTCACGGGTACATCTCTCCTCTCTCTGGATACTCCTTTACTCCCATCCTTCTCAAGGGTAAATCTTAAAACGTCAAGGCTGATCTCTACTCTCATATTTTTTGTCGAGGATTCCACAGACCCGCTGCAGTTTCCCACACACATCCTCCCATGATTTTGGTCCTAGAAATAACAAGAGAGATCAGTATAAACACAGCTTTTCTTATAGCACTATATATACCCAGTATCATTCTAACAAACATAAACATTTAGGAAGAACATATTACATAGTAACAACACATTTTCAAATCTGAACAGCCTCCAATACAATTGTAGAAGCAAAAACTCATAGGTAAACAAGCCAAGAGAAAATTGTAATTCTAAGTTAATTGAGAAGTCAGGCAAAACAAAACAAAAACAAAACAACAACAAAAAAATCACATGCTAAGTCTAACAACACTAAGCTAAAATCCAAGGAGCATTACAGCCGCACATGCCATGAAGAGGGGAAATAAAGCAAATTATTTTACTCTTAAAATTTTATTGAATGCATGCTGACTACATGGTATCTGACGTTCGTTAAAGCCATAGTTAAGGCTTGACAGGATTGAGATCCATATTAATTCCATACTGAATAGAGGTTAGTAAACCAAAAGTATAAGCCAGCCTTTACAAATCAACGGTTGTGAATTACAGTGCTGTATGCCACCCTCTCCTTCTCTTGATGGACAACGTATACAAAATGCTATGAAATGCAATTTTCCCAGTCTGTAAAAGCCTTTAAAAGGTAAATCATATTTGGTGCAATGATTAGATAAGGCTTGGTACTGTGGTAGCACATCATGTGTATGTGTGGTAAGATCTACTTTACAAGAATTGATAAAGTAACTTACGAAACGTAATCATCACTTCAGTGATAATAAAAACTGGTAGAACATTTCATTTCCCTGTAAAGCCACCAATACAGTGCACACACAGGATGAGATTAATTACTTTCCTTTGACATTCCCTAGCTTAGGAGTCACTCAGTTTACAACCATCTTCTAATTTCTTAATATGTAATTTTAAAGTAGAAATAGAAGTAGCCGCAGACATTTTGTATTTGAGGTAATCACTAACCTGGGAAAATAAGGGTGTGTTCCTGTTATTTCAGTTTCATTGGGAGAAGATCAGTCTTTCAGCCAGTCTACCCAGTAGTTCCTTTTGGCTGTTTGGAATTCCTGCAACACTTCACTAGACTGACAGGAGCCCTCAATTGTAAATAATTTCTTACACCACCCCTGTGAGAAAATGAGAGTGGCATTCAGCAGTTGCACATGAAAACTATCCTATAGCAGTAGTAACTGGTATATTTGATAGGGTATAACCAAAAATTGCAAAGTCCATGACCTTAGGAATCACAAAGTCAATGAACGTTAGCTAATGCTTTTTCCCAGAGTATGCATTTATGCAGACTGCAAAGCAAGATAGTGCATCAAACTGTAAACAAGCAAAAGAAATGAAACAAGGAAAAACTATAATGTTAAAATGTTGATAAAGGAAACAGCAGCTGTCATTTGTCTTGTGTGACCTGAGAATGGCCTGTCTTTTCTGAGTGCTGCTCTGTACTTCTTTTTGGAAAGTACCAGTTACCCCATTGATTGGCAAAGCTCACCCAGCTGCACAGAGTGAGTTTGAAACCTGTGATTCTTCTCAAGGTGAATATGGTGACAAAATCATTAGCCATTCTCAGTACACATCTATCTTAATTAAAACCTATCCCCCCTGTGATGATGATATACGCAGCCCAGCTTCTCCAGACACTCACAGCTGGCATCTGCATCAATCTTGTTGACAAAGACACTTCTTGAGAGCAAGTGCTAGACTGTTTTTTTCTCTCCCAGGCGGGGCTTTGAAGCAAAAGCATTCCTGTGGGCTCTGGCAGCCCTCAGGATCAGCGGCTCAGCTCTGCCCCTTCACCGCTCGTATTTGCTAAGGGTTATAATGTAACATGAGCTAACATTAGGCTTTCTTTTTCCTTTTCTGCTGCCTATTAAACTAGCAAGAAGCATTCCGATAATCAGGTCAACTTACAATATACCTTCATGACTTCAAAGCACCTCCCCAACAACAAGTTGCAGCTTCATGTTGGTTTAGAACAAGACTTTGGGGAGTCACACTTGAAAGTTTTTTTTCCATGTGCCACTTGTTTTCACTGAGATGCTTTATGAACAGCTGATGAATTCAGAAGAATGACACCAATAGAAAATGGTGACCATAATGCATTTATCTCAAACAGCTGTGTATCAAATGATGCTTAAGTAGTTAAAGGAAATTTATGTTAATCAACTTATAAAAATCTAGATAGAATCTTATGACTAGTCCCAAACACATGTGGAGTCACTGTAGGTAAATGTTTTTTGATATGATGTGCCAGAGTGTTTACATTAAGCAGTAAAGATATTTGCTTCTTAATTACACAGGTTTCTGCTAAATGAATTTAGATCAAAGTGTGGAAAATTACCATGTCAGCTACTTTAAAATTTAGCTTAACAAAAAATGGCTAAGAAATTCCTTACATACATAATTTTTTTAAATATAACACAACACTCATCCTGAATAGGAAATTCACTTCATATAATTACAGTTAGACAGACAAATTAGAGAAGTTTAAATTGAAATATTCTCTTTAAAATGCCTTTATAAAAAAGAGTCTGTGTAGATAGATAGTTTGCATTTTTTCAAAGCCAATGACTTCGTTAGTTTAAAAACCCAGTTTAAACTAGCAATATGCGTTGGATCTTGACTACGTACTCAGAATCACAAATCAAATGTAGAGGTTCCTCCTTAAAAAGCTCTAAGTAATTTAAAGCTGTGCCAAGTTCTGCTAATTGGGTTGAACCTTCAATAATTTTTACAGAATGATGCCAATCGTTATCTTCACACCAAACCACTACAGCTTTATGAGACTTCCCAGAACCATCAACAAAAACTTTGCAAGTATGTAGGATCAGACCAAATACAAGTATGGCCTATGACCTGATGTTAAAGGCTTGCAGGTTCTGCAGCAATTTACATTTATGCATGCCAAAAGCTGTGCTGTTAAGAAAACCAGCTAGTGCAATTTACAAAGACATAGATTACAAATAAAATAAAAAAAATCAGAATTAAATTTCACAAATGTTACATATATGACAAAAGGATCATGGCCTATTAAGACTTAAATTCATTCCCTGCATTTTCTTGATCAGAGTGACAATTGATATATAACAGTCGGTATATCAGTCTTCTAGCAATGTCATCATACTGTCCCACAATAGCCACAGGTTCTTTCATAGACAAATCTGCAAGTCCAATCGAATGCAGTCAGCCTGTAAGATTGTCATAAATTTATTCCTCAACATTTCTAACTCCATTTTGGCTGTCATATTTATTGGGTATTGTTTTCCCTTACCGGATTGAAGTCCTGTTTCAGATCTATCAGTGTAGTATTGGCTTTATCAAAACATTGGCTGTTAATACTAGTGGAAATACAGCATTCGAAATTTCCTTGGAGATTTCTCACTTGCAGCAAGCAGATCTGCGCCATCAAAGCAGCTTCTTGTAGGCCATGCAACTAAACAGAATTCTCAGAAAACGTTATTTGAGCTTACAATTTACTTAACAAATCTTGACCCAAGAGAGGTATAGGACTTTCTGGCAACTACAAGAATTCATGTATCAAAACTTTGTTCCAAATTTGTCATTCTATTGGTCTCAAAAAACAGCCTTTCTTTCGTTCTCTCCCATGACCTCAAAAACTAGCATGGTGAATTTACTGAGAAGTCTCTTACAAATAATTACCACAGAATAAGCCTATTAACAAATCTTTGGTTTAATTTTCCAGTTTCATTAGAACTACGGGTCTGCTAGGGATGCCTTTAAACTTCACCCTCAGACTGCTCCATTCAGTATTACATCGCTGCAGTGGGGGGGAGAGAAAACCCCCCTTTCACCGCTTTAAAAGCGGGCAGCCAGTTTTTTTTTTTTGTTTTTTGTTTGTTTGTTTCTTTCTTTCTTTCTTTCTTTCTCTTCTTGCTGCAGTTTAGATATACCCAAGGTCATGCAGCTGGCATAATGGCTGGTATGAAGTGGGAGGCTCTGGAAAACTTCTCAGTTACAGTGAGCTGCATACAGGCCTGGGATATTTTGCTCTTTTGTTTTCCCATTTCATTCCAACCATAATACACTTTATATGCAATTCCACGTAGCTCAGCAATAGTTACATTCCTTAGCTCCATTTACCTTTTACAATTTACAGATGTCAAAAACCAGTATAATAAACATCAATCCATTATTCTATTCTCCTAGATCCAAATCAGTTAATATTCTAGCAACTTTTAAATACAACCTCTTCCAAATTCACATCTATCATAGCATTTAGGTGTTTTGGGTTTGTTTTGTTTTGTTTTTTTGTTTTATTTTTTTTTTCAAAGCAGAGTTTAACATTTTAAATGCTTTTGTGGTCTCAATATTACTAGATAATAATATAAGCAATTACTCTAATGTGTAAGGATGCATCCTAAGGGGGAGCAAGGTGGAATTTTAGCAGTGGAACTGGTTCCCATTTTGTAATTATCTCCCCAAACATGATTCTTTTGGTACCAAATATAAATATGCAAGTGTCTCATCTGGTGCGCTACAGCTGTTATTCCAAAACCAGGATTCTTACACATGGTGTGCTTAGGGAAAAGCCAAATCCAGCACACCAAGATAAGACACAGCCTGTCACAGAGTTGCGCAAGTCTGAATGCTGGAATAAAGGTAGCATGCTGGAGAGAAAAATAACAGCTACTACACGCAAAATTTTACCATCACATTCATGCAGTAAAGAACTAAATTACTTATCACAAAATGCACATTTTGAGTCAACGGATTCTCATGATTTAACAGACTGTGAACTTATCGTACCATATAGCAAAGACCTACCAAAATTGCAACATGCTTAAACAGATACCCACAAAGAAAACAGGTTAATAAGGAAAGCATCTTGCAGACTTTAACAAGTTTTCTGACCTGTGTGTTATCAGTTAATTCTCTCTCAGCTTGTTGAAGTTCAAATCGCCCCGCCTGTAAAACTGTAGATATTTATTTTGTCCTGCTCCTTTAGCCTTAAAAACAACATTAATCGCAACAGTGTGTTATACTTCAAGATTGTATTCTCCAGACACTTTTCCCAACCATTTAACTTATACAGCAGCCAACACTGATTTCAATATTGACAAGATCTTCCTTCCTCATAATTCCTAAGTTTTAAAACACCTCCCAATACCGATTTTTTAGGAACACAACTGAAAACAATAATTCCTGACCCCATCTTGCAAGTAAAAACCTTGAGAAGAGGGAGGGAGGGGGGAAAGGGAGGAAGGCACAGGGCTGCTTGCAGCGTGAGTGGGAAAAGCGGGGAGAAGGTTTGACGGCGCACTTAAAAACAACTAGTAAAACAATTAACTCACATTCCTAACAAGCTGCTTGATTTTCAGAGAGGCAATACACAGGACCACATAATAGGTACTGTAAAACTCACAAAGAACATGTTGATAGCAAACATTAGCATTCTCTACTGCTAATTTCAATACCAATGCTTCCTTAGCTTCTAAGTTTTCAACCTGCTTATTGATGGCCTCTTGAAAGTGGTCAATAAATTGCATGTAATTCTCATTGGGACTCTGATTAATAGTTGCAAATGATTTGGCTGTTTTGTTGGTTTCAGGCACCTCTCAGCTTGATATGCAAAGTCTGTTGACTGCCTCAGGATTTCAGAAACTTATCGTGCCTGTAGTTGTGGTGTGTCAATTAGTGTCTCTTCCAGGAGTTGTGGGATACCTGCCCCTTTCAACGAATCCCCATCGTTCTGTCCTAAATGATCTATAGCTGTTACATTGCATAGGTCTAATTTTGCTTGAGTCTTTCATGGTTCTTATCTGATCTCGGGGCAACTCGTACACATACTTAACTTTTCAAGAAAAATGCTTCAAACCCTCATTCTCTTCCGAGTCATCAGATAACACGGACTTGAACGGTGCTGGAGAACAATTAGTAACAGGGGGGTTCGGAACATTGCACATTCTTGGCAATACTTTGTAGCATCATAATTATTCCTATAACCTGAATCCTCAAGCGCATCCCCTTTGCCGTCACGATCAGCATGACCGCATTGCTGACTGTTGGATTCACTCGCTAATAGCTGATCTGATCTTTCACACAGTTCTTTTGCCCAGTTCTTATCCAGCGACTCCTTCTGCTCTCTCGTAGGAGTTAGAGGGGTAGAAGGCGGTAAAGGCGGGCACGAATCAGTAAAAGGACTGATATTACACTTATTTACGACTTTAGCATTCTTAGCTTTCACCAGTTCTTTTGACAAATTGTCTGATTCCAGTCCTTTAGACTTCTTGATCTCTCTAGAGTCGGGTAATGGTATAGGAGTCCATCCACTCGGTAATTTTCCTCCCTCCGCAACAGACTGCTGTATCATCGGGGGTGCCGACGGCACAACAGGGGATGGAGTGGGGAGGGGGTCGAAAGACACAATCCGAGTAAATTTTATGGTTATTATTAGGTTTGCTATCAGGCTGCAACGTTGTAAAAATTCCGGCAACTGCAGCCCACTCAGCCTTAAAGTCTTTTAAGGTGGAAATTATAAGCTTCCATGTAGTCGCTAATGATTTAGTTTCTTTATCATCTCAATTGCTGACCTTATTCCATATTTTCTGCCCTTTATCGTCCCAAAGTTAACGTTTAAAAGCCTTCTCGTTTTCTCCCGGGTAGCTGTGAATTCTACACCAAATTAATAGCCTACATATGTTACTTTTTTCCTATGTAAGTCCTCTCATAGAGAGAATATGCAGGAGGAACTTAACTGCAGCTTGTGCTTCAGATGACACGTTCTGCGCTATAACTTTACTCTTCCCTCCTCCTGCTCCCAGCCACTCACCTTTTCCCTTTGCTGCGTTGACGACTTTATTCCCAGGGCATCCTTACGCCTCTGTCCAGTCTTCAGTCCAGCTGAAGCCACTCCCGGCTGGGCCGCTCCAGGCTTTTCCCCGATTGTAGTGGTACGCCAGAGTATCACGTCGGGGTCACCATTTGTTGGAACGATAAAGGACTCAGCATTCTGATTCAATGTGAATCACGCAAAGCCATTTATTACAGAAACAAGCCTCCTTATATATGCAACTATATTCTAATCACGCGTCCACGCTCCAAGAATGGATTCGCTAAATGAGTATCATGGGCTGTCCATGCGCTGGAGTCTCACTGATGATACGTCCGATGATGGGACCCCGCTGATTGAGGAACACACCTCTTTCTCACAGCAGATTCTGTTCTCAGCTTCTCAAAGTGGCCTTGAGATTCCTTTGAGCCAGACTAATTCAGCAACAAATCTTTATCTATCAAAACCCCTCCACAGGGTAGTGGCAGATATTATTGGAAAGACTCACTGTGGGACTGAGGGTACTTTATATAATTGGTCCAAGTTCTTTGGGATGAAAGACATTATTTGATCTCTTTTTCTTCTTACTGTTTTTGTTTGTTTGTTTTTTAAATTATAATCCAGTTACTAGCAACATTTTTCATAGGCTTGGTCTGTGCAGAAAACTAAAGATGGGTGATTCTTTTCTGTAAATATGATCTCATTTGCAGTGCAAAATGTATGCCTCGTGTGTCTTTCCCATGTTTTTCTCTGTGTGTTTCAAGCCAAATTATCAAACATTTTTCATATTGGAATTTTCATAGGTTAGTCTGTTTCTGTGAAGTTAATAAAGCAAATGTCTAGATTTAAAAAGAAAAAAAAAAATAAAGTTTCCACCACCTGGAAGTATCCTGAGAGAGATGCTGGAAATCAACTCAGGAAATCAATGGTAGGAATGCTTCAATTACAGACAAATTTCAGCTGAAGGTTGCATGCTTTTAGGCAACCAGGTATCTCAACAAAATATAAATCGATACAAAAACAGGCATTTATTTAAGGCATATAGATTTTGTGTTGGGCAAGAGAGAGCCAGTCAAACTCATGATTATCACATGATGCCGCTTGTGTTTTCACTTGAATGATGTCCAAAATAAATACAAGTAATTCTTTACATAAGCCATGGCATTAGATGTAGGCTCAATTCAGCCTGATCTGCATGCCTGTGTCTGAGCTTTATTATGCCATATGGATGGAAATGAGCTGTCTATAATTCTCCTGCTCCCTCTTTAATGTCCCAGATGGAATAAAGGGTCGAGTCCGTGCTTAAATTTCTTGATGAACTACGACACTAATGCATGGTAATTTTCGTGATGAGCAGCGTGAAAATTTTTGTTATATATTGTCATGGGATACACACAAAAATTCTGAGACAGACCACATTACCCTAATTCAGAAATCCAGAATTAAACTTAGAGATACCTGTAGCTGGTTAACTGGCCTTTGAGGCTGGGACTTCATCTGCTCGTAACAACATTCCTCTACAGTTTATCAAAGTAGAAAAATGTTTTAGTTATTAAGGCACACTACTGAGTCTTAAAAGATCAAATTAACAGCTCCTCCCTGTTACAGAACCAACTTTGCCCAGTTTACTTTGGTAGAAGTTTGTTTTGGTTTGAATTCACACACAGATCTCTTTCTCTATTAACAGAAGGGCGAATAGCTAAGAAATTCAGACATGCATACTGTGAAAATGAAAAGCATTTTCTGTTCATATGGATGGAAAGTTTCTCATTATTCACTAAGTGGGCGTCATTTTAGACTGCTAGGGGTACATCTTGCAATTAGAGCGTAACCACATATTAATGTATTTTTCAGCACGGGCAAACTTATACTGGGCCACGAAAGAGGCTGTGAGTTGCAGCAGCTGGTGATTAAATTGTATTCCTGACTCTACTTCCAGTTTTCTGAAAAATCTGGTGTAAGTCATTTTTTCATCACGTATCTCATTTTAGCCATCAGTAAAACAGATTATTTCCTCACAGTTTTCAGACTTGTTCCAGCATATTTGTCAATATTGCTGATGATTTGTGGACAGCCACAACAGAGAACTGGTCTGTGTCTGTTTCTACCAGCTTGTGTGGGAGCATTGACTTTAGGCAGGGAGTAATATGTGTCTTAGATTGCTGTAACTGCATGGATCAAGCTGTTATTTCAACTGGTGCAGCTTTACATGAAGAACAGCTCTTGGTTTTGAGATATTTGGCTGAACAGGATCATTTGGACTGCAAAAAATCCAATTCAGTATGAGACCTGGTCTTAAAAAGAGTAGTGCAGTATGATGGTTTGCAGTTCTATCCCAAGCTGGTATTAATTCTGTGTTGAGAAACACAGAAAGCGTTGGTCGGTCAGTTTTTAACTACACATTTATCACAGCCTCTGAACAGACACGTGTTCTCAAAGTGAAGCTTACCTAAAATATCTTGATTGAGATTGCCATAAACTGGGTCATCTTCTGTGTAGTAGCCATCATAGCTAGAAGGGCAACGGAAAAATACTTTTAATTCACAGAATATGCTTGATTTAGGACTTCACTATTAGACTTTAAACATTTTACACGCATGTGGCAGTAGCAAGCAGATTGTATGTGATCTGAAAAACAAGACCAAAAATATCGGGGTGGGGGGGGAAACAAGTGTGGGGACACAGCACAGAAATGGCTATGTGCATGTTCTGAAGAGAGATTTGTTATCTAGCCAAGAATAGAACTCTTCTTTCCTGGAACTTACTTAAGTATAAAGCTAATCTCAAGACCACTAAGCTACCGTTTGATGTAGTTCTAGAGGTATTACTGATCACTGAAATGAACCCACTTCATGTCCTCTGAGCCCGCTTTGCAATACAAACTAAAGCATTAAATGGGTCTCTTGGGGCAATGTTCTTAAAAACTCCAGTCTTGATTCAACTAAAATGTTTACGTTGACCCAACTAGAGAAGACCAAGGCAAAGTTCAGCTTTGAATTTTGAACGGTGTTCTGTGTTTTATCAGCCCGTGTCGCTTGGAAATATTTTTAACCATGTTTGTTAAATGGGAATTGTTAGTGGGAAGCACTGAGCAACCTTGTTCCTTTTGCATCCATGTACTGTGCCTTGTCAAGGGAATGAAATAATGGAATCTAACACCACTTTTACCGTGATATTTTTCAACTGAACAGGCAGCAGTAGACAGAGACTTCCCAACTTCAGGTAAATTTGTAATTGAGGATTGGATAGGGGAAACAGGTGAAGGCTTTTGTATATTTGTTTCAAGGGCCTTTTATATTTTGCTTGACATGAGATCCTTTCCATTTCTGTTTTTTAAAGTTTGGCCTATTTTTTTTTTACTATGGGATAAGAGAAACAGACTTGAAACAGATCATTAGGTATCCAGCAGCTGCATACAGACTCCATTTCATTGCTTTTGAACATCATGTATAAAATAAGGGTATGAAATGTAAATACATGTTTTTATATATTGTAACTTATTGTTTCCTGATATTTATTTTAAATTATTATAGACTTATTGAGTTTGAGTGATAGTAAATATTGTTTTATCTCTATATCTTGCACTTCAGTATACAAAATTATCATATTAACATGCAATTATTTCATTTTTGATGAAATGACTGGAGTACATCACTTCCACATCATTTTTTTCCTGTTTTCTTCGGATTTTTCTTTTCCACAACCAGCGTGCTCTCTGGTGTTTCCAGGCGGGCTTCATGACATACTGGATTATTCCCTATGCTGTCCCTCCAAAGCCGTCTCTCATTATTTATTGCTTATTTCAACCTTTCCAGAAAGAAATATTTTATCAATCGTACCTTGGACTGTTGTCTTCATAGTCCTTATACTTTTTAGCTGGAAAATTTGCTAAAAAAAACTAAAGAGCAAATGAAACACGCTATTTTTAGAACACTTCAGATAACTGTCCAACTGACGTGCTTTTGATTTCACCGTAGACAGTAAAATTGAATGCTCTAGGCTCTGAGGACCTTCATTTGTCCCCCTGCTTTTCTTTTAATATCCTGTCATATTCTAATTCGCTTGTACTTGGTGAGTTTAGTTTATAAGCATAGGCCTGTTTATGTAGGTTATGTACATATGTGTGTTTCAGAATGAAATGCTTATCAGCCTGAACAAGAAGCTTACAAGGAATAAACTCCTTTGGAGATAATTAGGGGCATAATGGAAAGGTGAACACTGAGAATGCAGCAAAGGATTTCTGGGTTTGTGGTCCTGGTGGTGTGTTAATAAATCTGCTCTCCAAGGGCAAATCTCTGTTGTACAGTGTCAGCTTTGACTGGCTACAGAAGGAAAGTCTATTGGATTGGACACGAGCTTGGTATGCTATTTTGAGCAGCCTGCAACAGAATGGAAGCTCTCTTCAGTAGCAAGAAATTATTTGCTGCAGGCTGTAAAATCCATTGTGAATAGAAAGGACTTCTTACTTCTCTTTCTTGTCCTTTATATCAGTGTTACATTAAAAAAATAAGTGAGCCAGTAGCGTGCTTAACGTGCTGTTATTCGGGATGATAGAGACAAGGACAAATCAAGTCCAATTTTAGAAAGATGGGACATAAGGTAATATTATTCCATCCACATCTATTGTGCACAAAGACATTTCCTCTTCTTTTCAAAGTCCCCAAGCTATAAACTGCTGGGTGCATATTCTGGGAAAGTATCTCTGACTGCTTGGCTACTTATGTGATCTTTGGTAAACATATGCTGCTGATGTCTCCAAGGTAAGAACCTATGTCAAGTGGACATGTGACTTGCCTGGGAATAGCTGTTGGTATTTAAGTGCTTGGAGAAGGTAAATGGAGTATTATTAAATATTGATGTGCACAGCTGTATATGAAGGAGTAAGTCTGGTCAAATGGAGTCAAGCAAACAGTAGTGTTTGGCTAAAGGCTTACATGATTGAGTGAAGCTGACTGAGACAACACTTGACAAAGTAAAAAAAAAAAAAAGAGCTTATGAGGTAGTATTTTGTTTGTTGTTTTAGAGAAAGACAAGGAGAAGCATCCTAAAGTAGGCATGAAAGACAACTCTACCTTAGGGAGGAAAGGCATACTTAGAAAGAAGAGGGTAGGTCTCGAATTTCTTTCTTTGAGCTTAGCTAAGTCTTCCTAAGCTTGATATTAGTGTAGAGAAAGGGGGGCAGCGGAGAAGTATGTTATGGTTGTAGGGGGGGTGTTGCTTTTTTGTTTGTATGTTTTTGTCTTGAATATACATTGTGCCATCTACAGAGTGGAATAGTTAGAAAACCTGGAAGTGCCTGTGTTCAGTACTCATGTTCTAGTAGATGGTAACTCACACTTACTATGAAGTTCCTTCTACATGTGTGTTTATCCATCAGTGGTATATATGAAACTGGAAGGCTTACACTAAATTTTTGAGGAAGGAGATATGTGGCAGCAGCCAAACATGTTAGATATCTGTATCTAACTTTTGTGATGAGATAGCAGAATGTTGCCATGGAGCATGGAGCTAAGGCAGTGGCTGACCAAGGAAAGATTATAATAGTGCTCAGATCCCAAGAGAGGAAGTGAGCCAGTTTCCAGAAGCAATACAGTTATCAGAATTTTTATATTTAAAGGGCTTTTCTGGTTGTGGATGAAGCATGGAAGGATGGAATGTTTTACTGTTGGTGTCTTAAAAAGGTAACAACACCCTTAGCAGTTGCCAGCAGGCTCTTCCAAGCCTGGAATTTGCTCTACATGAGCAGAAACCTCAAGGGAAAAGAATTTTCAGCCTTATTGACCTGAAAGCAGTTTCAGAGTTTTTTCGTTTCCTTTCCTTTCCTCTACCCTAAGAAATCAAAAAGCTGTTCTGAATCCTTCCTCTCTGTTTTCAAAGAAGAAAGTGTTTTCTATGCCACTGAAAGAAGACTTCTGGGGACTAGCTTAACTCTTTCTCAGAAAATGAGCATTAAAACTAAATACTACATTTTTCAAGTGTAATTAAAGAAAATGCAAATTTAACAGGCAGCTGGCACAAGGCTTCAATGCATTGGACTTGATAAATCTGCACCTCTTATTTACTTAGCAAGTAAATCTTGTGAGTTTTGCGCAGGTCCATGTGGTGGGTTCAATAATCAACGTCTAGGATACCTGCAGACCGGTCCCTGTTTGCGTGGAGACAGAGTGCCTGAAAGTCTGTGTTCGTTAGCGCCTGCTGTATCTATGAGTAGCTCCACACGCGTGTGAGTCCATGTCATTCTCTCCACGAGCATGTGGGTTGATTTCGTCACACATGTGCATCTGCGCTAGTGTTGAGCTCAGCGGACTGTGTCTGTTGACACTTGGTGTGCATTGGCTGTGCCTGTGTGTAACATAGCACAGCCATGACTGCTCAAGTGAACAGAGAAAAGGGAAATCATCTAGGTAGAGGCAATAAAGCAAAACCGAGGAAGGATTGACGTGTGTGGGTGGGACTATGGTAGGTCCGTGGATTCCCTGACGGAGGGCATGGGAACAGAAATTAGCCTTGAAGATATGAAGGCCTACCCGTGAGAAAGATGGGAGTAAAGGAGTATCCGGAGATGTTAAGGATGTACCTGTGAGAGAGAAGGGAATAGAAGAGTAACATTGATGATAGCAAAATCAGCCAGTGAGATGTTACTGCTGTAATGTGTAACCAATAATGAAGAGACATTTTAATTGGTAAAACTGTATAAAAATGCACTTGTGGCAATAAATGGCATCTACTACTTTCATCCTGGAAGAACTTGGTGTATATCGTTTGTCCGTCTCAACCACGACATATGGTGACCCCGACGTGATCCTGCATGAAGAGGATCTCGCATGAAGAAGAGACAGCAGTGAAGCTGTGACAGCCGGAGACGAGCTGTGGAGACCGAGCCCGGTACAGCTGATAGAGAAGCAGGGGGGAGCTGCCGAAGATCCGGATCCTTGAAAAGACACCACGCCAAGGGTTGGTGAGCTACCGGGAACAGGGGGGTGGAACTTATCTAAAGAAGATGGTATTATATTATCTACATGGAAGTTGCTTCTGAAGAAGCAGGGTATTAGCCTTCTGGAATTGACTTTACGAAGGACTAAGTTACTATGGGGCAAAGCACTAGTGAAAGATCCAAAGCAGCAACTGAACCGTTAATAACATGGCACTTGTTGCTAGAGACTTTGAGAGGATTAAAAGAGCAACGGGAACATGCAGAGACAGTGGAGGGGGGTGGCTTCTCTGGACTAGATTTGTAAAAAAAAAAGCACTGTTCCAAACCCCGAACCCACCTGTTACTAATGATTCTCCAGCACCGTTCAAGTCCACGTTATCTGATGACTCGGATGAAGATGAGGGTTTGCAGCATATTCTTGAAAAGTTAAAAGGAGTATGTGTGCAAGCTGCCCCGAGATCAGATAAAAACCATGAGAGACTCAAAGGAAAATTTGACCTATGGAATGTAACAGCTATAGATCATTTAGGACGGAACTATGGGGATTCGTTGAAAGGGGCGGGTATCCCACAACTCTTCGAAGAGACACTAATTGGCACACCACAACTACAGGCACTGATAAGTTTCTGAAATCCTGAGGCAGTCAACAGACCTCACATATCAAGCTATAGTAGAGGTGTCTGAAACCAACAAAGCAGCCAAATCATTTATAACTACTATCAGGGTCCCAATGAGAATTACATGCAATTTATTGACCATCTTCAAGAGGCCATCAATAAGCAGGTTGAAAACTTAGAAGTTAAGGAAGCATGGGTGTTGAGATTAGCAGTAGAGAATGCTAATGTTTGCTATCAACATGTTATTTGCGAGTTTTACAGTACATATTACATGCTTCTGTGTATTGCCTCCCTGAAAATCAAGCAGCTTGTTAGGAATGTGAGTTAATTGTTTCACTGGTTGCTATTAGACTTGTTTCTTTGTGGTATAAGTACACCGTAAAAAACCTTCTCCCCACTTTTCCCACTCACACTGCAAGCAGCCCTGTGCTTTTCCCCCCTCCCTCCCTCTTCTCATGGCTTTTACTTAAGAGATGGGGTTAGAAACTACTGTTTTCAGTTGTGTTCCTAAGAAATCGGTATTGGGAGGTGTTTTAAAACATAGGAAAGCATTTGGAAATATGAGGAAGGAAGATCTTGTGAGATGTTGTAATTAAGGGTGGCTGCTGTATAAGTTAAATGATTGGGAAAAGTGTTCAGAGAATAAAATCTTGAAGTATAACACTTTGTTGCAATTCATGTTGTTTTTAAGGCGAGAAGAGCAGGACAAAATAAATCTCTACAAGAGATCATTAAATCGTTTCAGACAGTTTTACAGGTGGAACGGTTTGAACTTCAACAAGCTGAGAAAGAATTAACTGATAACACACAGGTCAGAAAACTTGTTAAAGTCTGCAGGATGCTTTCCTTATTAACCTGTTTTCTTTGTAGGTATCTGTTTAAGTATGTTACAGTTTTGGTAGGTCTTTGTTATATGGTACGATAAGTTCACAGACTGTTAAATCATGAGAATGCGTTGACTCAAAATGTGCATTTTGTGATAATACGGAAGATCATGAGTAATTTAGTTCTTTACTGCGTGAATGTGATGGTAAAATTTTTGTGTGTAGAAGCTGTTACTTTTCTTTCTAGAATGCTAGCTTTATTCAGGTGTCCAGACTTGCGCAACTCTGTGATAGGCTATGTCTCATCTCGATGTGCTGGATTTGGCTCTTTTGTATGCACATCAAGTAAAGAATCCCGGTTTTGGAATAACAGTTGTAGCACACCAGATGAGACACTAATAAAAGCCTTGCCCAGTCCAGCTTGTTGCTGCGGCGGCGGGGGGGCGGGTGCCGATGGGGCTCCAGCGCACACTGACCTGTTTTGTCAGGGAGACCCAGCGGCACCTCTACCTGGCTGAGCAGTGATCGGCCCAAAGGTGCAATGCAAAAATTGAGATATTGTCTTGAATAAGTGTAACTGTGATCTATCTGCATATTTGAACTTGGTGTTTGGTTTTCATATCTGAGCTCAGCATTTTAATTTGCATATTTCTATTTGGTACTAAAAGAATTTTGTTTGGGGAGATAATTACAAAATGGAAACTGGTTCCACTGCTAAAATTCCACCTTGCTCCCCCTTAGACATTAGTGTAATTAGGCTAACTTTGGCCTTTTCAAGCAATTGCTGGGGGAAATCCCATGGGCAAGACTGCTTGAAGGAAAAGGGGCCCAAGATAGCTGGATTGCATTCAGAGATTGCTTCTTCCACACTCAGGATCAGAGCATCCCCACACGAAGAAAGTCAAGGAAGGGAGCCAGGAGGCCTGCGTGGTTGAATAGAGATCTGTTGAGTATGCTCAAGCAGAAAAGGAGAGTTTACAGGTCGTGGAAGCAGGGGCTGGCCACTTGGGAAGAATATAAGGCTGCTGTTAGAGGATGTAGGAAGGCAGCTAGGATAGCCAAGGCCTCCTTAGAATTACAGCTGGCGAGAGGGGTCAAGGACAGCAAAAAGAACTTTTTCAAATACATAGCAGATAAAAATAATACCAGAGGCAATGTAGGCCCACTGATGAACGGGGTGGGTGCCCTGGTGGCAGAAGATACAGAGAAGGCAGAATTACTGAATGCCTTCTTTGTCTCTGTCTACTCTGCTGGAGGCTGTCCTGGGGAGCCCTGTACCCCTGAGACCCCGGATGAAGCCAGGTCAATGGAGGAGTTTGCTTTAGTCGATGAGGACTGGGTTAGGGAGCAATTAAATAGTCTGGACATCCATAAATCCATGGGTCCAGATGGGATGCATCCGCGGGTGCTGAGGGAGCTGGCTGGAGTCATTGCTGGACCGCTCTCCATCATCTTTGCCAAGTCTTGGGAAACGGGGGAGGTGCCCAAGGATTGGAGGAAAGCAAATGCGGTCTTCAAAAAGGGCAAGAAGGAGGACCCAGGTAATTATGGACCGGTCAGCCTCACCTCTGTCCCTGGGAAAGTAATGGAACAGCTTATCCTTGGTGCCATCTCAAGGCATATCAAGGATAAGAGGGTTATTAGGTGCAGTCTGCATGGCTGACAGTAAGTCGTGCTTGACCAACATCATAGCCTTTTATGAGAATGTAACAAGGTGGATGGATGATGGCAGAGCGGTGGATGTGGTCTACCGCTACTTCAGTAAAGCCTTTGACACAGTCTCCCACAGCATCCTCACAGCTAAGTTGAGGAGGTGTGGTCTAGACAATAGAGTAGTGAGGTGGGTTGCAAACTGGCTTAAGGAGAGAAGCCAGAGAGTGGTAGTCAATGGTGCGGAGTCTAGTTGGAGGCCAGTATCTAGTGGAGTGCCTCAGGGGTCAGTACTGGGGCCAATATTATTCAATATATTCATTAACGATTTAGACGAGGGAATAGAGTGTACTGTCAGCAAGTTTGCTGATGACACTAAGCTGGGAGGAGTGGCTGACACGCCAGAAGGCTGTGCTGCCATCCAGCGGGACCTGGACAGGCTGGAGTGTTGGGCGGGGAATAACCTAAAGAAATTTAACAAGGGAAAGTGTAGAGTCCTGCATCTGGGCAGGAACAACCCCAGGTTCCAGTATAGGTTGGGAAATTACATATTAGAGAGCAGTGTAGGGGAAAGGGACCTGGGGGTCCTGGTGGACAACAGGATGACCATGATCCAGCACTGTGCCCTTGTGGCCAGGAAGGCCAATGGCATCCTGGGGTGTATTAGAAGGGGGGTGGCTAGTAGATTGAGAGAGGTCCTCCTTCCCCTCTACTCCGCCCTGGTGAGACCACATCTGGAATATTGTGTCCAGTTCTGGGCCCCTCAGTTCCAGAAGGACAGGGAACTGCTGGAGAGGGTCCAGCGTAGGGCAACGAAGATGATTAAGGGAGTGGAACACCTCCCTTATGAAGAAAGGCTGAGGGAGCTGGGTCTCTTTAGTTTGGAGAAGAGGAGACTAAGGGGGGACCTCATTAATGTTTATAAATATATAAAGGGTGAGTGCCATGAGGATGGAGCCAGGCTCTTCTCGGTGGCAAACAATGATAGGACAAGGGGTAATGGGATCAAACTGGAACACAAGAGGTTCCGCTTAAATTTGAGAAAAAACTTCTTCTCAGTAAGGGTGACAGAGCACTGGAACAGGCTGCCCAGGGGGGTTGTGGAGTCTCCTTCCCTGGAGACATTCAAAACCCGCCTGGACATGTTCCTGTGCGCCCTCACCTCCAGCAGGGGGATTGCACTAGATGATCTTTTGAGGTCCCTTCCAATCCCAAACATATTGTGATAGTGTGATAACTCTTGAGCTGGTTGGAATTGTGTATGAAGTGTGTTATGGTTGGAGTGAAATGGGAGAACAAAAAAGCAACATATCCCAGGCCTGTGCCTGAACATGGATTTCAGGCCTGTGTGAAGCTGCAAGATAAACTCAGCTCATTGCAATCGAGGAGTTTGCCAGAGCCTCCCACTTCGTACCAGCGATTACGCCAGCTGCGTGGCCTTGGCTACATCTGAACTGCAGCAAGAAGACAAAGAAGAAAAAAAAAATGGAAAAACCTGTTTGCCCGCTGCTTAGTGGAGAAAGGGGGGCTTTACTTCCCCCGGTCTGTCTCTTTAATTTTTTTTTTTTTTCCTGGAGTATTGTCATCCATCCTTGTGGCATCGAGTTGCTTCTCGGCTTTGAATCAGGGGTTGTTGGTGTTGTTTCTTTTTGCTTCTGTCTTTTTTCCTAGGTTTTGACACATCTGGGGAGAGAGCTCATCATTTTACCTCCTTGCTGAGGTCGGTCTTTTCACACTGGTCAGCTTTTGGGGGTCAGAGTGCTCAGTGCTTCTCTGGGTCAGACTGGTACTGATTTGGGTGTGGAGTGGAGCCAGGTTGGTTTGATGTGGAGTTCGAACTGATCTGTTTTCATGCTGGGCTGGAGATCCTGCCATCTCAGATGGGGGCAAGAGGGAGGTTTTATTCCCCCCTCCCCAGCGATGTTACTGCTAGGAAACTGTCATACTGCATGAAGGAGAGTGAGGGTTGAATTTTAAAGGCATTGCCAGTGGATCCATAGTTCTAATGAAGCTGGGAAATTAAACCAAAATTTTTTTTTAATAGACTTATTCTGTGGTAACTAGTTGTAAGAGACTTCTCAGTAAATTCACTGTACTAGTTTTTGAGGCCGTGGGAGAGAATGAAAGAAAGGCTGTTTTTTGAGACCAATAGAATGCCAAATTTGGAACAAAGTTTTGATACATGAATTCTTGTAGTTGCCAGAAAGTCCTATACCTCTCTTGAGTCAAGATTTGTTAAGTAAATTGTAAGCTCAAATAATGCTTTCTGAGAATTGTGTTTAGTTGCGTGGCCTATAAGAAGCTGCTTGGATGGTGCAGATCTGCTTGCTGCAAGTGAGAAATCCCCAAGGAAATTTCGAATGCTGTATTTCCACTAGCATTAACAGCCAATGTTTCGATAAAGCAAATACTACACTGACAGAAGTGAAAGGGAACTTCGATCCGGTAAGGGAAAACAATATCCAATAAATATGACAGCCAAAATGGTGTTAGAAACTTTGAGGAATTAATTTCTGACCACCTTCAAAGCTAACTGTATTCGATTGCACTTGCAGAATTGTCTTTTTATAGCTACAAATAGAAACAAGCTGTGGCTATTGTGGGACAGTATGATGAGATTGCTAACAGACTGATATACCGATTGTTACTCTGATCAAGAAATGCAGGGAATTAATTTAAGTCTTAATAGGCTATGAACCTTTTGTCATACATGTACCATTTGTGAAATTTAATTTTGATTTTTTATTTGCAATCTACATCCTTGTAAATTACACTAGCTGATTTTTTTTAACAGTACAGCTTTTGGCATGCATAAATGTAAATTGCTGCAGAACCTGCAAATCTATAACATCAGGTCACAGACCGCACTTGTAGTGGGTCTGATCCTACATACTTGCACAGTTTTTGTTGATGGTTCTGGGAAGTCTCATAAAGCTGTAGTGGTCTGGCATGAAGATAACAATTGGCATCATTCTGTAAAAATTATTGAAGGTTCAACCCAATTAGCAGAACTTGGCGCAGCTTTACATTACTTAGAGCTTTTTAAGAAGGAACCTCTAAATTTGATTTCTGATTCCGAGTACATAGACAAGGTCCGACACACACATCTGATTCTGAATTGTTTTGGTTTTTTTTTTTAAACAAAAAGGGGGGACAAGTAGGGAAAACACCACAAACCCAATTGTCAAAAGCATTGTATGTGATGAATCACTTATATCTAAGTGGTGTAGCCTAAATTTGCCCTGTGATGAAACACTTTGCAAGTATGACCCAAAACCATGCTAAATCAGAAAGAACCTACATTAGTTATGGTCAAATCACTAGTTAATGGTAAATGGAAAAGGCCACATCAATTGATAACCTGGGGAAAAGGTTATGTTTGTGTCATTACAGGCCAAGGATCGAAGTGGATTCCTGCGAAATGGGTTAAGCCATGGCTGAATAAAGACAACACAGACTTGACGGATGCAGACAGACGGGAGGGAGATAAGTTGTGAGGACTGTTTCAGATGTAAACCATGGATCCTAATTCAGTGTTATAGATGCTCACAGACCTGGTGGTCCAGAAGCCTATTAGCAAGCAGGTGGTGTACCTTCTGTGGAGAATGGCAATTTGAACAAACAGCAGGAGAGCCAAAAGGGTGATATTACACTTAGATAGTCAATGCAAAAATGAGGTAAAATTATGAGACATTCCTACCATAATATCTACTGCACTCCTCCTCCCTAGTCTAGCAGCTGGTAAAGCTTTAGGAGACATATCAAAGTTAAGCTATTGGTCTTTTAAACAGGCTAATCTATCTTCTGAGATACTAACTCAATTAATAGTAGATGTTGATGGTATTAGGCATGTTACCCTTCAAAATTGTGTTGCTGGAGATTTTTGTTGTTATCATAAGGACATGGTTGTGATGAATTTAAGAGCAAGATGTTGTATTAACTTGTTTAATCATTCTGGATGTATTCATAGTACTTTAGACAAACTAAACCAGCACGTTAATAAGATTGCCATAGTAGAATTAGGGTTTGACAAATGGTGGGTAGTTGTTTGATCTTATTATGTAAGGCTTATCTACATTATATGTAACTGTAATCATTGTTGTTAATCATATGTTGTATGCTGCAGTGTATTTCAAAGATGATTCCGCGCATTGTAAACAAGGCCTGGCTGGTTCAGAAACAAAAAGGGGAAATAGTGGGTGATTTGAGGAATTTTCTTGAGGTTGTTGTGGGGATGGGTTTCTATTAGATGGAGATTTATTTCTGAACTAGCCAAAGGAATCTCAAGGCCAGCTCCAAGGCTGAAGAACAGCACCTGCTGTGGGAGTGAGGCCTCAGGGCCTCAAAAAGATGTAAATCAACAGACCTATTAGCAGTGAGACTCGGGCACATGGACGGCTCGTGAACATGGACAATATTCAATCAGCTAATGCATGCTTGGAGCATGGACGCGTGATCAGGAAATAACTGCATATATAAGGAGGCTTGTTTCTGTAATAAATGGCTTCGCTTGAATTCATATTGAATCGTGTAGAGTCCATGAGTTTTCGCCCTCGCAAACCTCGAGCAGGTGGATACAAGCGCAGAGGGGTGAAGGGACACACCGACCGGCAGCTGAGAAGGTGGGGCGCTGCTTGGTGTTAAGGAGCACAGCCTTTTCTGGTGAATTAGTGAAGCATTTCCTTCTTGCTTTGCAGGCCGCCTTTGGAATCAGATGAGCACTTGCGCTGAGCTGGGCTAGAGGCCAGAAAGAGCGTGGGGCTGGGGACTTGTCCCAAGCACTACAGTCATTTTGTTTCTTGCTGTCTTAGGTGCCATGAGTGACAAGGGCTTCAGCGTCCACCTCTGGAATGAGCAGGTGAATGGAATGCCATGGGAGTTTTGCGGAAGTGGCAGTTGTGGAAATAGTTATCACCGAGGGATGCGATAATTATTGCTGGCACTGACTGGCTCTTCTTGCTGTTTTTTTGTTGCTGTTGCAGATGTTTTAAAGGAGTCTGGTGACTGCAGGAAGATGCCCACTAGACGATGCGGTGTTTCTTTTTGTTGCGGATGGATTCAGACCCATGCCTCTCTGAAAGCTAAGTGAAGGGACCAGGGCAGGGAAGGTGCTGGGAATTGCAGAGAGAGGTTTTAAAGTTGGTGTAGGGGATGGGATGGTCCAGGTACAGTCCCGTTTTGCCACATAATTAGCGGTGCAGCTACGGTATTTTTCCTGTATTTTCACCACATTTTTAGTTGTTCACGTACCTTATTTTACCTGAACATTCACCACATTTTTAGCAGTGCACATGCCTTTTTTCACCTGTATATTGGCCACATCTTTATTGATGCAGCTGCCGTATTTTACCTGTATATTTGCCCCTTTTTTAGCAGTGCATGTCCTGTGTTTTACCCGTATATTCGCCACATTTCTAGCAGTGTAACTTTACTTTACCTGGATGTTCGCCACATTTTTAGCGCTACAGCTACCATATTTTACCTGTATATTCGCTACATTTTTCAGCAGTGCAGTTACCGTATTAAACCCGTATATTCGCCAGATTTTTTTGGTTCAGCTGTCTTATTTTACTGGAATATTCACCACATTTTTAGCGGTGTGTATGGGGATATAGGGGAAGATTTGGCGAGGAGGTTAGTTAAATGTAAATACGCTCAAGTGACTTGCACCTGTCTGTAGAAAAAGCACATAGGTCACACTAATTGTTTTACCGACCTTGTGTGCTTGATGAGTAGAACCTCTATGTTAGATAACATAGGCCTGTGAGAAACTCTAGGCACCTTATCACTATGTCTGAGATTCCTGCTTTGTTTTGAGAAAGAGCGGGAGGCTGCGCCTGCCTGAAGCCTTGAAATACAGGCGAGGTCAGCAGGCCCAGTGATCTTCCAGCATTGCTGAATTCACTCGCACCTGCGTCCCCGCTTGTGTCACCTCTTACTGGGAGCTTAGGTGTGGCTTCGGAGATCCCCCAGTAGAGAGGTAACTTAAATAAAACTTGCTCTTTGCAATGCATTCATGGCCTCTGGCTCTTGTTGCGACGTGCCTGCGTATGTGTACACACAGTGCGTGTACTGTATTTTACCTGTAAATTAACCACATCTTTTGCAGTGTAACTACCGCATTTTAACTGTATATTTGCCACAATTTTAGCGGTTTATGTACCCTATTTTACCTGTGTATTCGCCACATTTCCAGCTTCCGTATGTTACCACTATATTCGCCAGTTTTTTATTGGTACAGCTACCGTATTTTACCTGTATATTTGCCAATTTTCTGGTAGTGTGTGTCCTATATTTTACTGGTATATTCTCCACGTTTTTATCGGTGGAAGTAGCGTATTTTAGCTGTATATTCATCACAGTTTTAGTGGTGCAGCTACCATATCTTAGCTGTATATTTTCCACTTTTTGTATTCATGCAGCTACAGTATTTTGCCCATACGTTCACCGCATTTTTAATAGTGCGTGTACAGTATTTTACCTGTACAGTCGCCACATTTTTAGCAGTGCAGCTACTGTATATTAACTGTATATTCGTCACAGCTTTAGCGGTGCAGCTACCATATTTTGCTTGTATATTCACCGTATTTTTAGTGGTGTAACTACCGTATTTTTCCCATATATTCACCAAATTTTTAGCAGTGCATCTACTGTATATTACCTCTATACATTCACATTTTTAGTGTTGACGCTACCATATTTTTCCTGTATGTTCATCACACTTTTAGCGGTGCAACTACCGTATTTTACCTGTATATTCACCACAATTTCAGTGGTTCATGTACTGTATTGTACCTGTATCTTCGTGAAATTTTTAGCGGTGTAGGTACCATACATTGCCTGTATGCCTGCCACATATTTTGCGGTGCAGGTAAAGTATTTTACCTGTATGTTTTCACATTTTTAGCAGTGCGTTTACCGTATATTTCCTGTATATTCGACAAAATTTTAGCCATGCAGCTACAGTGTTTTACCTGTGTGTTCTTCACATTTTAAGCCATGCAGCTGCCATTTTTTACCTGTATATTCACCAGTTTTTTATTGGTACAGCTACCGTATTTTACCTGTATATTTGCCACATTTTTAGTAGTGCGTTTCCTGTGTTTTGCTAGTATAATCTCCCCATTTTTTTTGGTGGAAGTAGCATATTTTAGCTGTATATACATCACATTTTCACATTTTCAGTGGTGAAGGTATTGTATTTTTCCTGTATATTCGCCACCTTTTCAGCGGTGCAGCTGCCGTATTTTACCGGTATGTTTGCCACATTTCTGGCAGTGTAGCTTCCGTATTTTTCCTGGATGTTCGGCACATTTTTAGCGCTACAGCAACCATTATTTTCTTGTATATTCGTCACAATTTTAGTGGTTAATGTACTGTATTTTTCCTGTATATTCTCCGCATTTTTAGTGGTGCAGCTTCCGTATATTACCTGCATATTTTCACAGTTTTAGTCTTGCAGTTACTGTATTTTACCTGTATATTCCCCAGTTTGTACTGGTGCAGCTACGGTATTTTACCTGTATGTTTTACTAATGCTACTAATAAGAATAGAGAAAATAATACAAAATATACAAAACCAATCTTGGAAGTCTCAGCAACTGCCGAGCCTGCACCCAAAGTCCTGGATTGGACTCTGCAGCCAGTCGAAGCTGGATTCAGTCTGTCACTAGGCCTCAGTTCGCAGGGACGACTAGCAAGGTCCTCTCCTAATGTCAGCCATGAGGAAAAAGGGAAAAGGGCCGAGCTCCTCGTGATCTCCCCCTTTTATATGAAGTATGAATGGGAATGGAATGTTATACACAGTTGGTCAGTTTCTTGGTCACCAGTTTCTCGTTGCCCCTCTCACGAGATGTCCATCCATGCTTGTCAATAAGTTTGCATTCCATTGCTATGTTTACCAAAATGTGTATCTGGTTCTTCAGGAAAATGCAGCCAATATGAATCTGCAAGTCCAATCGAATGCAGTTAGCTTGTAAGGTTGTCATAAATTTATTCATCAATGTTTCTAACACCATTTTGGCTGTCTTATATTTTGGATATTGTTTTCCCTTACCGGATCGAAGTCCTGTTTCAGTTCTATCAGTGTAGTGTTTGCTTTACCGATACTTTGGTTGCCCATACTAGTGGAAACACAGCATCCAAAATTTCCTTGGAGATTTCTCACTTGCAGCAAGCAGATCTGCACCATCCAAGCAGCTTCTTGTGGGACATGCAACTAAACAGAATTCTCAGAAAACATCATTTGAGCTTACAATTTACTTAACAAATCTTTACCCAAAAGAGGTATAGGGCTTTCTGGCAAATAGAAGAATTCAGCTGTTAAAACTTTGTTCCAAATTTAGCATTCCATTGGTTTCAAAAAATGGTCTGTCTTTCTTTCCCACAATCTCAAAAGCTATCACGGTGAATTTACTAAGAAGTCTTTTACAATTAGTTACCACAAGATAAGTCTATTAAAAGATTTTTGGTTTAATTTCTCAGTTTCATTAGAACTATGGATCTGCTAGGGATGCCTTTAAATTTCACCCTCAGACTGCCCTATTCAGTATTACAACATTGCTGCAGTGGTGGGGGTGGGGAGAGAAAACCCCCCTTTCACCGCTTTAAAAGCAGGCAGCCAGGTTTTTCTTCTTTTTTTTTTTTCTTCTTGCTGCAGTTTAGATACAGGCAAGGCCACGCAGATGGCGTTAATTGCTGGTGCTAAGTGGGAGCTGCCAGGGAGCTAAGTCTATCTTGCAGCTTGATACAGGCCTGAAATGTTCAAACAGTACATCACAGGCCTGGGATATTTTGCTTTTTTATTTTCCCAATTCATTCCAGCCATAATACACTCTATATGCAATTCTAATTAGCTGAGCAATAGTTACGTTCCTCAGCCCCATTTACCGTTTGCAATGTCTTACAGAGTTTAACAACTTCAATTCTTTTCTGGTCTCAAAATTATTAAATAACAATAAGAGCAATTACTCTAATGTATAAGGATGCATCCTAAGGGGGAGCAAGGTAAAATTTTAGTAGCGGAACCGGTTCCCATTTTGTAATTATCTCCCCAAACAAGATTCTTTTGGTACCAAATATAAATATGCAAATTAAAATGCTGAGCTCAGATATGAAAACCAAACACCAAGTTCAAATATGCAGATAGATCACAGTTACACTTATTCAAGACAATATCTCGATTTTTGCATTGCCCCTTTGGGCCGCTTACTGCTCAGCCGTGTAGAGGTGCCACTGGGTCTCCCTGACAAAACGGGTCAGTGCACGCTGGAGCCCAATTGGCACCCGCCCCCCCGCCGCCGCAGCAACAAGCTGGACTGGGCAAGGCTTTTATTAGTGTCTCATCTGGTGTGCTACAACTGTTATTCCAAAACCAGGATTCTTTACTTGATGTGCATACAAAAGAGCCAAATCCAGCACATCGAGATGAGACACAGCCTATCACAGAGTTGCGCAAGTCTGGATACCGGAATAAAGCTAACATTCTAGAAAGAAAAGTAACAGCTTCTACACACAAAAATTTTACCATCACATTCACGCAGTAAAGAACTAAATTACTCATGATCTTCTGTATTATCACAAAATGCACATTTTGAGTCAATGCATTCTCATTATTTAACAGTCTATGAACTTACTGTACCATATAACAGACAAAGACCTATTAAACTGTAATATGCTTAAACAGATACCTACAAAGAAAACAGGTTAATAAGGAAAAGTATCTCGCTGAGTTCAGCAAGTTTTCTATGACTTGTGTGTTATCAGTTAACTCTCTCCCAGCTTGTTGAAGTTCAAACCATTCCGCCTGTAAAATTGTCTGAAATGATTCAATGATCTCTCGTAGAGTTTTATTTCTGTCCTGCTCTTCTCGCTTTAGAAACAGCAAAGTGTTATACCTCAAGATTCTATTCTCCGGACACTTTTCCCAATCATTGAACTTACACAGCAGATCATGCCATAACGCCAAGAACAAGCACATATCTGCAGGTACCCTCCATATTTGTATTCTCGTGCAGCCACGTATACGTTTATGCAGGACACTATACATCAACGGACGTGTTTACCCTCAGGCATGTCAGTACGTTTTGTGGGACAGGATTTGGCTGGCATCAGCAGAACTCCCAACACTTATCAGTTGATAAAAGGAAACGTGCTGGAGCTTCTTGGTCACAGACCCTGGTGAGGAAAAACAGAAACAGTACTTAAAGACAGGATGTGCTAAACCCTTTGTGTAGATAAGAATTAGGAGTTACTAAGGTTGTCAAGAAGGAATTGCTACTTCTGCTACACTAAGGAGAGTGCATTAATCAAGATAGCAACTGCCTCAACAAACATTAGCCAATCAGTAGGTATCTAGCAAGAATAACAAACCAATCAGCGTGTGACGCGCTGTTTTAGGATAGGTATAAAATATGTTAGAAATTACAATAAAGTTGACATTTTGCTTGCATCAAGCTGTGTCCCGTCTCTCCATCGCGGCAAATTGGTGACCCCGACGTGATCGCACAACGTGATTCCAGGGCTCAAGAACCACCTATGTGCATGGCATACTGCGAGTCCCACAGAACGTTGAATGAGCTGCTGAAAGGAAGCAGGAGCCGGCTGGCCTGAAATCCCTCCGGAGTAGAGAGGTGAGCTGTGGGAAACATGGGAAATCAAGCGTCTTCCCCAGAGAGGGACGTATATGAGCTGATGAAAGCTCTCCTTCAAAAGCATGGAAAGAATGTTTCTGGGCACGATCTTAAAGCAATGCTTAAATGGGTGCAAGCTAAAATACCCACTGTAACTGCATCTACTATTTTTACGTGGGAACTTTGGGATGACGTGGGGGTGAAACTGTGGGATGCGGCAACAATGGGGAACGCCGAAGCACAGCACATGCTCCTGTGGTGGAGAAGTATTTTTGAAACTTTGAAAGCTCAGGAAAAGGGACCAAAAGACAAAAAGGAGGGGGAAGGTGGTTCTTCTGTGGGACCCACTGTGCTGCCTCTGGAAGTGAGTGCTGCAGGGTACCCCCCTGAGGAGGACCCCTTTGACCCGGGACCGGTGGATCCTGAAAAAGAGCCAGACTTGTACCCTCCTGACCCACATGATGTTTGGGTAAATATAAGGCGACAAGCCTTGAAGGAGGGGGATTTGGACATTGCTAAGACTATTGTGGCCCCTGTCATATATCAGGGCCGAGGAGGGCAGCAACCACAGCGGGAGGCTATATCTTTTCCGGTGGTTAAGGAATTGCGCCGTACTGTTACTGAGCATGGACTTTCTTCCCCGTATTTTGCAAGTTTATTATCCTCTGGTTTTGATACTTATGTTATGACTCCACATGATTTAAAATCGTTAGCACAACTGTTGTTGACCCCAACGCAGTATACCTTATGGGAAACACATTGGAGGGGGGGGCTTCAAACGGTTCTTGGAGGTTATGCACACCACAATAATGCAGCTATAGCTGCACTGACTATAGAACATCTCACAGGAATGGGTCAGCACTCTGATCCAGTAGCCCAAGCCAGGCGCATCCCCTGGGAAGCTCTTGAGGCTACTCATGAAGAAGCGAAAAAAGCTTTTTTTAAGGTTCCTGATTTACAAAAGCCGCAGAAAGCCTTTACGACGATAACCCAGGAACCCCGAGAGCCTTATATGAAGTTCATTGATAGACTGAAACAGGCTTTAGACTGACAGATAGATAATGCAGATGTGCGAGAAATTTTATTATTGAAACTAGGTGTTGAAAATGCTAATACGGACTGTAAAAAAACTTGTGAAATCTCTCTTTAACCCAAACCCCACATTTGTTGAAATGGTAGAAGCCTTCAACAGAACTGGTACTGTGGATCATAAATTTGAAGCCACGGCCGCCGCTTTTGCAGCCATGTGTGGCCCGGAAGGGGCAGGTACCTGTTTTGGTTGTGGTAAACCTGGTCATTTAAAAAGGAATTGCTTAACCACCAATGCTAGTACCAGACCTCAGGCTCCTGGGATTTGTCCTAGATGCCGAAAAGGGCGTCATTATGGTAATCAGTGTCAGTCCAGATATGATTTTCAAGGCCAGCCGATACAGGGAAACGAATCACGGAGCGCGGGGCAGCGGTGCGCGCAGACACAAGTGTCGCAGCCAACGGCGCCGGTGCAGGCACCACCTCAGACCTTCCAGCCCCCGCAGAGGGAGGCAACAGTGCCTCAAGTCTTTGCCCAGCAACAGCAGGCAGTGCCGGACTGGACCTGGCAACCTCTCACACAGTAACGTTACTTGATCCCTCAGTCCATTTATTGTCAACAAACATTACGGGACCCTTACCCCCTAAAACACAAGCGCTATTGTTAGGAAGATCATCTACAACATTGTCAGGACTTTTTGTACTACCAGGGGTCATTGACTCCGACAGTACTGATGAAATTAAGATTATGGCATGGACCCCATTCCCCCCCGCACAGTACTGAAAGGTAGCCGTATAGCGCAATTGATATTGATCCCCACAGGGGTGGACTCCCCAGTTTCTAGTCAGCCTCAACACAGACGGGGAGGGTTTGGATCTACAGGGAGCCCACAAATTTTGTGGGTACAGGCTATTTCTCAGAAGCGACCTGTATATCAATGTACTCTTACTCGTGGGGACCAACAAGTTGTGTTGTGGAATTATTGACACAGGAGCTGATGTTATGGTGATAGCGCAAACTAAATGGCCCCCACAATGGCCTTTAGCTAACGTTTCCCAAACCTTAGCAGGAATCAGAGGGACTGGTAGTAGTCACCAGAGCTTGGAGCTAATCCAAATTCAAGGTCCGGAGGGGCATATAGCCTCTGTTAAACATTTTGTGTTGCCGGTTCCTATGATTCTATGGGGGTGTGATGTGTTGTCTCAGTGGGGAATGTCCATTCGGACCCATTTTTAGGTGGGGCCATTGAGGTGCGCGACACCCTAAAATTGACATGGAAAACCAATGCTCCTATTTGGGTAAATCAATGGCCCCTACCACTGGAAAAGCTTCGCGCCCTCCAAGAATTAGTTGCGGAACAGTTAACAAAAGGGCATATCGTACCTTCTACCAGTCCTTGGAACTCACCTGTTTTTGTTATAAAGAAACAAACTGGCAAGTGGCGCTTGCTCCATGACCTTAGGAAAATTACTGACGCTATGGAAGACATGGGAGCCCTCCAACCTGGACTCCCATCCCCTACTATTATTCCTCGAAATTGGCATTTAACTGTTATTGACCTTAAAGACTGTTTTTTTAATATCCCGCTGCACCCAGACGATGGTAACTCAAGTGTCCAAGAATGGTTGACTCCATCATGTCAATTACAAGTTATTAGAAATAGGAAATCTTCCCTGTCAAGTCAAATACTTTGCTAAGCTCCTAAACGTGGTACTGGGCAGAGTAACATTATTTAGCTCTATATTTCCAAACATGGGGTGCAGGCCTGCTGGAAGGGAATCGGAGCAGGCTCTAAGGCTGCCCTTCCTGGGCTGCTCATTCTTTGAAGGTTGTTTACTGAACTCAGTTGTTCAAGAGCATGTTTAATTTTGTGAAGAAGTAATTTAATCAGTTCCAGTCTAATCAGTCCTCTGCCAGAATGGGACTTTGCTGTTTAGTTTCCTTGTGTACTGGGTGTGGCTGGGATGGAGCTAACTTTCTTCATAGCAGCCGTGTGGTGCTGTGTTTTGGGTTTGAGGTTAAAACAGTGTTGGCAAGATATTAATTATGTGACTATTGCTGAACAGTGCTTGCAAACATGAGGCTTTCTCTTTTTCCCCACTCTGCTCTCTCCCCCTCTACTCCCCCTCCCCGCAGTGAGTATGAGTAGGCTGGGGCTGTTCAAGAAGTTGGGAGGGGACACAGCAGGACAGCTGATCCAAATTGACCAAAGGGATATTCCATGCCATATAATGTCATGCTCAGCAGTAAAAACTTAGTCAGAAGAAGAAGAAGAGGTTTTTTTTTTTCCTTCCATGTTGACCATTGCTCAGCAAGCTCTGCTTATAGGAGGTAGGGAGTCATTGCCTTTGCAGTGTTCTTGTAGAGTTTGTTGTTCTTGTTCCCCTCTTTCCTTCACCTTCTCAGCTGTCTTTATCTTGACTCACAAGTTTTCTTGCATTTGTTCTTCCTGTTCTGTCCCCTGTCCCACGGGGGTTTGTATGGGTGCTTGTCTGGTGGCAGGGCTCAACCCACAGTACCTGGTTGCTTCTGAAGCCTGATGACTGAAATACGTCCAACTGTAAGCTCATTTATAAAGGCAGATCCCAAGTTCAACCACCATGTCTCTGAATAGAAGGACAAGCAACTACTAGGGCAGCCATTACTTTGAAATGGTCAATCCCCTTTTCTATTACATGTGGCAATGGAGAAGTGAGAACAAAGGTAGCTTTTTATCGTTGAGGACTGAGGGCACAAAGCTCAGGAATCAGACCTAGTTGAATTGCACTATCATTGAAGCAAAGAATGAGATTTTCCTTGCAAAGGAATGAGGAATGCTTGCCCCTTTCACTATTCACCACTTCCTACAATTTCTCAGCACCAGCTGAAACTGTCTGGATTGGCTTTTGCTCCAAACCCTTCTCTCTCTGACATTTTGTAGATGTGGCTCCTGCCTAGACTGACAAATGTCACTGATGTGCTGAATGAATGCCATGACTTACGCCTCTCTGGCATAGATGTCAAACTGTTTCACAAAACATACTAAGATTTATTAACCTTGTTTGAGAGAAGACCCAAGGCACAGAGCTAAGTCATTTGCCCAAGGTTATGCACATGCCATTGGCAGATCAGTGAATAGGCTGTAGGCACACCCTAAATTCTAGTCTGGCATCCCTCTGCTTGACAGTGTTAACATGTAAGTGATCGTAGCCAATTCCTCTGAGTGCTTTCACACACATCAGGGTGGAAGGCTCAGGGTCTGTCCCCAGATGTGAGACCTCCTGAGGAGCACTTGACTGCCTGTTGTGTCCTTTTTGGTCTTCCTTTGAAGGAAAGGAAGCATGCTTTTACACATGTCGCAAACTGTTATTTTGCAAGAGCATCAAATACTTTGCTCATAAATCCTGAAAAAAATAACCTCTGAAAGACAAATTTCTTTCGAGCACAAGCACTTATTTTCCTCGTTGTCTACAAAGCAGAGTCCTTCAAAGATGCCCCAGAAATACAAAGATGCATTTGAAAAGCTCTACTACAAGCTGTGTCCCCAAGAAATCCAAAAGCCTTTCACATTGACACGATCTCTTGCAAATTCACAGAACCTTGAAGGTAAAGGAAGATTAGTGAAGAGTAATTTAAGTCATTCTGTGAGGTCCCATACACAGTGTGATAGAGAATTTGACAGGATCTATGAGCAATTGTGTCGTGGGGGTGTTCCAAAACTTCCTGGGTTTCAGAGAGCTTCAGATTTAAAGAAGTATGATGGAATACAGATGTCAGAAACTGTAAATGCTCTGGTTAACTCGCCTGTTCAAACTTTATCTGCATCTCCCAGAGTTAAAAGACTGGGGAATTTCCAAAACGATCCTCTTTGTTCACCAGTAAAGTGACTGAGAGGTATACCGGAACATTATCTTCAACAAAATGTGAACAGATTGCTCACAGAAGAAACGCTGAACTTCAGACTGATGGCATGAGGTTTTTGAACCCATACATTGTCAGTAACCCCAGCATTTTTGACAGTGACAACTGCAAGAGTCAGGTACTAAAGGACCTTGTAAAACAATAATATTGTGCAATCTTTGATATTTGGAAAGGGGCTTAAAAATAGATTAGAGCTGGAAGCTTTTTAAGCAAGTGGCAGCTTTCTTCTTGTGCTATTTGGTCAGTAGAGTTGTTTTACAACTTTGGGGTTTGGGGGATTTTAATTTGCTAAAATATAAGTCGTATCAGGTCTCCTGGATCATGTGAGGAAGTTCACTATATTTAATAACCTTGAAAGCGGTTATACAATGCTCAATAATAGATTGTGTTTTAATGGACTGTGTCACTGGTTAAAATAATCTCAGACAGTGAGCCTGTTAATTAAGGTGGTGTCCTTCTGAAATGATAACACTTTGTAGGTGAACGAATTGAGGCGAACCAATTAAACTTTACCTGGTTCCACTGAAATCATTAGACTTGTTGATTTAAATATTAAATCCAGCCCTTATTTCCAGGTTCCCGGTCATTTCTTCTGAGGCAAGCTGTGACATAATACATGAGTTTTTCCATCGATGTAATCTGTTAATGTTTTATTCTCAGGGCTCTGGATTTCATGCTGCGTCAGATAAAACTTTTCTTGGTGTTCCTGGTACTTCCTTGCAAGGTTAGTTTCAGAGACTTTATGAATTACTGCTTTAGCAATCACAAGCACTTCTTCAAGGGTAGATCTACAAATCTCAATAGACCGCTGTCTAGGTGACAGCTCTTCTTCCTCAGTAACAGTTGGGTATGTTCAAGTGTTCCTTTAAGGAATCTATACAGAAAAGGGTTTTCTGAATCACATGTAAACAGCAATTTAAGAAGCTTTTCTTTAGGTTAACTGGGACTTTTCCTACTAAAGTGTTGCTTATACCCATTGGTTTTCTCCCTTCCTTTTTTCTATTTTATTTAAAATTTGCTGTTGCTTTTACTTTACATATCTACCTGTTCAGCAGGAAATGCATACTTTATTAATCCTACACTTGAGTAACCACATGCTTTTGTTTGGATTCTTCATCTTTACAAAAACTTGCAATTGAGTTGTTGCATGCTACTGTCACTTGCTTAGGTGAATTAGATTGTTAGCCTGGATAAAAAGGCTTTTGCTAATTCAGGACAGTAGAATTTTAGAATTTTCAAAATACACCACCAAAACTAGCTTAGTTTAAGATTCAAAAATGCTAATCTTCTGATTTTCTTTTTAAAATCTAATTTTGGTTTAAAGCATGTCTGTAACATAACATGAACTTTTGTTCCTACTAAGTTTGGTTTATTTTTATGAACCTTGTCATCAAGATAACAACTAACATGTAAAGGAAAATACTGAAGAAGATGCCTTGAAATATTGTCAACTGGTATACAAGAAGAAAATAGCAGAAGAAATGTACTTCTTTGCATGTTTCTTGCCTTGTTGCATTTTCATTGCTGGTTAATTGTAAATAATTTGTTTATTTGAGGTGGACATCTGTTTATTTTGCCTTCCTCAAATTTTAACTAATACTTGTCCGCTTTTCCCCAGGCAGCAAAAGGTGGGTTCTAGCTAAAGGACACCTCTCTGCTACACCTGTTACCCCCACTATATTGATGGCTTTCCTTGATTGTTTAATCCCGAGTTTGTCAGCTTGCCGCCTGTTCAAAACACTGATTTGTGTGCCCGTGTCAATTAGAAATTTCACACTTATCCGCCTTGGACCCACGGGGATATGTATGTATGGCTCTTTATCACTGGACCATTGGCCAGAAAATACAAAGCGAGTGGGGCGGCCCTGGTTCCCATCCGCTTCTACTAGTTTTTTGGCTCCCTTTGTGAGGATAGGAAAGGGTTAGTGTTTCGCTTGTCCTCAGGGAGGGGGGCGGTTCCCGGTGCCTCCTCTTTGTTCTCTGATCTTCCCTCTAAATATTCCACTAGCTCCTGTAAATGCTCAGTGGAAAGCTTATGTAGCAGTGTTCAGGGCACACCCAAAGCGGCCGTGCGGCACCAGAGGTCGCTCCGCTGCAAGCTGCTACTCTGATTTGACTGGCAGCCAAAACGCTCCGGTTTCTGTGACTGGGGGGGCGGCCTGGTGGGGGGCGGTCCCTGAGGAGGCTCGGCTCGGCTCGTCTTCCAGACCGTCCGGCTTCTACACGGGCTGCCGCTCGGGTCTACCCACCCCATCTCGTGCCCATGTGTAACCACATTGTGTAAAATTTCCACCCAGGTTAATACATGTTCAGGAGGACTTCGGGGATTTTGCTTATTACGATCAATAGCCCCCTGAATTTTTTCCTTAAGGGACTGGACATATATTTTTAAGGCATCCGGTAATCCTTTAATAAGCAGCCGAAGGTGGACCGGATCCACCGGCGCCGCCATAGGGGGGGACTGCCGGCCTCTTTCATACATTGCTTGTATACAAGCCGCCTTTTGAACTCCCTCGGCAAGATCTGATAAACCTTTTATAACAATTGCCACTGGCTCCCCACATTCCCTGGGATCTATACCACCAGCCCAGTAAGCTACATGAGATGTAATGGACTGATCACCGTCTGGACCATCACTTAAAAATACCCCTGGGCCCCAGAAACCTGTGGCCTCGTCCTTACTCAATAATATTCTATCACCCCCAGTAAGCGAAACGCGCCAAAGATATTCAGCCTCTGTCTCGCCCGGCTTCCGTGAGAATCTAGTTTGTAAATCCCCTAGCTCCAGTCCTGAATATGGCGTGCTATGGGTAGCCGTGCGTGGATTTCTGCCTTGTCCATCCGTATGTGTCTCAGTTCTAATAAGAGGACGCACGTCCTTTGTTTCTACCTCCCACACATCAACACTGTTTTCAGAATCAGTATATTTGTCCAGAAGCGGGGGGGCCGAGGGGCACGCCTGAACGGGGGAGACGCTAGAGGCGGCTCTTATATTAAATAACAAAAACTCAAGTTTTTGTTCCAAAAAGCCAAGTTTCTGTTCTAACAAGCCAAGCCTCTGTTCTAAATAATCCGACCGTATGCTTTGCCGCGAAAAGTCCTGTGTTAAAGAGTCAAACTGTTTGCTTTGCCGCAAAAGGTTTTGCTTCAAAGAGTCAAACTTTTCGCTTTGCCGCAAAAAGTCCTGCTTAAGAAAGTCAGACTGCTCACTTTGCCACGAAAGGTTTTGCTTTAAAGAGTCAAACTGTTTGCTTTGCCGCGAAAGGTCCTCCTTTAAAGAGTCAAACCGTTCGCTTTGCCGCGAGAGGTCCTGCTTAACAAGCTCGGACTGCTCACTTTGCCACGAAAGGTTTTTCTTTAAAGAGTCAAACTGTTTGCTTTGCCACGAAAGGTCCTGCCTTAAAGAGTCAAATTGTTCACTCTCCCGTGAAAGGTTTTCCTCCATTCGGTCCTTAAGTTTACACAGATCCTGTGTTATCTTAAAGTAAACACTCAAACTGGCACACACCGCAGCCCCCATAACTGCAAGACCCCAGATTACTGCAGAGATATTACTCAACCCTCCAAATAATTCCTCCGTCTCTGATATCCTGCACGACTACGCCAAAATTGTCACGGAGGCACCCCGTAGGTCAATTTAAGGGACAACAGAGTCCAAAACAACTTTTATTAGACCGGTGAGGAACAGGGTTTTAGCACTCCAAAGTGACTTAAATAAAGGTTCGGATATCAGCTGAGGAAAATTATTTAAGGGGCAGCAACTGATACAACCAACAGGCGGTCCACAGTGTGCATACACGTGGCTTCACTCAAAAAAAAATGCCGGAGCCGGCCCTGAGCCCCGGAGAAGTACACACTTGCCTAACACGGTGCGGGATTATTTTTAAAGAGATACACGCACTCATAGTGAGTACGGGAAGTGTGCACTCGCGATTCTGCGAGGGTAAATTTATAACACACCCGCAATCCTGCGAGAGTTAATTTACTTACACGTGCAAGTGTGCACGGAATCCTACAAGTGCTTATGTGGAAGCACGGGAGGAAAATACACTCGCGATTGTGCGAGGGGCTCTCGGCGGCCACTCGCGATTGTGCGAGGAAATAATTTATAGTACGCGTGCAAATGTACACGGAAAGTTACACGTGCATATGTGCACGGGAGGAAAATACACCCGCGATTCGGCGAGGGTAAATTTATACGCGCTCATATGGAGTGCAGAAAGTTATACGTGCATATGTGCACAGAAAGTATAAATATACTCGCAATCCTGCGAGAAGTTTTACTTACAACCGTGGCGGCAAGGCAAGCGGAGTCTCCATCCAGGGGAGGGGGGGCTCTCCTGGCGGCAGTGGCTAAGCTCGTACTCCGAGAGACCCACACAGAAAATGGGCTGAGTCTCAACGAGAATCCCGTTTTTATCTGATGAGATCTGACTGCAGGCACTCTAGAAGCTTCTCTGTACGCCCCACACTGGCGGTGGGTGCCCCTGAAGCCTTACACTGGCCGCTGGTGCCCAGCGGCTAGGCACTCCCTTCTCCCAATGGCCCAGAAGCCAGGGTGCTCTGGGCCAAATAAAAGAAGCTGTTAGCCTCAAGTAGCAGAGAAAGAGGGAGATGTGCCATACTAAAGGAGGGAGGGGGGTTTGCATTCTGCCACACCCATGTCTTAACAGGCTAACATTTTAACAACATACAGTAGTGTCCATGCTACTCAGCATTGTTCTTACCCTTTCCATACTACTGTTTTCTGCCACCAGAATCTGGGATTGCAAGTACCAACTCTGGTTGGCCTAGTGCAGTGAAGAATTACAGCAGTCCCAGAAATGCACAGTACTGTCACAAAAGGTAAGTTCTTCCTCAAAAAGAAAATCCAAAAGAAATTCTTGGTGCTTTACATCTATATTAAAGGTGTGGAGGCTGTTGCTTACATGTGTCCTTCTAGAATGAAAATCAGAACGGATGCTTGGGAAAGCCCAAGCTAATCAGACCTGCAGACTCAAACACTGGGAAGCAAGTGTCTGGACAAAACTAGCCAGACTTCAGCATGGCTGGCCAGTGAACGTAAGGTAGTAAGATGGCCTGACTGAATAGCTACTCTAGTCCTTCTTTCTGTTTCTTGTAGACGCATTTATTATTTTAGATATAACTCAGATGGACTACCAGCTGACAAGCTTCCTTGGGCCTGTAGTGTGTCGTTCTTGTATATGGTTCCAAGGAGTGAAGCTCTTGTTTAATGGCTATAGAGCCCTCAGAAGTTTTATGCTTAAGCCACGTGGCAAAATGCTGCATTTGTAATGAATGGTGGTGGAAAGAAACCAGTATTGTCTTCCTGTCTCAAACTTGATAGCCTTTCTGGAGAAGGTGATTATGAAAGACGTATTTCAGAAAAAGAAATGTTCATAACTAAAACTTTTCTTGAGCTCTGTGTGACTGCTGTTGTGCAGCTATAGTGCTATACTGAATTGTCAGATGTAAACCAAAATGGTTCAAAATATGCCATTTCTTAAGTAATATGCAAGGAAATAATTACATTCTCACTTGTATCTTTCCTTTTTAGCTATTGGTGAATACATTCCGAGCTTACATCGGGAAGTTTAAGAGATACTTATTTAGGTTAAGAGAGTAGCATTACGGAGACATTAAAATGACATAGGATGAAAAGTTTTCTCTCTAGCTGAGAGCACATAGGAATGTGGACAAGGAGTCCTGCTGCTGTTTACAGTCAAGATGTTCAGATATCTTGCTTTGATGATTTGTTTTAATTTCATTCTGTTCATCAGAGTTTTGGCAGGCATAGTATTTTTGTGTAATTTACTTTATAATCTTAACCATTCTTTTCTGTGCTGTGTCCCCACACTTGTTTCCCCCACCCCGATATTTTTGGTCTTGTTTTTCGGATCACATACAATCTGCTTGCTACTGCCACATGCGTGTAAAATGTTTAAAGTCTAATAGTGAAGTCCTAAATCAAGCATATTCTGTGAATTAAAAGTATTTTTCCGTTGCCCTTCTAGCTATGATGGCTACTACACAGAAGATGACCCAGTTTATGGCAATCTCAATCAAGATATTTTAGGTAAGCTTCACTTTGAGAACACGTGTCTGTTCAGAGGCTGTGATAAATGTGTAGTTAAAAACTGACTGACCAACGCTTTCTGTGTTTCTCAACACAGAATTAATACCAGCTTGGGATAGAACTGCAAACCATCATACTGCACTACTCTTTTTAAGACCAGGTCTCATACTGAATTGGATTTTTTGCAGTCCAAATGATCCTGTTCAGCCAGATATCTCAAAACCAAGAGCTGTTCTTCATGTAAAGCTGCACCAGTTGAAATAACAGCTTGATCCATGCAGTTACAGCAATCTAAGACACATATTACTCCCTGCCCAAAGTCAGTGCTCCCACACAAGCTGGTAGAAACAGACACAGACCAGTTCTCTGTTGTGGCTGTCCACAGATCATCAGCAATGTTGACAAATATGCTGGAACAAGGAAATAATCTGTTTTACTGATGGCTAAAATGAGATACGTGATGAAAAAAATGACTTACACCAGATTTTTCAGAAAACTGGAAGTAGAGTCAGGAATACAATTTAATCACTAGCTGCTGCAACTCACAGCCTCTTTTGTGGCCCAGTATAAGTTTGCCCGTGCTGAAAAATACATTAATATGTGGTTACGCTCTAATTGCAAGATGTACCCCTAGCAGTCTAAAATGACGCCCACTTAGTGAATAATGAGAAACTTTCCATCCATATGAACAGAAAATGCTTTTCATTTTCACAGTATGCATGTCTGAATTTCTTAGCTATTTGCCCTTCTGTTAATAGAGAAAGAGATCTGTGTGTGAATTCAAACCAAAACAAACTTCTACCAAAGTAAACTGGGCAAAGTTGGTTCTGTAACAGGGAGGAGCTGTTAATTTCATCTTTTAAGACTCAGTAGTGTGCCTTAATAACTAAAACATTTTTCTACTTTGATAAACTGTAGAGGAATGTTGTTATGAGCAGATGAAGTCCCAGCCTCAAAGGCCAGTTAACCAGCTACAGGTATCTCTAAGTTTAATTCTGGATTTCTGAATTAGGGTAATGTGGTCTGTCTCAGAATTTTTGTGTGTATCCCATGACAATATATAACAAAAATTTTCACACTGCTCATCACGAAAATTACCATGCATTAGTGTCGTAGTTCATCAAGAAATTTAAGCACGGACTCGACCCTTTGTTCCATCTGGGACATTAATGAGGGAGCAGGAGAATTATAGACAGCTCATTTCCATCCATATGGCATAATAAAGCTCGGTCACAGGCATGCAGATCAGGCTGAATTGAGCCTAAATCTAATGCCATGGCTTATGTAAAGAATTACTTGTATTTATTTTGGACATCATTCAAGTGAAAACACAAGCGGCATCACGTGATAATCATGAGTTTGACTGGCTCTCTCTTGCCCAACACAAAATCTATATGCCTTAAATAAATGCCTGTTTTTGTATCGATTTATATTTTGTTGAGATACCTGGTTGCCTAAAAGCATGCAACCTTCAGCTGAAATTTGTCTGTAATTGAAGCATTCCTAGCATCAATTTCCTGAGCTGATTTCCAGCTTCTCTCTCAGGATACTTCCAGGTGGTGGAAAATTTATTTTTTTTTTTCTCTTTTAAATCTAGACATTTGCTTTATTATACTTCACAAAAACAGACTAACCTATGAACATTCCAATATGAAAAATGTTTGATAATTTGGCTTGAAAAACACAGAGAAAAACACGGGAAAGACACACGAGGCATACATTTTGCACTGCAAATGAGATCATATTTACAGAAAAGAATCACCCATCTTTAGTTTTCTGCACAGACCAAGCCTATGAAAAATGTTGCTAGTAACTGGATTATAATTTAAAAAACAAACAAACAAAACCAGTAAGAAGAAAAAGAGATCAAATAATGTCTTTCATCCCAAAGAACTTGGACCAATTATATAAAGTACCCTCAGTCCCACCGTGAGTCTTTCCAATAATAGCTGCCACTACCCTGTGGAGGGGTTTTGATAGATAAAGATTTGTTGCTGAATTAGTCTGGCTCAAAGGAATCTCAAGGCTGCTTCGAGAAGCTGAGAACAGAATCTCCTGTGAGAAAGAGGTGTGTTCCTCAATCAGCGGGGTCCCATCATCGGACGTATCATCAGTGAGACTCCAGCGCATGGACAGCCCATGATACTCATTTAGCGAATCCATGCTTGGAGCCTGGGCACGTGATTAGAACATAGTTGCATATATAAGGAGGCTTGTTTCTGTAATAAATGTCTCTGCATGATTCACATTGAATCGGAATGCGGAGTCCTTTATCGTTCCAACAAATGATGACCCCGACGTGATACTCTGGCGTACCACTACGATCGGGGAAAAGCCTGGAGTGGCCCAGCCGGGAGCGGCTTCAGCTGGACTGAAGAC
This sequence comes from Columba livia, assembly GCF_036013475.1. NCBI lineage: Eukaryota > Metazoa > Chordata > Aves > Columbiformes > Columbidae > Columba > Columba livia. Next base: position 354,931 of record NW_027043000.1, on the reverse strand, counting down.
CGGACGGAGGCGTAAGGACGCCCCGGGAATAAAGTCGTCGATGCAGCAAAGGGAAGAAGTGAGTGGCTGGGAGCAGGAGGAGGGAAGAGTAAAGTTATGGGGCAGAACGTGTTCTCTGAAGCTGCAGTTAAGTTCCTCCTGCATATTCTCTCTATGAGAGGACCTACATAGGAAAAAAGTAACATATGTAGAGTATTAATTTGGTGTAGAATTAACGGCTACCTGGGAGAAAACGAGAAGGCTTTTAAACGTTAACTTTGGGACGATAACGGGCAGAAATTATGGAATAAGGTCAGCAATAGAGATGATAAAGAAACTAAATCATTAGCAACTACATGGAAGCTTATAATTTCCACCTTAAAAGACTTTAAGGCTGAGCGGGCTGCAGTTGCCGAAATTTTTTCAGCCTTGCAGCCTGATAGCAAACCTAAAAATAACCATAAAGTTTACCCGGATCGTGTATTTTGACCCCCTCCCCACTCCATCCCCTGTTGTGCCGTCGGCACTCCCGATGATACAGCACTCTGGGGCGGAGGGAGGAAAATTACCGAGTGGATGGACTCCTATACCATTACCCGACTCTAGAGAGATCAAGAAGTCTAAAGGACTGGAATCAGACAATTTGTCAAAAGAACTGGTGAAAGCCGATAATGCTAAAGTCGTAAATAAGTGTAATATCAGTCCTTTTACTGATTCGTGCCCGCCTTTACCGCCTTCTACCCCTCTAACTCCTACGAGAGAGCAGAAGGAGTCGCTGGATAAGAACTGGGCAAAAGAACTGTGTGAAAGATCAGATCAGCTATTAGCGAGTGAATCCAACAGTCAGCAATGCGGTCATGCTGATCGTGACGGGAAAGGGGATGCGCTTGGGGACTCAGGTTATACGAATAATTATGATGCTACAAAGTATTGGCGAGTATGTGCACCGTTCCAAACCTCCCTGTTACAGTTACTAATGATTCTCCAGCACCGCTCAAGTCCGTGTTATCTGATGACTCGGAAGAGAATGAGGGTTTGAAGCATTTTTCTTGAAAAGTTAAGTATGTGTACGAGTTGCCCCGAGATCAGATAAAAACCATGAAAGACTCAAGCAAAATTAGACCTATGCAATGTAACAGCTATAGATCATTTAGGACAGAACGATGGCAATTCGTTGAAAGGGGCAGGTATCCCACAACTCCTGGAAGAGACACTAATTGACACACCACAACTACAGGCACGATAACTTTCTGAAATCCTGAGGCAGTCAACAGACCTCGCATATCAAGCTATAGTAGAGGTGTCTGAAACCAACAAAACAGCCAAATCATTTGCGACTATTAATCAGGGTCCCAATGAGAATTACATACAATTCTTTGACCACTTTCAAGAGGCCATCAATAAGCAGGTTGAAAACTTAGACGCTAAGGAAGCATTAGTATTTATTAGTATTTATTCCAGCATTCAACTCTGTGACAGGCTGTGTCTCATCTCGGTGTGCTGGATTTGGCTTTTCCGTAAGCACACCATGTAAAGAATCCTGGTTTTGGAATAACAGCTGTACTGCACCAGATGAGACACTTCAAAAAGAAAAAAAAGCCTTGCCCAGTCCAGCTTGCTTCGGCGGCGGGGGCGCGGGTGCCAATGGGGCCCCAGCACTCACTGACCTGTTTTGTGAGGGAGACCCAGAAGTGCCTCCACCTGGCTGGGCAGTAAGCGGCCCAAAGGTGCAATGCAAAAATGGAGATATTGTCTTAAATTAGTGTAACTTTGATCCATCTGCATATTTGAACTTGGTGTTTGGTTTTCATATCTGAGCTCAGTATTTTAGTTTGCATATTTATATTTGGTACCAAAAGAATCTTGTTTGGGGAGATAATTACAAAATGGGAACCGGTTCCACTGCTAAAATTCCACCTTGCTCCCCCTTACGATGCATCCTTACACATTGGAGTAATTGCTTATATTGTTATCTAGTAATTTTGAGACCAGGAAAGCATTTAAATTGTTAAACTCTGCTTTGAAAACAAAAACAAAACAAACAGAAAAAACCCAAAACACCTAAATGCTATGATAGATGTGAATTTGGAAGAGGTTGTATTTAAAAGTTGCTAGAATATTAACTGATTTGGATCTAGGAGAATAGAATAAGGGATTGATGTTTATTATAATGTTTTTTGACATCTGCTGTAAATTGTAAAAGGTAAATGGAGCTAAGGAATGTAACTATTGCTGAGCTACTTGGAATTGCATATAAAGTGTATTATGGTTGGAATGAAAAGGGAAAACAATAGAGCAAAATATCCCAGGCCTGTGTGCAGCTCATTTTAACTGAGAAATTTCCCAGAAGAGCCTCCCACTTCGTACCAGCCATTATGCCAGCTGCATGACCTTGGGTATATCTAAACTGCAGCAAGAAGAGAAATAAAAAAAAAACAAAAAAGGAAAAACCTGGCTGCCCGCTTTTAAAGCGGTGAAAGGGGGGTTTTCTTTCCCCCCCCACTGCAGCGATGTAATACTGAATGGAGCAGTCTGAGGGTGAAGTTTAAAGGCATCCCTAGCAGACCCCTAGTTCTAATGAAACTGAAAAATAAAACCAAAAATTTGTTAATAGACTTATTCTGTGGTAATTAGTTGTAAGAGACTTCTCAGTAAATTCACCAGGCCAGTTTTTGAGGTCATGGGAGAGAATGAAAGAAAGGCTTTTTTTTGAGACCAATACAATGCCAAATTTGGAACAAAGTTTTAGTACATGAATTCTTATAGTTGCCAGAAAATCCTATATCTCTTTTACGTTAAGATTTGTTAAGTAAATTGTAAGCTCAAATAACGTTTTCTGAGAATTCTGTTTAGTTGCATGGCCTACAAGAAGCTGCTTGGATGGCGCAGATCTGCTTGCTGCAAGTGAGAAATCTCCAAGGAAATTTCGAATGCTGTATTTCCACTAGTATTAACAGCCAATGTTTTGATAAAGCAAATACTGCACTGATAGATCTGAAACAGGACTTCGATCCGGTAAGGGAAAACAATATCCAATAAATATGACAGCCAAAATGGAGTTAGAAATGTTGAGGAATAAATTTATGACAATCTTACAGGCTGACTGCATTCGATTGGACTTGCAGATATGTGTATGAAAAACCTGTGGCTATTGTGGGAGAGTATGATGACATTGCTAGCAGACTGATATACCGACTGTTATATATCAATTGTCACTCTGATCAAGAAAATGCAGGGAATGAATTTAAGTCTTAATAGGCCATGATCCTTTTGTCATATATGTACCATTTGTGAAATTTAATTCTGATTTATTTTTTTTTTTAATTTGTAATCTATGTCTTTGTAAAGTGCACTACCTGGGTTTTTTTTTAACAGCACAGATTTTGGCATGCATAAATGTAAATTGCTGCAGAACCTGCAAGTCTTTAACATCAGGTCATAGGCCATACTTGTATTTGGTCTGATCCTACATACTTGCAAAGTTTTTGTTGATGGTTCTGGGAAGTCTCATAAAGCTGTAGTGGTTTGGTGTGAAGATAACGATTGGCATCATTCTGTAAAAATTATTGAAGGTTCAACCCAATTAGCAGAACTTGGCACAGCTTTAAATTACTTAGAGCTTTTTAAGGAGGAACCTCTACATTTGATTTGTGATTCTGAGTACGTAGTCAAGATCCAACGCATATTGCTAGTTTAAACTGGGTTTTTAAACTAACGAAGTCATTGGCTTTGAAAAAATGAAAACTATCTATCTACACAGACTCTTTTTTATAAAGGCATTTTAAAGAGAATATTTCAATTTAAACTTGTCTAATTTGTCTGTGTAATTATATGAAGTGAATTACCTATTCAGGAGGAGTGTTGTTGTATTAAAAAAAATTATGTATGTAAGGAATTTCTTAGCTATATTTTTTTAAGCTAAACTTTAAAGTAGCTGACGTTGTAATTTTCCACACTTTGATCTAAAATCATTTAGCAGAAACATGTGTAATTAAGAAGCAAATATCTTTACTGCTTAATGTAAACACTCTGGCACATCATATCAAAAAATATTTACCTACAGTGACTCCACATGTGTTTGGGACTAGTCATAAGATAAGATTCTATGCATTATGGTCACCATTTTCTATTGGTGTCATTCTTCTGAATTCATCAGCTGTTCATCAAGTGTGTCAGCGAAAACAAGTGGCACATGAAAAAAAACCTCTCAAGTGTGACTCCCCAAAGTCTTGTTCTGAACCAACGTGAAGCTGCAACTTGTTGTTGGGGAGGTGCTTTGAAGTCATGAAGGTATATTGTAAGTTGACCTGATTATCAGAATGCTTCTTGCTAGTTTAATAGGCATCAGAAAAGGAAAAAGAAAGCCTAATGTTAGCTCATGTTACATTATAACCCTTAGCAAATACGAGCGGTGAAGGGGCAGAGCTGAGCCGCTGATCCTGAGGGCTGCCAGAGCCCACAGGAATGCTTTTGCTTCAAAGCCCCGCCTAGGAGAGAAAAAAACAGTCTAGCACTTGCTCTCAAGAAGTGTCTTTGTCAACAAGATTGATGCAGATGCCAGCTGTGAGTGTCTGGAGAAGCTGGGCTGCCTATATCATCATCACAGGGGGGGTAGGTTTTAATTAAGATAGATGTGTACTGAGAATGGCTAATGATTTTGTCACCATATTCACCTTGAGAAGAATCACAGGTTTCAAACTCACTCTGTGCAGCTGGGTGAGCTTTGCCAATCAATGGGGTGATTGGTAGTTTCCAAAAGGAAATACAGAGGAGCACTCAGAAAAGACAGGCCATTCTCAGGTCACACAAGACAAATGACAGCTGCTGTTTCCTTAACATCAACATTTTAACATTATAGTTTTTCCTTGTTTCATTTCTTTTGCTTGTTTACAGTTTGATGCACTATCTTGCTTTGCAGTCTGCATAAATGCATACTCTGGGCAAAAGCATTAGCTAACGTTCATTGACTTTGTGATTCCTAAGGTCATGGACTTTGCAATTTTTGGTTATACCCTATCAAATATACCAGTTACTACTGCTATAGGATAGTTTTCATGTGCAGCTGCTGAATGCCCCTCTCATTTTCTCGCAGGGGTGGTGTAAGAAATTATTTGCAATTGAGGGCTCCTGTCAGTCTAGTGAAGTGTTGCAGGAATTCCAAACAGCCAAAAGTAACAACTGGGTAGACTGGCTGAAAGACTGATCTTCTCCCAATGAAACTGAAATAACAGGAACACACCCTTATTTTCCCAGGTTAGTGATTACCTCAAATACAAAATGTCTGCGGCTACTTCTATTTCTACTTTAAAATTACATATTAAGAAATTAGAAGATGGTTGTAAACTGAGTGACTCCTAAGCTAGGGAATGTCAAAAGAAAGTAATTAATCTCATCCTGTGTGTGCACTGTATTGGTGGCTTTACAGGGAAATGAAATGTTCTTCCAGTTTTTATTATCACTGAAGTGATGATTACGTTTCGTAAGTTACTTTATCAATTCTTGTAAAGTAGAACTTAGCACACCTACACGTGATGTACTACCACAGTACCAAGCCTTATCTAATCATTGCACTAAATATGATTTACCTTTTAAAGGCTTTTACAGACTGGGAAAATTGCATTTCATAGCATTTTGTATACGTTGTCCATCAAGAGAAGGAGAGGGTGGCATACAGCACTGTAATTCACAACTGTTGATTTGTAAAGGTTGGTTATACTTTTGGTTTACTAACCTCTATTCAGTATGGAATTAATATGGATCTCAATCCTGTCAAGCCTTAACTATGGCTTTAAATAACGTCAGATACCATGTAGTCAGCATGCATTCAATAAAATTTTAAGCGTAAAATAATTTGCTTTTTTTCCCCTCTTCATGGCATGTGCGGCTGTAATGCTCCTTGGATTTTAGCTTACTGTTGTTAGACTTAGCATGTGATTTAGTTGTTGTTTTGTTTTGTTTTGCCTGACTTCTCAATTAACTTAGAATTGCAATGTTCTCTTGGCTTGTTTACCTGAGAGTTTTTGCTTCTACAATTTTATTGGAGGCTGTTCAGTTTTGATAATGTGTTGTTACTATGTAATATGTTCTTCCTAAATGTTTATGTTTGTTAGAATGATACTGGGTATATATAGTGCTATAAGAAAAGCTGTGTTTATACTGATGTCTCTTGTTATTTCTGGGACCTAAATCATGGGAGGATGTGTCAACCGAGGACCTTAGAAAATGGCAGGAGGAAGTACTTGAGGTAGCTATTAATGTAGTCCTACTATGCAGTTTGTAGTAATGTTTCTTTTTCCTTCATATATAATATCTATAGGAATAAATTCAAATCTTGCTGTGCCATATCATATTTGCAAGAGGTATTAATCAATTAATTCAACATCTGCCTTAAAATAGGGGTTTAGGATAAATTGGTTAAGACTGTCAGATGAGACAGACTAAAATAGATGACCATTTACCAGTGGTAAGCACCACTAGTAAACCTGGAAAAAATAAATATTTTTTTGTCTACATCCTGGCTGATGGGGATGTGTACTTTTGGATCTCATCAGAATATAGTCATTGAAGTCAACAAGCATTGAATCAATTGATCTTCGTTCAGGTAATCAGCTCTTCAATTCCAGAGGGCTGACTGGTTTCATCATTAGATTTTTTTTTTCTTTTGTTTTTTTTTTTTTTTCCCTGCAAAATAATGCTAAAGTAATTAAAGTATCTTTGCAGTCTCAGCACTTGCTGTCTTTATGAGGCTAAAGCCATTACTGTTGTGTGATCTGTATTTTTTTATTCTGAGTACTTACATTAAACAAGCAGTTACTTCTTTTTCTATTTCCTGAACTCCCTCATAAGAACTCAACAGTGAATTTATTCTAAATCTCAGTGTTTCTGCCGTAACTGCCAAAAGTCACCTTGTTGCTACATTCCTAATATCTGCCTAAAAAGCTAAGTTATGTGGTGTGCCTTGGTAGTTAACACAGAAGCTGTTTGGAACCCCACAGAGTGAGGGGACAAAGGGTAAAATTCAGTCTTGGGAAACAAGAGAGTAGCTAATGGAGAGAGCAAAGGGGCTGTATTTCCCTTTCCTTTTCCACTCCTGGGTAATACCTTGTGCATCATCTACTAATCCTTGCTGCACAACTTTACAGACTAAATACATTAAGGACTGTAAGAGGAATTATCTGTCTTAGCCTGGGCCAAGGTAGCTAAAGCTTACATTCTTGTAGCGATTTTAACAGCAATAGTGTGACAAGAAGTAAGCGATCAGGTAACTTTTAACACATATTGTATTTGTGGCTTTTCTCATCAGGCCGTGGGAAACCTGATGGAAACGGAATTATTATTTAGGAAGTGCCTAGTTGTGAGATGTACCAAAGTAAACAAAGGCATCCATTAATTACTATTCTAATATTCTTCTGATGTTTCTTCTTTTCCTGTTTCTAATTGCAGTGTAACAGAGGAAGTGAAAAGAATGCAGGTAAAGTGTTTAAGAAAATAAGTGCCATAGATTATCTTATCCAAAGAGTCTTGACTTAATAGAAGACATCCTGGTTTTATGCCAAACTCTCTAGGATACTCACTGTTTTTTGTGGGGGGAACCACACAAAACCAATAATGTTCATAATTAAAAGCTTCAGTAAATACATTATAATTGATATTGCTGTCATCACAAGTTGTTTAAAATAATCTCACCTGATCAATTAAACAGCTTTTTGTTGTATATGTCAGTTTCGGCAGATGTTCATTGAATCTGAAAATTCCAGCCCTAAGTTACATGGATGTTCAAGTGGAGAGATTTGGAAGTTGCTAACTTTTTGAAATAATTAGATAAGCAGGCATATTAAAAAATTAGTGTTAAAAGAATCTCATTAAGTTGCATGATGAACTATCAAAAATTTAGCAGATTATTCTGTATATTGAATGAATCAGGCTGCCTGCAGGAAAAGGTTCATTAGAGACCAAGTATCACGATGAAAGTCAAATCAAGACTGCACACCTAAGTGTAATTCTGATACTACTTAGGGAGATGTATGCCATATGAAGATTTTCTCATTGTTCTGAAAAGGTCCTGTATGTTCCAAAAAAATACAAGTTTTTACTGGAATAAACGAGTGGGGGGAAAAGCTGATGTGTAGTACAGCACAGATATGTTGGGCTTGATTTTCTTAAGGCTTTGCAGTCTTTATTTCTTTTTTTTTTGGTGTTGCTTATTTCATGACATTCATCTAAGAAACCCTTAGCTGAACATCTGAGGACAAAACACAATCTAGTGTCTCTGTCTCTCTATCAAGACTTGATCTAATTAATTTTAAATGTACTGCATCACAGATAAGGTAGAAAAGCAAAAAAACCCGATGTCTGTCTCATTTTTTCCGACTTTGAATATAACTTGAGCAAAGTCTTTATTATTTAGTTATGTTTTAAATTATGCTAGGGAAGATATATTTAAATGAATATTGAAGGCGTTAACAGCTTTTGTTATGAGGAAAAACCTGCTTTTACAGATTAGTATTTATACCTGTATATTTATATATGCTATAAAAGATGGAATCTCAGATTTTTTTCAATTTAAGGAAATCATATATTGTATTGACTTTTTTTTTATTTGAAATGCAAAAGTAAATGGAGTGAGCATTTGAAATGGCTGATTATGGTTGGTGTGACCCTTTAAAAAAAAAAAAGCCTCTGGCTATGGATTATGAAAGCTACTGTGCACATTTTACCTGTTCTTCTATATTCTTAAGTGGGCCTGATATGTCTTTTCAGTTAGGATACATAAAGTTCTATGCTATTAAGTGTGAACATTTAAAATATCTTTATGAGATCCAAATACTTATTAGTTAACCCTTTGTTTAGTGACAGTCTTGAGTCGGGTAAACATAGCTGCTTAAGCACATGTACTATTTTTATTATTTAAGTCACATGCATTCAATCATGAGAAGTCCTGCTACAGCTTTAGTACCAGCAGAGTCATATGTTTGGGGATACAGATCTTCTCTTTTGGGAAAGATTAAGTTTCTGTAATTTATGCAGCATTAGCAATAGATTTAAGCAATATTTTTTTTTTATACACGCCTTATCATATTCACTCTATACAGACTTGAAAGGTTGTGGCTTGCTATAGGTAAGTTTTTACATCTAACAAGGCAGTGGTTAGAAATGTAACATTTTTCTGCAATATCAAAACAGTTTTCAGTCGGATTAATTTTAATAGCAACAGTATTTGTCTTAGAGGATCATTATGAAATAAACTTGTGTGGAAGTCACATTTATTTGAAGATGGCTGCTTCTCTGTGGATGTCTTGTCGGTTTTATTTAAATCCATTGGAGATGCGGTAGCAAATGTAAAAAATAGAGATCTCTGCTGAAATAGGCAGCTCTTATAGTCTTCATATTTCTTCTGCTGCTTCTGAGATAAATGGAGGGGGAACAACCCAAAAAGATTGTGAGTGGGTCTATCTGTGCAGGAAGAGAGGCACAGCACTTTTGGAATGTCCCCTTGGCAAAAATAATTAAAAAGATGCAATAGAGGTTTGGGGCTCCATCCTCAGGCTTCAGGAGTAGTTAATCTTTTTCTCATCCTTTTCAACACACGTCAAGAAAAATGCAGAAAAAGTCTGCAGTTGTCTTCCTTTTCTACAAGTGATACCAACCGATAAAAGGGCAAATTATATTTTCTGTAGTGCTTCATGGGTTAAGAAGAAAACAATATGGTAGATGTGCATCTCTGATCAGAATTAGTCTGCTGTATTTGACTAGAACGTTGTTCTGTCACTTATCTGCTCTTTGTATCAGTCCTATGTAAGTTCTCCATTTGCAAAATGTCAATGTTAAATATTTTTCTAAGTAAGAGTATATACAAATGATGAATTAATGAGTTCGGGTATAATATTGGTCTGTGACTTATCAAATTGAAATAGAATTATTTTTTTCCTCCTGTGCATGCTAAGAAATGTCAAAGCAACATAACAGTGATTTTGAGGATGGACATTCAACGGGACATCAGGTATGGGCACCACATTGCGTCTACTGTTACAAAGCCTCTTTAGGAAAAAGTATTTATGTACTCAAATGTTGAGAAAATAATCATGAACAGGTGATCCTGTACCATACCTACAGATTTTTAAAGGCCTACTCATTGCTAAATTGAATCACTTTGTTCTCCTTAAGTAAGAACTTCTGCATTATTTTAGGAAAAATGTGTCTTTACTTGCTAGGTGCACAGAATCATAGAATCATTTTGGTTGGAAAAGACCCTCAAGATCATTGTGTCCAACCATTAACCTAACTCTGTCACTAAACCATGTCCTTAAGAAGTTCATCTACACATCTTTTGAATGCTTCCGGGAATGGTGACTCCACCACTTCCCTGGGCAGCCTGACAACCCTTTCTGTGAAGAATTTTTTCCTAATATCCAACCTAAACCTCCCCTGGGACAACTTGAGGCCATTTCCTCTTGTCCTATCACTTGTTACCTGGGAGAAGAGACCAACACACTCCATGCAACAGCCTCCTTTCAGGGTTGTAGAGAGCGATAAGGTCTCCCCTCAGCCTCCTTTTCTCCAGGCTAAACAGCCCCAGTTACCTCAGCCGCTTCTCATCAGACTTGTGCTCCAGACCCCTCGCCAGCTTCGTCACCCTCCTCTGCACTCTCTCCAGCACCTCAATGTTTTTCTTGTAGTGAGGGGCCCAAAACTGAGCACAGTATTCAAGGTGGGGCCTCACCAGTGCTGAATACAACAGACTGGTTAATATAGCTTATGCTACCAGGTCTTAAAATTCCTTTAATGTTCTTTTAAGGAATCTCCTGAGACCTTTTGTGTGAATACATCTGATACAGGTGGGTGTTTTCATTTACTTTTTAGATATTTTTTTTTTTGCTTTTTGAAACTTGTATTACTCATGATCTTTTTATTCTTGTGCATATGAAAACTTGCTATTTTGCATAAATTAAACTATGGCTAGGCGGTTACCAGCATGTAATGATGAACAAAGCAGCTGCAGCAAAATATGGTTAGCTGGTGTTTAAATACTCTGGTATATATTAGGTACTTCACACGCATAGCTGTCACCAAGGCAGATGATTGCTTCCTTCTTGAGGGAAAACAGTAAATAGCAATCATCTGAAATTTGTCCTCCTGTCATTTGAGAGTGTAATTTCAAATATGTATTTGAATGATAAAATAATTTCTGCCAAGTTAGAAAATGTAACCTTGTGTTTTCTCAACCCGTGTAGTGAAATACAGGAAACGAATTTCAGAGGCATCTGTAGCTTAGCTTCTTTAAGTGTCCTTTGTGTCTTTTGCACTCGGGTTAAATGAGTGATGCAGTTCAGACTCTGGTAGCTTCATAGCAGTGTGCGATAATATGATTATCCACTCCTCCTCCTCCTCCTCTTGTAAATTCACCTAGGTGTTCTGGTTTGGGGGTTTGTGGAGTTTGGTTTGGTTTGTTTTTTTGTGTGTGTGTGTTTGGGTTTTTTTAATATACAAAAGGTTAGCAACAGGACATGCCAACTCTTAAGAAAAAAAGAGTATTTCTAGCTGCTTTAGCTAAAATTTTAGTTTTAGCAGGTTTTTTCCATCTTTAGTATTCATTCAGAGACACTTCTTAGTGAAGGCAGTGTTTCTTCCAGGTTTTACACAGTACTTTTGTTCTGAAAGTATGCGAAGCCTATCAACAGCAGGTACAAATAAACCGAACAGCTCTGACCTGTACATGAAAGTATTGGTCTTCCTTTAATTGGGAAAATTATTAGGTGTACCTCCTTTGGTTTCACAGGAAGTAGCATGGCAAAGTATAGTGATATCTGAACAATTCCCTGTATCTATTAGGGTAGTATCACAGAATAATTAATTTGGAGAGAAAGGGGAAAGTTCAATCTGCGTTGTATATTTATCTAAGTGTATTTAAGTTTAGAAGATTGTATCAAAGTCAAAACATAATGTTTACAGTTACCTCCCTACTAATATGTTCAACTCTTCTGTAAGATATCTCTTTTAGGTAATGATATCTCTTTTAGATGACATTGTATTGAGTGCATTTCCAGTGAAATAACTTCCTGTATTATTAGTGAAATTTTTCAGAGAGAATGGTGGAAGTTTTCATTTTTTCTCTCTCTCCTGCACTTGAGCAACAAAGGTGTTCCCAAATTTCCCTTTTGGCCCTTAAAAACACTTCAGGGATCCCTGGAGAAGATACTTGATTTTTTTTCTGTTTTGTGCCGTGCCCTGATCCTCTGCTAATAACGTTCTAGTGATTTGAAGTATGATTGACAATACATTGAAAACATATTTAAAATTACACTTTTGTGATGTTTCACACCTAGAAGGATATTCAATTTGTATGCAGATCAACTTGTACGATACAACCTCCTTCTAATAACTTGTAATTGACATGATGGAGTCAACCATTCTTGGACACTTGAGTTACCTTTATACAAGAACCTCTCATTTCTATAGCAGTCTAGTAATTTCTGACTGTTTAGGGAGCAGTGTGCCAGATTTGTGCCCAGTTCTACTGGATAAAGAATACTGAATGGCAGAAAGCGAGTATGAGCTGTTAGAGCAGCAATTGGAGGCTGAAACTTTTCCAGATGATAACATTAACATTTTCACTGCTTCCTCCACTATTGATGCTTGTTAACTGTTTTCCTGTGGATAAAGTGATAACTTTTTTTTCTTTTAGTCATGTGGGAAGAAACTTTGATAATCTGACAAGTATGGGTTTCAGTTCTAATAGAACAACTCTGCTGGGGTCAGGTAAACTGTCAAAGATGACCCTCCGTTTGCTCAACATTTTCACCAGATGATGTGAAATTGTGTTGTTTCCCACAAAGATACAGTTTCTTTCATATGTGTCTTTATTTTAGCTCTATGGCAGCAGGTGTCCACAAAGCTTTAGGTGACGACTGCAGTGACAGCGGACAAAAACGGAAGATGGGATAAGTTGGAATATATTTTCATTCGCTTTTTAATAATTTAGGGATAGTGTCAAGAGGCAGCGATGTCGTAGGTATCATAACCAGATCTTTCACTCTTTTTTTCCATTTTCAGGGGTATTCTCCTTTCCTCTTTCCCTCCCTGTGATGAACATGATCATGGGACAACGATATAACAGCCAGGGAATTTCTGAAATGAGAAGTTAGAATGCAGCTACATGTTTTCTGATCATGAAAGACTAAGGCTTTAGCTAGTGATGAATTGGAAGGTCTGATACACCTAGCAAAGAAATGCTTTATTGTGTTTCATTCACAAACATACCACATAGAATACCTAAAAATTAAGTTGGAAGATTTGGACTTGCTTTTTAATATTATTAAGTCTGTCTTATTTCTTGCCTTGGCAGTTCTAAGGCAGTCTTGACGAGAAGCAACTAGGAAAAGGAAGCATAGTAGAAGGTCCTCACTGTCTTTGTTGGGAAATTTAGGAATGTAGTAGGAAATAAGTGGGAACGATACCTTAATTAATAGTGAATCTTGCCGTTCAGTACTTAGAAAATATTTCCCATCTGAAATTGTTAGCGTAAATCTTGAAGAACTGGTTGCAAACAAGTTATCTCCACTCTTTGTTCCACTCATGCCACTTAGGACTCTATAAGCCATGCTTTTAAATTTGACTTGAAATGGAAAGGTAATACAGATAAACAGTTTTAGTGTAGAAAAGAGTTTTCTAAAATGAAACCTGTTAGCAAATGAGTCATACAGGGTGTGTTTAAAAACATTTCTGGTTTGGTTTTGAGTTCAACTAGGTTTTATTTAGTATTTATTTTCAAATTGTAGGTGAAGAAAGTGATACCGATACAGTTTCAGTAAGAAGAAAATTTCAAGACATTCACTTACAGGTAAAAATTTCTGATGTCTAACGCAATGGAATAATTTTATGTTCAATAGACGTGATTTGTAAGAAACAGTGCAGACTATATCCAAATTTTTTTTCTGTTTTTTTTTTTTTTTTTTTTTTTCTACTTTGTCCTTTGAACCGTGAGGTGTGAGTTGATCCTTGTCGGGGATTGGCTCAGGGAGCACGGACATGAGTCCACCAAGCAACTGTACGAGCAGAGCCCATTTTAGTTGACATAAGTAGGCCTTAGTTAGCTTGTCTATTAGGCCGTGGGAAAGGGGGGAACGGAAAAGTACTAACTAAGGCAGGGTCAGGATATCCTTGAAGAGATAAGAGTCAGAAGAATGCGGGATGCGCATAGCTAGCTAAACCCAAGTAGGTGGAGTAAGTAAATGTAACCTTTTAGTGCTTAGCCTATTAGATAGAGACAAGTATGCATAATTATGGTATTTGGTATAAATGCACGCTATCTCGGGCAATAAAGTTGAAGTATGCTTTATCACTCATATTGAGTCGGCTGCATTTCTTCCTCTGTCCGCTCAGGTCTGGAACTCTGATGGGATTTCTCTCCGCAGATCCTCACTTCAGTAAGTTTCCTGAAAAGCCTAAATTTGAAGGTTGTAGAGAAAAAGGGAGTTTTAGCTTTATTTTGGGTTTGGGGATAAGGGAGATTAGGGGCACGAAGGATTCTTTTACATGGTATGGCTTCTGTTTCCTACTCAAGTTGCCAGGGATGTATAGATTATCCAGGTAGATATACATGGAGATATATAGATTCTCATATTTGGGAAAGGGATTAAAATATGACACATAATGTAGAAGTTGCAAAAATAAATAGCCTTTCCAAGATTAAACTGCTAACTCTTAAAAATTGTTACTGAAGTCTGACTAGACATTTTCTTCCTTGTCTGAAACTTATGAAGGCCCTTAGGACCATAACTATACAGGACCTATTATAGCAAGGAGAGAGTAGGAGAAGTCACAAATAAGGTTTGGTTGTTACTTCTAATGTGCAAAAAATTGAGGATATTAGATTGTGTCTTCTGTTTGTTTTTCAGAGAGAATGTCAAGGCTCGTCAAAAGGTCTGCATTTAGCTTCACCAGTGCAAGAACTGATTGGTACAGCTAAATCTTTTGTAGGTTGGTCAAATATTTTAGTTACAAAAGATGTTTCTATTAAAATTTATTAGAAATATTTAATGTATTGAAAACACAGAGGCACTGTTTATCCAACAGAAAAGTTCAACGGACTGGATTCTTGAAGAGAAGACAGACATGATTTTGCTTATGGCAAAATGTGTTTGAAAAAATAGAAAATAAATAACTTGTATACATAAAAGCAGCTTTTCTTAAATAGCCCCAGGAAAAAAGAAAATGCATAGTTACAAAATTCAGAAGCATTATGCTCCATTAAATGAAAGCGTAGTTTTTTGTTTCTGGAATGTCATGAATGGCTTTGGGTTGGCTGGTAACTGGTACTCCAAGTGGTACTTTACTAGTAAACTTCCTTTTTTCAGAAGTTCTCCAGATTTGATGCAAACCTAAAATAGAATTTAGGTGTAAATACTTCAAGCCTAACAACTACAAAAAGCATTATGTTAATCATGCTTTATGGCAAGCAAAGCTGCGCTGGTACTAGCCAACTACAATGCTTTAAAGTAATATAAAAATAGAGTAACAAAACCTGTTGGATAAGGCTGTTCCTTCTGATCAGAAATCACGAAGAGCAAAGCAGTCTTCCTCTACAATGAAAACATTTTAGATCTCTGTCTATCGATCTATCTATCAAGCTATTTTAAGATGGGGGGAGGGGCTCCAACAGATCTCTTTTCTGTCTTCTGTAGTCTGTGAAATCAATATGGTTAGGAAAAACCTTTTATTTTTTTCTCCTAATAGATTGTATGTTAATAATTCATTTAGCCTGGCAAAAAAGCTTAATGAAATATGCTATTACAGTAAGGCTTGTTTCTAAGTCATATACATTAGTGGAAGTGCCCTAATAGATTTGGGGCTTTTTTTCTTCTTCTTGTTTTGTTTTGTCATTAATTTGGTTGGGTTTTTTTAATAGGCAACCAAGCTGCTGTTTGCAGAAGGAAAGTAGAATTGTCAAATGAATATTCTTCATCCAGACCTCCACAGTTAGGATTTTCTGATGTTCCCGTATCAACAAAGACAATCACCATACCCAGGCATCAGACTTCCCCAGAACTGAATAAAACTTGGTGTGATAGTATCTTGGAAGAATACCAGTCTGCAGGTGAGGGATGCTCCTGGAGCAATGTAACTCTTGCAGACTTGTATCCAGGGATGTTAGAGTTACTTACAAGGCTCATGACAAAGCAGACTCGGAGAAAAGAGTCAAAATACATGTTTGGACAATTAAGGCACAGAAGACACCCTTCTGGAAGACCAAAGCTCAGTGTCACCTTAGTCAAAATAAGAGGGTTCAGACCTCCTAAACTGAAGCGAGCACAGCCTAGCATATGCAGCAGTAGACATGAAGACATACAGAATCAAACTTTTGGAAATGAGAATAGAGAACTTCGTGATGACAAGAGGTCCATTAATAATTTGTCTGGTGTGGTACCTTATTCTTACATTGATACAAATGAAATCAAAATGGACTGTTCTGACTCAAGTTTAGTACCTAGAAAAGGCCCAAAATTCTCCAAACGGACTGTTTTTCCTGATGTTATAACTACAATGGGAGAGACGTTTCTAGTTGAAGATGAGTTACAGACTACTGTCTCACTTAATCCAAAATGCAAAGAAAGTGAAAAATTTGCTTACCAGTGTCCTTCAGAATACTGTTTTATAACGTCTGCTGCCAGTTCAGGGTCAACAGGACTTCATCCGGTAAAAGAGAGTAAAACTCAAAAAAATTACTTTTCTTGTGGTGATACCTCAGAGTTGTGTTCATCTACTTGCAGTTCCTATGGCAATAGTCATGCTTTTACACCTGTCACAAACTGTTCTCTTGCAAGAGCATCAAATACTTTGCTCATAAATCCCGAAAAAATAACCTCTGAAAGACAAATTGCTTTCGAGCACAAGCACTTATTTTCCTTGTTGTCTACAAAGCAGAGTCCTTCAAAGATGCCCCAGAAATACAAAGATGCATTTGAAAAGCTCTACTACAAGCTGTGTCCCCAAGAAATCCAAAAGCCTTTGACATTGACAAGATCTCTTGCAAATTCACAGAACCTTGAAGATAAAGGAAGATTAGTGAAGAGTAATTTAAGTCATTCTGTGAGGTCCCATACACCGTGTGACAGAGAATTTGACAGGATCTATGAGCAATTGTGTAGTGGGGGTGTTCCAAAACTTCCTGGGTTTCAGAGAGCTTCAAATTTAAAGAAGTATGGAGGAGTACAGATGTCAGAAACTGTAAATTCTCTGGTTAACTCGCCTGTTCAAACTTTATCTGCATCTCCCAGAGTTAAAAGACTGGGGAATTTCCAAAACGATCCTCTTTGTTCACCAGTAAAGTGACTGAGAGGTATACCGGAACATTATCTATCTTCAACAAAATGTGAACAGATTGCTCACAGAAGAAACGCTGAACTTCAGACCGACGGCATGAGGTTTTTGAACCCATACATTGTCAGTAACCCCAGCATTTTTGAGAGTCACAACTGCCAGAGTGAGGTAGTTAAAGGACCTTGTAAAACTATAATATTGTGCAGTCTTTGATATTTGGAAAGGGGCTTAAAAATAGATTAGAGCTGGAAGCCTTTTAAGCAAGTGGCAGCTTTCTTCTTGTGCTATTTGGTCAGTAGAGTTGTTTTACATCTTTGGGGTTTGGGGGATTTTAATTTGCTAAAATATAAGTCGTATCAGGTCTCCTGGATCATGTGAGGAAGTTCACTATATTTAATAACCTTGAAAGTGGTTATACAATGCTCAATAATAGATTGTGTTTTAATGGACTGTGTCACTGGTTAAAATAATCTCAGACAGTGAGCCTGTTAATTAAGGTGGTGTCCTTCTGAAATGATAACACTTTGTAGGTGAACGAATTGAGGCGAACCAATTAAACTTTACCTGGTTCCACTGAAATCATTAGACTTGTTGATTTAAATATTAAATCCAGCCCTTATTTCCAGGTTCCCGGTCATTTCTTCTGAGGCAAGCTGTGACATAATACATGAGTTTTTCCATCGATGTAATCTGTTAATGTTTTATTCTCAGGGCTCTGGATTTCATGCTGCGTCAGATAAAACTTTTCTTGGTGTTCCTGGTACTTCCTTGCAAGGTTAGTTTCAGAGACTTTATGAATTACTGCTTTAGCAATCACAAGCACTTCTTCAAGGGTAGATCTACAAATCTCAATAGACCGCTGTCTGGGTGACAGCTCTTCTTCCTCAGTAACAGTTGGGTATGTTCAAGTGTTCCTTTAAGGAATCTATACAGAAAAGGGTTTTCTGAATCACATGTAAACAGCAATTTAAGAAGCTTTTCTTTAGGTTAACTGGGACTTTTCCTACTAAACTGTTGCTTATACCCATTGGTTTTCTCCCTTCCTTTTTTCTATTTTATTTAAAATTTGCTGTTGCTTTTACTTTACATATCTACCTGTTCAGCAGGAAATGCATACTTTATTAATCCTACACTTGAGTAACCACATGCTTTTGTTTGGATTCTTCATCTTTACAAAAACTTGCAATTGAGTTGTTGCATGCTACTGTCACTTGCTTAGGTGAATTAGATTGTTAGCCTGGATAAAAAGGCTTTTGCTAATTCAGGACAGTAGAATTTTAGAATTTTCAAAATACACCACCAAAACTAGCTTAGTTTAAGATTAAAAAATGCTAATCTTCTGATTTTCTTTTTAAAATCTAATTTTGGTTTAAAGCATGTCTGTAACATGACATGAACTTTTCTTCCTACTAAGTTTGGTTTATTTTTATGAACCTTGTCATCAAGATAACAACTAACATGTAAAGGAAAATACTGAAGAAGGTGCCTTGAAATATTGTCAACTGGTATACAAGAAGAAAATAGCAGAAGAAATGTACTTCTTTGCATGTTTCTTGCCTTGTTGCATTTTCATTGCTGGTTAATTGTAAATAATTTGTTTATTTGAGGTGGACATCTGTTTATTTTGCCTTCCTCAAATTTTAACTAATACTTTATGTATTATGCTTTTTTTTTTTTCTGGTATCAGCAGTTCCTTCTACGTTTTTCTAATGGCATAAGCATTTTTGCAGAAATATAGCTTATACTTAAGTACAGTGTGCAAAATGTATTGGAAATTAAGTTTTGCCAGCACCTTTTGCATTAGAATATTTTTGTAAGGAAACTTGCTCATTGAAGTATGCCAGTGAAGTATTACCCATGTCTTAACAGGCTAACATTTTAACAACATACAGTAGTGTCCATGCTACTCAGCATTGTTCTTACCCTTTTCATACTACTGTTTTCTACCACCAGAATCTGGGATTGCAGGTACCAACTCTGGTTGGCCTAGTGCAGTGAAGAATTACAGCAGTCCCAGAAATGCACAGTACTGTCGCAAAAGGTAAGTTCTTCCTCAAAAAGAAAATCCAAAAGAAATTCTTGGTGCTTTACATCTATATTAAAGGTGTGGAGGCTGTTGCTTACATGTGTCCTTCTAGAATGAAAATCAGATCGGATGCTTGGGAAAGCCCAAGCTAATCAGACCTGCAGACTCAAACACTGGAAAGCAAGTGTCTGGACAAAACTAGCCAGACTTCAGCATGGCTGGCCAGTGAACGTAAGGTAGTAAGATGGCTTGACTGAATAGCTACTCTAGTCCTTCTTTCTGTTCCTTGTAGACGCATTTATTATTTTAGATATAACTCAGATGGACTGCCAGCTGACAAGCTTCCTTGGGCCTGTAGTGTGTCGTTCTTGTATATGGTTCCAAGGAGTGAAGCTCTTGTTTAATGGCTACAGAGCCCTCAGAAGTTTTATGCTTAAGCCACGTGGCAAAATGCTGCATTTGTAATGAATGGTGGTGGAAAGAAACCTGTATTGTCTTCCTGTCTCAAACTTGATAGCCTTTCTGGAGAAGGTGATTATGAAAGACTTATTTCAGAAAAAGAAATGTTCATAACTAAAACTTTTCTTGAGCTCTATGTGACTGCTGTTGTACAGCTATAGTGCTATACTGAATTGTCAGATGTAAACCAAAATGGTTCAAAATATGCCATTTCTTAAGTAATATGCAAGGAAATAATTACATTCTCACTTGTATCTTTCCTTTTTAGCTATTGGTGAATACATTCCGAGCTTACATCGGGAAGTTTAAGAGATACTTATATAATTTAGGTTAAGAGAGTAGCATTACGGAGACATTAAAATGACATAGGATGAAAAGTTTTCTCTCTAGCTGAGAGCACATAGGAATGTGGACAAGGAGTCCTGCTGCTGTTTACAGTCAAGATGTTCAGATATCTTGCTTTGATGATTTGTTTCAATTTCATTCTCTTCATCAGAGTTTTGGCAGGCATAGTATTTTTGTGTAATTTACTTTGTAATCTTAACAATTCTTTTCTATAGGGTATCCAGAAAATTAAGCTACACTGTGGGTAAAGATGACAAATCCCAGCAATCGCTTGGGTGACTTCCTGGTTGAAACCCACCAAGGAGCATTCATGGACTGCTACAGAAAAAACTTTGTTTTATAAAGTTTGGGTTTGTTTTGTTTTTCTTTTTTCTTCCAAGAATCAGGGATGTATTTTATGTACGTGTCATGCAGTTAGTCCTGTTTTATGCTTACCTGTAATGTAAATCTTCAGGACTGGTTCATCCCTTCTGACAGGGCGCTTAGTCCTTTGGCTTCATCAGGTATTGCAGGGAATCAGGGTTCTGTTCTATGGCAAAGTTTAAATTTTGTAGTTAGTTGTTAGAGCGAAATAAGGGCTCAGCAAAACAAGTCGATTCAATTTGAATCACGCTACAGACATTTATTACAGAAACAAGTCTCCTTATATACGTAACTATATTCTAATCACGCGTCCACGCTCCAAGCATGGATTCGCTAAATGAGTATCGTGGGCTGTCCATGCGCTGGAGTCTCACTGATGATACGTCTGTTGATTCACGCTGCGCCAGGACCCCAGTGATTGAGGAACGCCCCTCTCTCTCACAGCAGATTCTGTTCTCAGCTTCTCGAAGCGGCCTTGAGATTCCTTTGAGCCTGAATAATTCAGCAACAAATCTTTATCTATCAAAACCCCTCCACAGTTAGTAGTGTTTGTTCTAACAGTGTGATCAGTATTTTCTTGTTATCTGCTAATAAGCTTTGATTCTTAACATATTAGTCGTAAGATGAGAATCAAGCTCTTTTTGCTGGATTCCTGCCTGTTTGTGCTTTATAAGGGTATTGACACTACATGAAAAATTCTAAACTGGGGTGGATGATTGAAATGCAGTATTAGATGCTATGACTTGTTATATGCCTGCGATGTTAAATTTTCTACATAGCTCACAGAGTGGATTGTTCAATAAAACTTTATATGTTTCAGTGAATTTGACACTTATATTCTGTGTTCTGACAAAATATACGTTCTAAATAAAAACCCGTTCTCAACAACTATCTGCTTTCAACATTTTATTTCAGGTATGTGAATGCTCATGAGGAGTTTGTATCCCTACAGCAAATACATCAGAGTGATGTGGCTGGGTCCCACAGGTTTTCATTGCTGCATTCTTTCTTAGCAAGGAGATTATTTTAGTGGTGTCAGGTCAAGTACACTCTGTTTTATCAACCCTGCCCCTTGTCAGCTTTCTGAGCTCCAGAAAAGGAAAAAAATCACATTCCTTTGGCTTTACTTCATTTCTGGGCACACAGGAGTTTTTATGATATTTTAGCTCTTAAAACCAAAATCTTGTTATCTGAAGTGTTTTTCTTGAAAGGAACAAGAAGCCAGTTTCAGTGAGGTTTACAGTAAGACTAGAACTTCTGCAATATGCACACACATTCTGTCCCTCATAATTTGTGTATTATGTTTCCTTCAACAACAGCAAAAAAGATTGTCTTTTAGAAATGCTTTTGTGGCTCATTTTTCTTCCAGTTCCAGACATGAATGAACTGTAGGAAATATGCTTTATGAACTACCTTCTCCTTGAATTTGTTGAGGTAGTTATTTCCCAGTATTGCTTGATAGACCAATACTGAGAGATTACATAACTCAATGTTTTCTGTTCTAAAGTAAATTAAATGTGAACTGGAATTGGGTTTTGGACACGTTCTGACTCTAGATATGATGTCTACACTGCAACCTGAATATAGGCTTACCAAAGTAGGAAGGTAAGTTTGTTTAAGCTACACAGCAATAGTTCATTGTCTCCATGAAAATTACTTTGAAATAATTTTAAGAGGTGGTTCTTGAAAAACCTTGAGGTGTTGGAAGGTAAGCACATCCCTTTTTATTGCTAGCAATAGCAAAGAAAAATGGGAGAAGCTTACACAATTATTTTTACAGTTTGATCCTCCGACATCCACTTGAGTCTTAAGACTCTTAAAAGTATGATATAACCAAAAGTCTGTGGTGTTTTTTTCCTAACAATACTGTTTAAACAGATGCATCTGCAGTGATTGTCAGATGCTATCATGACTACTGGAGTATACCTGTGTGAGACTCACAAAAATTTCGTGGTGATACTTGATCTCTCTTCTGTTCTGAGCTCCATTCTTCTTCCCTTCCAACGAATTTTGCTTCTTCCACCATGTTTCGTCTTGTTTACTCTTTCCGCACGATACTTGAATGCGAAGCTTACTGTTAATAAAAACAGCTTCATACTGCTTCCCTCTGCTTCAAAATTTTTATGAAGAGCACTGGAAAAACAGGTTAGGTTACTGAGACAGTATAAACCTAGAACCTAGTATCTCCTTATTTTGTTGTAATTAGTTGAAGCTAGAATTTAACTAATCTGTGATAGTTTATATAGGTCTTTCTCCAATGACATGAAGATGAAGCAATGTTGAATGTGCTATTTCATGTAAGAATTCAGTAGTCATTTGAAAACTATCCCCAAAAGTGATTTAAAAAAAAAAAAAAAAGAAGAAAAAGAAAAATAGGTCGTTAAGTTGCTTATTTAAGCAGACAGAGGGTAACGAGCTCAAGGAATAAAACTAAATCTGGAATGTGGTAGCGCTATTTCGTTGGAAACAGTTGATAGGCCATTAAAGATGATCCTGAAGCGGGGAGAGTCTGTGAGAGCAGCAGTGAATAATTTAATGGAAGCAGTCACTGAATGTGGAAGGGAAGCATGCATTGAAGGAGAATATTTACAGAAGTGCCCTGCTTTTAGCAAGCTATGTTGCAAGGGAAAGCAGCTGCTGAAAATTGGCATAAATAAATAGCTAGACTAAACAGTATAGACTATGAATACAGAGGAAACTAGATGCACCTAAAGGCTGTGAAGTGGACTTACTGTATTATGTATACTTGGATGAGAGGAGTGTGTACTTCATTTCCATTAAATTAATGATCAGGCTGAAATGACGGATGGAAGCTGGGTAACCCGTAGAAGTTCTTTGGCTTTGAGATTTTTAGAGGAAAGGCATAATCAAGAGTGCAAATGCTGTGAGAAAATTGGGAAATAGCAACTTTTATACAAAATGTACACAAGTTGCATTAAAATACACATGAAACGAGGGATGCTGTATGTTGGAAAACAGTAGAAAATGGACTCTTGGGCATGTGTTTATTTGCTTGAGAGATTAAGATGGCTTTCTCTTTTAATCATCTCAGAGGGCTGAGTATTGGATCTGATTGGTGCCAGCTAAATGGAAATTTTCTATAAATGTTTTGCATATTAATGGTATTCAAACAATTTTGATATGCAAGTTTAAGCAAGACTGTATGATAAATATTTTACTACTTATTTTGCTGCTACTAAGGAACAAAGTAGAAGTCTTTCCAATCTAATTAAATTAAGTTAGTATCTCATGCACTGATATCGCTGTGTTTAGCTTTGGATCTTTGGCATTGGATTTGCCATCCTCCTTCCCCCCGCTTAGGCTCTTAGTAAGGGTCATCATTTAATGTTTCTTCATTAAAATGGTTTTTATCAATGCTTTGACAGTATTTACTTTTGCTTATCCAATGGTAGTCAGTCTAAGACCATGATAATATGGTTGCTTTAATTCCAAGTCTGCCTGGTTTCTGCAGCCTAAGAACCAAGCATATACTGACTTGATTTCTGCGCACAAAAGCAAGTGCTAGCGCAAGACAGGCAGTGACACTGGGCAGCTTTGGATGCAAGGGCTGGCCTTTTGGTCTTGCATAGAAGTTAAGGCAAGTTAAAGAGGCTCGTTAACTATGAGCTAAACAAAACATGAACCAGGCTGTCAAAGAACTATTTCTTTTTTTTTTTTTCCTTGTTAAATTTGTCACATCTCTGGATATGTCCATCCACTTCTGCCTTTACAAGAGGTGTTGGTTCTTTGTACTGTGGGTTTTTTTGTTTGTTTCTTGTAACTGCTTTCAGGGTTTTATTTTTCAGGACCTGAAACACTTGCAGGGCTCTATGTGCTTGAGAGTTTCAGACTCCTTGACACTGTGCTCTGCATGGATTTTAAAGGCTCTAACATCCTTATTTTGAGAAGGCAGAACTCTCTGACACTTAGAGGTAGGCACATTATTAGTTGGTGCAAAAGTAATTGTCGGTTTGGACTGTGAATTTTAAATCATTATAACTAGACTCAAACACATCTTTAAAAATCAAAATAGGAACCATTACAGTCAACACATTTTTGCCAATAATAAATAAGTTTGTTTATTCCTGCGGCATAAAAATCCATGCTTCGGGATTTGAGAAACTCTTGGAAAGCATTTTCTGCATCCTGCTGGTATTGGAAGCTTTTTCCCTGCAAAAAGTTGTCAAGATGCTTGAAGAAGTGACAGTCAGGCGACTATGGCAGATGAGGCAAAACTTCGTAGCCCAATTTATTCAACTTCTGAAGCGTTGGGCAACGTGCGGTTGGGCATTGTCGTGGAGAAGAATTGGGCGCTTTCCATTGACCAAGGGCTGGCTGTGGGCTTTGCAGTTTTCAGTGCATCTCATTGATTTGCTGAGCATACTTTTTGGGTTTCGCCAGGATTCAGAAAGCTGTAGTGGATCAGACCGGCAGCAGACCACCAAACAGTGACCATGACCTTTTTTTGGTGCAAGTTTGGCTTTGGGAAGTCTTTTGGAGGTTCTTCTCTGTCCAACCACAGAGCTGGTCATCGTCAGTTTTTGTACAAATTTCACTTTTCATCAATCCATCACCTTTTTCACCTTTCCAATTTGCTTCAAATGCCAAACAACCGTAGGACGGTTGACGCTAAGTTCTTCAGCAACTTCTCCTGTAGTTGTAAGATTATCAGCTTTGATGATTGCTCTGAACTGGTTATTGTCAACTTGCAATGGCTGGCCGCTACCCTCCTCATCTTCAAGGCTCTCATCTTCTTTGTGAAACTTCTTAAACCACCATTGCACTGTACGTTCCTTAGCAGTTCCTGGGCCAAATGCCTGGTTGATGTTGTGAGCTGTCTTCACTGCTTTATGAATCATTTTGAACTTGAATAAGAAAACCACTCAAATTTGATTTTTGTCTAACATTTCCATAGTCTAAAATAAACATAAAATATATAGCAAGTAATAAGTCATTAGCAAAAAAAAAAAGAAGAAAAAAGAAGAAAAAACATAAAGCAAGAAAATAACATTTAAATGATGCATAAAATAACCACATTTATTTAAGAATGTATCCCAATATCAAACGGAAAATTTCAACAGTGTGAAAGCCACAATTCCTTTTGCACTAGCCTAATACATCACGATGCCTTACTGTTTCCTGCTTCTACTACTTAATGACTCCTGGAACATAAAAATAAAACCCCACTCTATAAAAGGTTACCATCTGATGAGTTTAAAGTCTTAAGATGAATGTGCACACAATATGTGAATTATTTGGGGAAATAAAAAGGCTCTTTCTACTTTTGTAAAATAGATGAAACAATGGCAGTGAAAAACCCACACAGAATATTAAACATCACATAGAATATTAGAAGGAAAAAATCCTCCCAAGGAGATTTAATGTTACAGATATTTGGCTAATATCTTTAATGTGGGCTGGATACAACATAACATTAGTAGAGGAGTTGAGATTTGAGATGTATCCTGGTATTGCTCAGAGAAGGAAACTAAAGATGTATAAGGATATTGCTAAATCTTGCAAGATGTGCAATTACTACTTTAAACAAGCTATTAACTTATTCTCCAATTAGCTTTAGATATGTTGTGTTATTACCATAGACCAGTCACCGTAAGGAAGTATAAAATGTCGAACAGATGATCGGTTTTTAGTTTAACTAAATCGTTAAGTGTGCAAGCATGAAACACAATTTCCTTCCAAAGGTGGTGTTAAAACCTATATAGAAGAGTAGTTATACTCTGCTAGAGCTCTACAGACAACAGGGTGGGTCTTTTGGGACTGTTTGAAAGTTGATGGTTGTTTTAAACTAAGGATTAATTTTTACTGGAATCAATACCATGTGAATGCTGAGATACCAGCTTCTACAACTCCTTTCCAAAATGTCTTCAGAAGGGCAGGTCCTTCAAAGTGGCAGTCTGGATCTTATTTCTTGCTCAGTCTCTAAATGTGCTTGGAAGACACTTTAGAACACTTAACTTACCCATTTTATAACATGGTTTAGTATGTCAGTTTGTCAGGTTATTGCCTCTAATCATTCACTGTTTTTCCAGAACGAAGAAGCAGATATCACTTTATGATTACATATTTGGTTTATGAAGCCACTTCAAATGTTCTCTCCTTTGTAGTATGAATCAAGCCCATTAATCTCATGGGATCATCATGAATGGCTTCTACGTTTGTTGTGTTTTCAGCAGCCAGCTGCTCACTGTTGAGATAAATGCTAACTTTGGAAGCCATCATGGTGGGGTTAGATGATCTTTCTTCTTCATCCTCCTCTAATGAAGGGCCTTTCTTTCTCCTCGGCTTTCTGCGTTTTCCCTTGACACTGTGATCAAGTGAGGCATAACACATCTGATGGGCAGACTCCACCTAGATGAACATGCACTTTAACATTCAGTAGTTATGCTTGCTCTAAAGTTATGTCTAAGACTTTGAGTATGTCTACACCGTAATCATAATAGTGGCTGAAGTTTACCCAAATTAGCTCATTAAAAGTACAAATGATTCAGCTGTGGCAGCACAGAAAACAGACCAACGTAACCTAACAGTAAATGACTCGTGTTCTTGGGGTAGTGTTGGAACGATAAAGGACTCAGCATTCCGATTCAATGTGAATCACGCAGAGACATTTATTACAGAAACAAGCCTCCTTATATATGAAACTATATTCTAATCACGCGTCCACGCTCCAAGCATGGATTCGCTAAATGAGTATCACGGGCTGTCCATGCGCTGGAGTCTCACTGATGATACGTCCAATGATTCACGCCATGTTGGGACCCCGCTGATTGAGGAAGGCCCGTCTTTCTCACAGCAGATTCTGTTCTCAGCTTCTCGAAGCGGCCTTGAGATTCCTTAGGGCCAGACTAATTCAGCAACAAATCTTTATCTATCAAAACCCCTCCACACTTCCCCCTTTCTGTTCTTGAATTAGTCAGGCCCC